>NW_027211715.1:14475000-14912500 GCF_022749685.1 Semicossyphus pulcher
TGTGACCTGCAGCACATCGAAAATAATTTAGCCCAAACCCCCCCTTTAGATCTGAAGGACTGTTAGAACAGCCACAAAGAGCGGCATCCAGTTTTCCTACATTCTAATTAACTCAAATGTCTCTTGTTGCAAGAATCATATTCATATTTTTAGAATGATTTTATAATAAAATAAAAAAAACTAATTTTTAATCAACAAATGCTTCAAAATAGGGCTGCACGATATCATTTAACAATCGCAATTGCGATGAGTGCGTGTGCATCGATGTGCGATAGTGAAAAAAATTAACTGAAGCTGCTACTTTATTGCTGCTTAGTGCAAATCAAAAACTCGCCAGTTTCTCGTTTTTAATGGCTAATGGCTGGTGCAGCTCTTCATCAGAACACAGAGTGTGTCACCTGCCTGTAAACTGTAAACAAGCACGAGCAGTTTGCTCTGTTACCTGAGGTGGCTCATAAGTGAGACTATTCCTGTTATCAGCAGCATCTCGTCCCGGTGCTGGTTAATGCTGCGGCTACATAAACAGATCGTTCACAGAGCGGATGTGCCGAAGAGTGTTTACTTTTAGCGGCTACACCATGCAGCACACACACGGCGTGAAGTTGTGTGCGCAGACAGGAAGTAGGAGATGTGAGCTCTCGTTTCCAAAAGATACCGGGCTGATCTCGCTAATTGAACAAAGATTTGAACATGGTATGATGACATACCGTACAACACAGCTGCATCCCACAAGTCTGTGAAAGAAACGTGTCACTCCACTTCTTCATGCAGGTGTCAGAGTCACTGAACCAAGTGTGATAAAAGAAGGAGAAGAGGTTTGGTTTTTTTAGAAGAAAATAGACTTAAAAGTCCCAAATAATACCAGGTATGGCTGTTTATATGATTTTAAAAATCACTGTAAATATCACAGAACAAAAAGTTATCGCAGAGTCACTTTTTCCCAGTATCGTGCAGCCCTACTGCAGAAGCAAACGGCAACAACAAATTAATTTAACTTAAAAGTGATAAAAGAGCCTTTAAAGAGCCTTGAACCCTTAACACTCATGCCATCACAATCATGCCACTATACAATCTAAAACAAACCAGCATAAAGCTTCATTTAGTCCGTCTGATGAAATATACATTTAGTGTACTGTTTCATAAACAAGTGTCTTAGTGTTAATTGGTCCATATTTTCCCCTCAGACCTCACTGTGCATCTTCTCATATCCGTCTCTGCTCCAGGCTCCCATTAAGAGCAAACATATTCCACAAAGGTCATGGAATAACGGCACTTCCAACACACTGAAAGCATAATATACTGCGAGCCATAATGAATGTTGCATTGGAGCAGGAAATCAATCCATCTGAAAGGCTCTCCCGGGCAGGGATTAAGGGGAGAGAAGCCGAGACAGAATAAAAAGCCAGGTGAGTCTGGTGAGCGGACGCTGACCTCCAGCAGAGCACGGCCTTGTCGGCATCTGAGATTGGCAATCTCCTTGGAAAAACCAACAGAAAAGAGGAGAAAAGATAGGGGGGGAGGCAGCGCTCCTCATCCTGGAGTCAAGGCCCATAGCGCCTGTCAGTAGCAGTTGAGCTGCTGCATCTTTTATGAGGACAGCCCTGTTGCTTATTACAATATTTACAGACGTTTAAAGATTGCGAGGCGAGTGTTGTTACTGCGTTAGTTTGGCTCGATGGCCTTCGCTCACTAGCCCTGACAGAGGATTTTATTCCACATTTGTTAAATCCAATCACTGCGCGAACTGCAAGGAGACTGAGAATTGTTTTTCCTGCCTCAGTGTTCGGCTAAAACGGCATAAAGAAGATTGTTTGATTTCATTAGCGATGGTCGTACTGATGTCTGGTAAATCAGTGATATCATACCAGCATGTTGTGTACGTCCCGTCCATGTCACTTCTACAGCTCTGTTTATAGTCTGTAAGTGAATTTAGCCCATCTGTTTCCTCAGGGGGGATGCTGTCCTACAGCAGTGCCGTGATCTTTGACACTCTCCATAAGGCTCACACACAATATGGAGACGTGAAGATGCACACACACTTCCAATCATATCAAAGAGGAAACACAGGCTTCAACCGACCCGAGCTTAGTTTAATCAATGCTACTGCCTCTCAGGTATAATTTAATAAAGGAAAACAGCAGCCTCATATTAACGGCATATCATTTTGGTTTGATGCATATGCTGCGTTCCTGTTTCCTTCCTTCTCTCTTTTTTTATTAGCAGGGCGACCCACAGAGGGACGCGATCCATCAGACTCGCTCAGAGGGAGAAAAAATATAAACTTGAATAAATATTTCATTAGATTATTCTGTGATTTAATGTGCTTCTGCTTGGCTGGGGTCTACGGCAATATCTCTGGTCCATTTATAAATGCATTAACACGATGATACCCGACAACAGCTTCATATTGATACCCCGGCAGAGCTGGCCGGCAGATTGAAGCAGCGTTAGGGTTTGTTTGGTCTGTCTGTCTGTGTGCTGTGCTGAATCACACCTGCATGGGGGGAGAAAAGATCTCTCCTTCCTCTCTTTTTCTCTCGTCTGATAGCATGTTACTTGACTGCACAAGGGAAAATCAGTCAATCTTAGCAGCAGTCTCAGGATAAAATCTGTCCAGAGAAATAGAGCGATTCATTCTGCACTGGAACAGATTATGTTTGCTCTGAGTGCTTTTCATTTTAAATCATCCTTTTCGCAGCAGAGCTGTCAAATTGGACACAAAAATAAGAAATAAAAGAAAATAAACTGAACACATGAAAACAAGGCTGCTTATTAAAGCCTTGTTTCTGCATGTTTGCATGTGCACAGACGTGCATGTGTGCGTTCTGCTATAAGAGGAAGCTAATTAGAGCCAAAGGGAGAAGCTTTCACAGTCTATGATAAATTCAACATCAGGAAATCCTTTACCTATTAATACCAGTTGGGTGACAATAATTGGCAGGCCATCGGCAGCGTGGGCAGAATTAATCATTTGAAGAGGCAGACTAGACTGAATTTTTAATTGGCAGAGGCAGCCACTGTTTAGGGAAGCAACCAGCTGATCACCCAAGAGACTGCTGCTTCAGACAATGCACATTTGCTAATCCTCTTGAGTCAAGTTATTATGGCCATGCATTATTATCACGCTTTACAAACTAATTCCATGTTTTCCCTCATGGATTACCACGGGGGGGAAAATAGTTGCATAAGAAAAGAGGGAAGAATAAACACACGAGAAGCAGAGTGTGCACGAAATGAAAAGCAAAATGACAGCGTTAGTGCAGGGACTACAAATGCACCATACTGAGAAGGATGACAATCATGTGTGTGTGTGAGTGTGTGCGTGTTGTTCCAGTGTGTCCATCAGGATCCATACTAATAATCCTATTCTGCTGAATAACATGATTAACTATAAAATAAGCTCATCACAGATCATTGACGTGTTAGGGTTTGTTTATGTATTGTTAATCATGTGGCCTGAATTCATTACAATTTAAGCTATTCAGTTTGCTTGATTAGCACTAATGTTAAATAATGACTTGTTTGTAAGTTAATGAACACAGGTTTAAAATGTTTGCTTTGAGAACTACATTTAAAATTAGGTTTTTGTAGTTTTTACACAGATCAGGGAGCTCCAGAGTATTAATGATGTCATAACTGATCGTGGTTATTTAAGTAATATTAAAAAACAGACGAAAGCTACAGGGAGAGCAAAACTACAACTTGTGAAAAACTACTAAATATATAGTTATGTCTCCATTTTCTGTCGGTATAAATATGTCTAAGAGCCTCAAATGTCTCCTCCCGACACCACAATCAGCTAACAGCCAATCAAGAGCAAAATACTGCAATCATTATGCAACACAGGGCAATGACATTTCAGTATACGTATGCACACACATGCACGAGCAAACACATACCGCTGAATGCCAAATGAGTGCTACACTGAAAGAAATGTCGTCCCTTCCACACACCGACAATATCAGCTGCAGCATCAGGAGCGTTCAGGCATGTGGCTTCATGAAATATGTTGCTAATAGGAGCTATGATAGCATAATGTTATTGTGCATGCAGAAACTGAGACATAAACATAATACGTGTGATCCGAAGGTGATCACAGATATTGTGTGGTATAAGGCCGATTTATATATTTCATCCATTCTTGCTATCTTCCTTTTTTTTCATGAATCATTATCTTATCTAAAGGAACTTATTAGTTGCAATACTGTGTCCTTTGTCATTAAAACCACACCATCAATCCCTAGATGTCAATCCTTATGAATAAATACGCAGGGCGAAAAAACTGGGACTCTACTTGGGTTCCTTCCTCCATACAGGACCACTGTGACAACCTTTGCAACGGTTACAAATGTAATATCTTATGATGGTTATTGCCATTGAAGACATGACATTATTTGCAATGTTTGCAAATGGCATTCACATTATTGAAACAGATTGTCATTTGTCTGCTCTAAATGTCACTGCAATAAAAGACTTATCTCCTGTGCTAACATCCCTCACATATCAGCATCTGCTCTGCAGGAGTGCAGGATGGGGATCGGAAGGGGAGGATTGAATTAAGAAAGAAACAAAAAGATAGTCATGGTTTTTGGTGTGTGAGGGGCAGTTTAAGAACATATTAAACTGTAGATGAATGATTATGACACAGCTGTAGTTCAGACAGGGCTAGTGCTGCTCTTTCTCCCTTTGGATTGTGAATATGGAGCATGTTACAAACGATATCAACAGTATGTTTTCCCTTTATGTTAAAATTTGGATAAAAATGAAGCTAAAAGTTTGATGCAGGTCACATTCATTATCATCACGTTAAGTAAAGGTCACTCTGACTATTTCAGCCAATATACAGCCTACGAAGTGTTGTGTTCACTGTCTAACCTGGCTGAGTTCAGACAAAAATGCAACGTGATTCACTAAATTAAACTCGGGTGAAAGTGATGATGATGCTGATGCTGATGATGACGTCTACGCTGCGTGCATTGCACTGTGAGGGGCGACCACATATTGTGAAAAGAGTTTCCCACCCAGGTAGCGATGCACAGCATACATCCCTGATAACAAACTTCATTATAGAGGGTGGAAGTTGTCAGTGTGTACAGTGAGCTGCGTGGATTTACACCCTCCGCCTCCCTCAGCCTTCATCTCAGCAGCAGCTCTGCTCACTCTCCGCGGCCACGTCCGTCATCTTGCGACACTTCTTGCGCCCTTTGGAGACACTGTGGTGAAGGCTATTGAACTGATTTCACCGTCGGGTTTGCACACAACCCCACTCGCACATGGGGAGATGTTAAAGAAAGCATATGGATGAATAAATGATGCCGCCCCTCCGCGGAGGACGGGGCTGGCAGGGGAAGGCTCTTTAAAAATGCATCCTTTCCAAGCGCCTCTGCCCCACTTAACAGCGTGTTAAGGAAATACTGTCCAATTTCAATAAATTACAGAGCAAGGCCAACACTGTTAGCCACCAGAACAGTCGTGATACTGCAAACGATCATAATATTTGTAAATATCCCATTTTGGTTGCGTAGGTAATGACAAATGTGGAATTATAAAGATGCAACTACAAATATTAGCCTTTCAAAATAAAATAAGAACTTGTGCTTTTTAAGAAAATGAATCATCATTTGACAAACGTCGTGAATGTAGATGAAAATATGAAAGACATGGTGCATATTACGGTTATATCAGAATAGTAGACTGCTATCAGATCTGGATAAAACCGGAATAAACCTAAGAAAAGTGACAAATCGCAGTATTTTCGCGCTACTATTTTAACACAAATGAGTTCAAAAGGCACATGTAGTAATAAGCAGTTATAAGCGATATACAGGGCCTTGTAGCCGTCTAAAGGGGCGACACGTTACCTTTGTGCATGCCGGTGTATCGGTCCTTGAGAACTGTCAGCTCGTGGATTTTCCCAAACTGTTCAAACAGGGGCTTCAGGTCTTTTTCCTCCAGGTTCCGCGGTATCTGCCCGATAAACAGCTTAATGGCATCTTGGTCTTTCATGTTGCCGCTCTCCGGATGAATTGAAATGGGTTCTGACCCGTTCATGGGTTTCGGGAATGTGAACTGAGGGTACTGGTGCTGATGTGGGATCAGTAGTAGTGGTTGTTGGGTCGGTGGTGCCCCAGGTCCGGTGAAAACCAGGCTGGAGTGAGCGGGCTGGGGCTGCTGTGGATGGTGCTGCCTTCTTGTTTCAGTCTGAGTGAATCTGGCCATTCTGAGCTGGGAGCAGAGTGGATAATAATGACAACACACACACACACTGTGAGAGAGCAAGCACTCAGCTGGAAACCAGGCTGACTTTCTATCCGACACACAACACACACGCACACAGCACGAGGCAGAGGGGGGTGATAGTGGCGGAATAAGCGCGCAGGAGCGATATTAGACGCTCTGCGGCGACACCCAGTGTCAGTTAGGAGGTACTGCAGCTCAGGAAGGGAAGCCTGCCCAATAGGCTGCCATGCATTGTTTGACATTTGGCTCTGACCTGCTTTTTTTAATATGACTGTTTGTCATTTGTTTTATATATATTTTTTAATCTGTCTTTTATCTGATATGTTTTTATCTGCATTTTTTATTCATCTTTCCATATATTTTGTGAAGCACTTTGTAACCTTGTTTAAAAAATGCTTTATTCATAAAGTTATTATTATTTAGACATGTGGTCTTGTCATAGTAGAACAAGCACAGGTGTTAGTAATAACATTAACGATGTCTCCTTTCTATTTAAGTGTCCCAGTAAGCTCCAACAGCCATCATCAAGATTATTATTTACACCTGTGCAACGCCTTCTGTGGCCTGTAAGCCTATTATGATGGAGGTAACAGCCCTTAATTTCAAATATTACATGAATTTTAAAAAAGTGCTGGCAGTGATGTGAACATAAGCCACACTTAATTCTTTCAAAATAAAGGAGCTTTATGTGACAGTTGTATGTTGCATTTCTCGTTCCATGTCAGACTCTGTACTAAAATTATACCAAGTAAAAGCTAAGGAGGCACTGCAAGGGTTAGATTAAAGTAAATCTGCAGAATGCTTGAAGATAAATAAAGGATTTCTTATTGAAACGTGGTTGAGAAAAAGTGTTACACAGTTTAAAGTGGCCAAAAAATCATTCGACCTGGACCGTGTTTGAGTAAGCCTACAGTATGTAAACTAAAGACGTGTCCAACTGTACATCTTAATGTCCACTAACAGTTTGTATAATACACAGAAGTAATTAAGGAGAAACTAGGCAACTGTTCCAATAGAAGTCAGTAAAAAGATTTCACCCTTTTGAGCAACAAAGACCAATTAAAATTGGAAGCTAATTTTTCCTTTAAAAGCACAACTCTGGACCCTTTCTGCTGTCAAAGTTTCACACAATCTGTTTTAACTGCACTTTGTGGCTGTATTAGAAAAGGACAGTGATCAATACAGGCTTTTTGCCTCCCCCTGGAATTTTTTCAGCAGTTCAATTCAAAGGGCTTTTATTGGCATGAAAGTTTCAGAAACAATGTTCCCAATGCCAACAATGTTTTCAGCTCCGGTGCCAAGATTTTGTGTTACAGATGGGCGTGCTCTCTAAAGCTTCAAAGGGCTCAGCTATATGATGTTAGAGTGTCAGTTAGAGTAATTTGTTAAAAAAAGATAGAAGATAAAAGAGCCGCTCATGATGATTAAATATACACTTCTATTAATAGTACAAATACAGTACATGTTGGCATGGGCTTCTGAATGAAGTTGAAACTGTATTGGTGTCCATGCATGTGCACAGTAAAAGCTGCTGTATGGGCAAATGCTCTGTTTATAAGTTAATGGTATTGCTATCAGTAATCTGTCATTAGATTGAGTCAGGGGACCTGCAAACATTAACCACAATTAGGAGACTTACTGTAAGTACTTTTCAAATAGCGCGCAGGCTAATCCCCCAAGAGAGGTGCATTTGCATCATGTGCCTTCTCTTTGCAGACACTGTCAATAGCTCTCAGATTAAAATAAAAAAAAAATCACTATCAACTGTAACTGAAGGGACAACAGTGACAAAACTAATGCACGACAGGGAGTGTAGTTTGGCTTGCAACTTAACCACAAACCACCTTTTAACTAAAACACATCCGCCGGACAGATTTCTAATTAAAGCCTATTTAACAGTGGATTAAATAAAGTGATATACACTGTCTGTGACAGCAGGCTCAAGGCTGCAAGCTGGAATCAATACTGCTGCTGGCTGCTGCTGCTTCTCTTGCTGTGTAGGAGCGGCACCACAGGGGTCCCCTCGCACAACTTTGACTCACGAATGGCTGCATCTCTGTGTGAGAGAATCGCCTTCAGCTGCCTCTGTTGCTCTGAGGTCAGCAGTACACCTGTAAAGCAAGGAAGGGCTCACATCTAAGGGCCTTGTTACAGCATGCAGAAGGAACAGATACACAAAGTTCAGGGTTGAGAAGTTTGGAGGAACACGGTTGTTTTCACAGGACTGAAGTGGGGATAATTTCAGCTTTATTGAACTCTGCTCATAATATTTCTGTCTGCAGAGCTCAATAAGTGCAAGTGTGGGGCATCAGCTGGCAGGGGTACACATTGACATTAGCAGTCGATAAAGCAGTGGGTGGTAGCTACACAGACACCGGGTATGTTTTATTGTAAACTTGTTCTTTTGAAATGTGACTGTGATTCTTTGAAGCAGTCGGTCCCAGAGTGCTTTGCAAGACAGAGCTGCTGAAACTGCTGTTTGATGTCGATTTGGGCGCACAAGTTGCTGTGTTATTTTATGCTTCATTCATCATGTTATAAACGTATCGATTAAAAGAGGCAGGGTTCTCTCTGAATGTGGCCGGCCGTCTCAGTGCGACTCAGAGTCACAGTAGAAGTGTTCTGAGGAGGGCTCAGCATGTTACCGCTCCTACATCTGTAGTGAGGAAACAAACAGGGACTCAGAGCAGTATTGAACAAGAGTACCGAGCTGTCATGGCACCGGCTCACGGACTCCGAGGGAGGCTGGGGGTCTATTTTTAGGGACGTGGTCAGCACAGGGGGGGAGGGGTATTCAGAACTTCCACTTCATGCTTTTTTATTGACCAATGCCATTAGTGTTTGGCCCAAGCTGAAGGCAGAGACAAGAAATCAATAAAGGTCGCACTATTAGTGTGAACTAAAAAGTTACATACAATTTAACTGGCTGGCTTCATTCTGCTGCTTGTTAACCAGGCCGGACCCTGATGGGAGGCAGCCCGGCTGGATGTGTTCAGCTCGGGAAGACTGGGAGGCCCAGAGGGAGACGCAGGCAGCTGAGGGAGCCATTCTGCATTCTGTGTGCACTTGTCGACACACAGTGAAGACAGGAAGTCAGACATGCTCACACACACTTCCTAATTACCCAAATTCAATATTATTCTGCACGTCCGGCTACTCATTGCATATTGTGCAAACACAGCAATGCACATTAGCATAAATCTCATACAGTAAATATAAGAAAACGCACATATTATCCTGCAATATGCCGCCTAGTCGAGTTAAAGTCAGTGAGCAAATAAAGAACTTTACAAAATAAATGTGCAACACTTAAGGGAAAGCTTCCTCTCTGCTTGGGCTGGCATGCTGAACTTCTGAAAGTGTAGTTGTGGTTTAATAAGCGGTAAGAGTTAGAGGTGTCCCCTGGTGCCTAATTCACCATCGCACTCTGGTTCTGCATTGCAAAGCATGCTCGCTCAACTGTGAGGTGTTGTTCAAGAAAATTAGGGTGTGATGCGATGATGGCATATCACACTGGAGACAGTTTTATGGACCACTGAGTTAACAGGCTGATGAGATGTGATAAGAGCAGGCTGAACTGGGGAGTTAGAGTGCCGCACCTTTCTCTCTCCGCAGGCCTCAGATCTCTCGTCTGAAAGCCGTGTGGAGACCTTCGACATCGATCAATGATTTCCCGATAAGGAACACTCCCGCATGTCTTTCCTTCAATCAAGAAAATTAAATAAAATGACCTCTTCATGGTTTTGAATTTGTGGGTTTGACTTGACAGCTGCATCCAGATGTGGGGAGAGGACTGTGTTTTGGCTCACTGTAACTACCTGTTTTAATTATCGTGCCCTGAACTATGACTACACCAGCCTTGAAGTGCAGCTTTCTTGAAATCGACACAAATGTTTCATATGTAACATATCTGACAATTTCTTTACCCATTACATGTTAAAGCAATCCTTAAACACCCATTTCCCTGTGTTCCATCCATCCACTATCTGTACCTGTTCAGGGTCGCGGGGGTCTGGAGCCGATCCCAGCTGTCATTGGGCGAGAGTCGGGGTACACCCTGGACTGATCGCCAGTCAGTCACAGGGTTGATACATAGACTCACACTCACACCTATGGGCAATTTAGAGTCACAGATGAACCTAACGAGCATGTCTTGGGACTGTGGGAGGAAGCCGGAGCACCCACGCATGCACGGGGAGATTAGCATACAGAAAGGGCCCACTTCGTTCCAACTTGGATTCAAACCAGGAACCTTCTAGTTGTGAGTGGACAGCGCGAACCACTGCACCACCGTGCAGCCCATCCCTGTGTTCACTAAATGTTATTTGATTCTGTATGATACATGATAGCTGACTGGTTTCTGACTAGACTAGATTCTGATTGGCTGCTGGGTGAACATTCATTCCTGATTAAGGACACCTTCTATGTAATTCCCATAAACCTGTCTATTCACTGTTCTGAATCAATGCGCTGGCTACGTGTCAAATCCTCCATTTACAAGTTCTGCAACGCGTTAACAAGCTAACATCTTATTACAACAATGAGGAACTTCAACATTAGACGTGTAAAGTGCAGTCCTACAGTGCCTCTTCCTCTGAACACCACATGATGGCGCCTGTAACGCATGAGCTGCAAAACATACTCTGTCCCTTTGAACCTTTGATCAGTATTCTTCTATCAAATATCCTGTCTCATATCCTACTTCAGGCTGCAGCCAACAGCTAACATTGGCTATAATCTTGCAGCTCATTTGCAACTCAAATCTTGTTCAGTCTGATAATAAGTCTGATATTATGAATTAAAGTATACGATTCTTAAACAGGGCCATTCCTTTTTTTTCCCTTTTAGCTTTTTGCCGTTATCGAGTGGGGCATTGAAAACGAAGGAAGAGAGAGTGTGGATGACCTGCAGCGAAGGCCGAGGGTCAGAGCCGAACCCGGGGCCGCTGAGTCGAGCAGTATGCTTCTATACATGCTTGAACCGCTGAGGTTGCGACGTTGTGTTCCCCCAAATTAAACCAATTGCTGCAACTCTCTCTCAACCTTGCAGTTTTTCAAACTTTTCCACACATTTTACAAATCATCCTGTGTCCTTTATGCACCAAACTTCTTTGAAATTCAAAATATTGATCCCCTGAGGTCTGCAATGTTGTACAAACTTTGGAGGGCATCTTTTACTGCGTCTTTAAAGCTCCTGTGAGGAGATTTTTGATGGTTATGAAACAGACTGAAATTAATTCTGATTACTCTATATGACCTACAAAAGCAAAGCAAACCATCAGAGACAAGATTGATTATTTCTACAGTTATTTTTAATGCCTGAAACTGCTGGCTGAAGAAGGTGTCAGACGAAACATTTTACAGGGCAAACATTTAAATAGTGATACATATGACTGTTAGAGAAAGCAGGATGAGAATTCTTGTTAAAAAGCACCACTTAAAGCATTTACAGAACAAAATCAGCAAAGAGATAAGAGGTACGGCTTTGTCCACAGGAGGCGCCAAAATCAACACAAACCCAAAGTTCCTCACAGGAGCTTTAATATGTTTGGAACTCTGCATGATAGAGATGGACTTTTTATGCTGTGCAGCAGACAGCTTGCTATTCTAACAAGGCTCACTTACCCATGTTTCTGTGCTGAAAACTGTTAGCCATTCACGCATCCACTGCCTGAGGCCTTGTGTTGACTTGATGGACGATTCAGAGGCTGTGTTCTTAACTTTCCACCGACCAGAGGCTTTGTTACTGAGTCGGTCACAGTGGATGTGTGAAGTGTTAAACCAGGCACTTTAGGCAACAACAATCACTGAAAATTCCTGTGATATCCTGGAGGGGCTGATGCATTGGTACTTTTACTGATGTAAATGTTGAATGTATGACTTTTCCTTGTAACTTATTAACCCTGTTTATTGAGCAGTACCATCCCCACTGTGGATTCAGCTCAAGCTCTTCACCGACTCATTAGGGCCCTGAGCAGGTTGTTTTCAGTCCGCAGAGGGAAGCCGAGAATTTTCCCATGCACCAGGCCACTTGCTTGCTGAGCGCAACACGAGTCCCACGATAAATATTGGAAACAATTTAGAATTTTGAAGATTAATTTCATCATCCAAAAACCACCTCTAACAGAAAACCATTACACACTGTGATTGCTGCAGTTTTGTTGAACCAAAAGAGACGGTAAGCCTGCAGAGCAAATCTTGTGTCTGATTTGAGAAGCCTCTTCTATTACCTAAATTACAAGATCGTCTGGACTGCTGCTGTTTCACCATTGGTACAATTTTCTAAAGAAAAACATCATCATATCAACTCGCATGGTTTTTCACCTCCTGTGTCCTCCCTTCATGCATCCCCAGCTCAATAAAGTCCATTTTCAAGAGAGAATATTTGTGTCCTCAGATCACACAATGGTGCTTGTTGCAGGTAAGTCCTTGCTATATTGACATAGAAGATAAAGATTACTGAAAAAAGTGACTCTTTAGAAGGCACATCATTAGAGAGAGAGTGAAAGTGGCATTCAAGAAAATATGTATTCTTTTCTATCCCCAAATTAAATTTGTACTTACATTTTCTCACCACCAGATGGCAGCTGTGTACCTCTGTGATTCCTCTCCAGTCATGTAAGGACACCCGTGTCTAAATAATGACTAACCTGTATTAAATTATTGCCAGTTGGCCTCAAGCTACGTCTTAAATATCACATTCGCTGTTAATAATCCATAACAAGACCACCAGCCAAACAGGAAGGGCTTGGACGGTAGCTGTGGATAGCTGGCCACCTTAAACGGCTGCTTATCTCTCTGCTTCCTCTGCACAAAGACCGTGAGGCTTCTGCACAACTATTACAGCAAGTTCCTGAAACGGGCTGTCATGGGAAACTAGGCCAATGTCATAATAGTATTGGTGTAAAAGTGTTGGTGTTTCAGGGCCACAGAACATCAGCTGTGTTCAGGCCCAAAGGAGACAAAATGAAACACCCCTCCTCCGTATATCTGTCAGCATGTTTTCAGCTTTACTCTTTCTTTACAATTTGTGAGTCATTCCAGAGAGTGTGAGTTATGTTCCTGCCTGAATCATATTAATAATTACAGCGGCCTTGCATTGAGCAGCAAACGTATGTTAGATAACTAAATACCGGCAGAAAGCATCCATCCTTCCAGAATCATGAAAATAAAAGAACATATAAAATGGAACTTTTAATTAGGTATTTGATGCCATAAAAATGGTGTAACGCCATGATTCATAACTCTGTTGACAAATACAGCAGTCAATCTGTTGCGGATAAGCAGAGTAGAGGAAGTACGGCGAGAAGAGACGCACAAGAAGCTGCTCTGCTGTTGCCGATAGGAGGGATCTTTAAAGTTTTTTCAGTATATCAAATCTGTGTTTTGGTTAGCTGAAGGGGCGGTACGGTAAGCTAATTCCATAGCTCCACCAGTTGACCTCTACTGAGCCGACTCCTAATGTGCAAGATGGCAGCGCCTGCTTCCAGGGGTAATGAGAGGATCATCCCTTTATGTATCCAGTCACTTGTTCATGCCAGGGCACCATGCCGTGTTTTTCTTCCATCACTTACCAGAGAAACTTTTTACTTTGCTTAAAGCAAGTTAATCCTGGTAGGGGTTTTAATAATGCACATGCAGCCGGTCCAGTGTTAACACACCAAACTTGAAGATATTACTCATCTCTGTTGTGATGAGTGAAGCTGCTTTTATTAGTGGTGGTGTTTTAAACTGCAAAATATGAATTGATTTTAATCACTTTGTTCTACGCAGTCAGAGCACCGATATAGGTGAGGGGAAGGACTAAGTTTCTTGTGCACAACATGATCTTCATTAATCATGAACAGTGTCTTCCACTACTACCAGATCTTAAAATTAAAACATCCTACAGTATACACACGGCATGAAAACATTATTAGGTTGATTTATTTTGTTGGCACAAAGAGGAGTCGCTGTAATACCCAAGCAAAGCAAGCCAGATGTTCTTTTGAGCAGAGCCCCTGAAGCCCTGCCAGAGCTGATTCCCAGACATTCCTGTTCAGCCTCAATAAGAAATTCCCTGCAGCGTGTTAACAGCCAGCCCTGAGCCAGGACTCCTCTCTGCATGCAGCACAGACTCCCTCCTGCAAGACGCAATGTTTGAAGACAGAGAAAGTGTTATCTGTGCTCAAAGTTTTTCTAAAGGATCAGCACTGTTCAACCATGTGAGGAAACAAAACGGATATTGGAACAGAGAAACAAACCACTGAGTGTTTGATTACAACGGGTGCATATGAACACATGGAGATTCCTTTTATATGCAAATGATCTAAAAAGGCCAAAAAGTTAATACAAATGACCTCTAGGCATTACATAAAAACTCCATCCATGGATGAGGTTGCTAGGCAACAGTGGCCGGTTAACAGTGGTGTACAGTATGAAGGTGAACAGCAGAACCTCGTGGACACTGTTTGGGCAAAAGTAGATTTAACAACAGGGCCCAGCTGTTCAAAACATATAACCAGGATCAGCTAATGAATCTTACTTTTGTCCTTGTTTTTCAAAGTAGAACTGGATTGGATCAACCTGATACAAATACAGACTTTTCGGGCCAGTTGTTCAAAGGTAATCTGATCAGATTTTGGTTATCGGATTGGATCAAATTTTGAAAATGGGTTGTTCAAAAGGGAAAGAAGGAATCTGAAATCGGATTAGATCACGTAATCCAATCCCAGTTTTAATCTGGATCAAACCTGCAGTTTGTGTGGTTCAAAACTTTTCAGTAGGATTTGGATAACTTTGATCCAAAGAAACAGGATCATCCTGATCCCAGCAGTTGTCTCATTTAGTGTATATACTTTTATTTATATTTTGCACTTTTAGTCTTTGAGCCTTTCAGTATAGTAAAGTAAAAATAAAATAAAAATGATCTTGTCCCCATGACATAATCCTCCAAACAGTTTTCAATAACAAACAAAAATTCATTTTTTCTTGTCATTCATCACTGTATATTAATTTCAAAGAAACAATCATCAGAGATGAACCTGTCAAAAATAATTTCTATGTATATTTGTTGTTTATTTGTTGTGGCTTAGATGAGGGGTCATACAAGAAATTATAAATGGAAGTGGATGTTTATGTTACACTTAACATTCACTTAAAGTGACCCCATGTTGGCTCTTCCACCTGTTGTTCTTTACATGTGGGCTACAGCTGGTAGCCCACATTGTGATATGTTGTCCCATTTAGAGCACTGGTAATCCCGATTTGGTAATCTTGAAAACTGTGTATCTGGATCAGGCTGATCCAATCCGAGGTTGTATTCAGATAAAAACTAAAACTGTATTACCTGATCTAATCTGATTTCAGAATCCATTTGATCCAATCCATTAGACGTAATCTGATCAGATTACTTTAGAACAACTAGGCCCTGTAGTAGTTAACACCCTGAGGCCGGCTCACTTTATTTAAACATGAGTCCCTGAAAAGTCAGTGTTTGATTTTGGATGCCAACAGAGCAGGAACGCACATTAGAGGTGGAACCAGTTCAGTATGATTTGCCTAAAAATCAGTTCAACAAAACAATCTAATATGAAAAGACCCGTGACCGTCACAGCATGCATCTTAACAAAAGAGACAATCACACAAGGAGAACCAAAAAAAAAGAGGATATCTCTCTCACAAGGCACGGATTGTGACTCGTCAAACACATGAGTAACATCAATAATGACTTTAAATCACTTAATAGCCTTTGTGGTATTGCCAGGGTGTCGCTTTTATGCGTGCTGGTTTCTGGCACAGATAGATAAAAATGAGTTCATCTTATTTGTTACATATACTTGGGTCAAAATGTAAAGTTAGTAATGCCAAGGACAGGTGTAAGCTGCTGAAATGATGTTACAGACAGACTCTGACCCTTCAGCCTGACCAGCTCATAGCGGTCCTATGGCTAACAAGTTAGCATGCCACTGACGGGACACGAAGCAGTATGCCTTTCATACTGGAGTAGCGTTACAGGTCCAATATTCTCTCAGTTATTAATTTGGATACATGTATCCAATATTTTACCTTTCTAGATAACTATTTTCATCAGTCTTAAGATCTTAACATCTGGCTAATTCATTTTTTTTTTGGAATGTTGCACTGACTGATTGAGTCCTGTGAATACCAAGTGGCTCATGGGGGATAAACAGGTAAAGTGTCAAATCCTGCAGGTCTAAAAGTTGACTTGCAACTCAAGTTTAGTGGCTCATTTTAATCTCAAGAGTATCACTTCTTCTCAGCTTTCCTTTATAGAGCAGAGTTTGTGCTGCTCATGGCTAGACAAAGGACAAGTGAAGGTTGTAGACACTCATTTTGGGATGAAGTGTTCCCATACTGGGCTGGAGCTGTTTTGATTTATTTTGCCCACAGGCTGAGCCAGTGAACTGAAACTTCACTGTCTGCTAACTTTGCTCATACTTTGAAACTTTGCTGACGTTTCCATCAATGTAGATTGAGTATGCTAATACTGCTTGATGCCACTACTGCGCAACTAGTGGCCCTAATGACTTTGCATGATATACGTACCCCAGAGAAGTATGTTGCATGTGGTTAACTTACATAAGGCACATGTGTTACTGTAAAGAAGATTTAGTGGTAGACATGCATGAGGTTTTTGTGGAAGACAGCTCTTCCTCCTGTCAAAATGTCATTATAAGATTGTTGAAGTCCCTTTTATTGCTTGTGTCACTCAACACAAATGACTTCTTTCACTTTCAAACTCTTTTTCTGCTCATAGTCCAGTGGGTGTTGCTCTCTACATGCTTTGACTGATCCCTTTAACAAGGAATTAGTTTGTTAGCATTCAAACTAAATATGGGTCAGTATATTTGTGTCTCAATGCTTTGTACAAATGATTTAATGAAACAACTCACCAGACAACCACAAAGATCAGATGATCAGTGCAAACGAATGAAGTGTTGATGTTTACATTTAGTGGCTATCTAAGGTCGTTATCACTCAACAGAACATGATGTAATCTATAAGGTAATCAGGACACTCTTTGTTTAAACAGTCCTGAAAACAAGCACCAACTGTGATATCTTCAGAACAGACATTTTCTGACCCAAACAGCTGACATAAAGCATAATGCACTTCACGGCGCAATATTCTCTAGTTCCCAACGTTGTTTCCGCTGACCCAAACAGCTGACCTGGTACAGTGCGCTGCATGCCTAGGTATACAGAGGCGGTGTCCAGAGCAAGACATAGTGCTGAGGTAAAGGGCTGTCTGACATCAATGTGAAGCGGTGACAAAAAAATCTAAATACAGAGTACACTTTAACTGAAATGTTTGTTTATAGTGTATGTAGGACTGTTTTAGTGGTAAAGTATGTGACCCTGTCTGCAGCTGTGCTTCGCTCAGCTTCCGTGTAGGAACTCCGGCCGGCTTCTTCTGTTATCTACTGTATGTAGTACACTTACTATTAAGTGCCTCATACAACCCCATCTCAAACAAAGTTACTATCCCTTTAAGGTCGTAGAAAGATCAGTTACACTTGCAGCTGCTTTCTTTTGCTCCATCAAAAAAGTTTTTTTACATCTCCTTTTTTTTTCTCCTAATGTATAAAGCCTCCACCGAGAGAGGTAAATCACTCAGATCTCAGATCAGAGTTTTTCATCCAGCCTTGAAGTCGACCTAAGCTCACCAGAGAGGTGATGCAAAAGAGCCTGTTGTCACATTGCTGGTCTGATGTGCTAATAGTGTTGCAGACATTGAATGGTACTTTTATGCCGGTAAATTGATTATGCAGAATTTTTTTTAAATTTATATTTGTGCCAAAACTAGCCTTGAGATACACAAATGTAAAGTGAGGTACTGATTAAAAGCATGTAAACGTCTGTTTTATACAGATTCAACTTGAATCAGACGAGCTCACGAGATCTAACTGCCTACTTAATTTTATCCATAAATTAAATATGCTAAAAACTATTTAAATGGTTAAAATTGAGATTAAAGTTCAAGTAAGGATGTAACAACCCCATTAATTGTTTAACACTTAACCAATTGCAATATTCATTTGGCACAACAAACACAGCCACCAAACGTCACATCTTACAGCTAAACTTTTGTACAACAGCTAGATTTTTTTTCATTAATACAAGGTCCTCACTGCTTCTTGGGGGAGGAAATGAGTATTTTGCCATATTTTCTTTCAAATTATGCATGTCACCTGTGAGGTCTTGCACTAATACAGCTCTTGACAGACTGGCATTTACTGTAGTGATTGGCATTTGATCTTCAGCATCTGTAAATCTCAGTGCGGCGTTGTTTCCAGAGGCTCATTACCATATCTTTCCCCCACCAACATTCAATTAGGAATACGTTGTCATCTGACCCTCATTGCAGATTTCTGGAATATAAAACACAGTGCAGAGTAGCTTTCAAATGGGGAATTAATAGTGCTCTGTCAAATGTCATATAAACTCATCAACAACAACAGGCAACAAGTCTATCCCATTCATTCATTATGCATGTGGAGCTTTTATTTTCCCTGCAGGGCTCTCATCACTGCACGAGGATGGCAGCTGTCCAATCACAGAGGAATCCAAGAAAGTGTTATTGAAAGCTCTGACATACAGTAAATTGAGATAAAAAAGCAGGTATTTTGGTAACAGTCAAGAACCATGCAGACTGTGTCCCTCCAGACATTGTCAAATTAATATTTCATAGAGCTGCTGACCTTATAGTTTGATCTCCTGAGGCACAGGGGAAGGTACATGCATGTTGGTTTGCTACTGGCATTTATGCATCATAGGGGAACAACCTCTTCAGATGTACAAAAGAGAGACGCAAACACAAAATATGGGTTTATTGTTTTTGTTTGTGTGTTATTTGTATTCCTTTCCGTCCAATGTGTGATAAATGCTGGATTGAGTTGAAGCATACGGGTCCAACAAGTGAGATTAACGACTAAATTAAAAGAGTTGTACCTCGTAATAAAAAATGATTGTTTGTGTAGTTTTTGTGATAAATATATACTTACCATCCCCTTCTCTGACTTAACACATAACATTGAAAATGTTTAAGAGTCAGGGACAGTGAGGCAGCAATGCTGTGAGCTAGCATAAACATGCTAACATGCTCAAAATGACAGTGCTAACATGCTATGGGCTGAGGAATGTGTGAAGGCAGAGGCGGTTACAAACTCAAACAATACAGTCAGTGATAAGTGGTGGCAAATAACATGTATATCCTGCCAACACAAAGTCAGGGACATTAACATTTCACTTTGTTGAGTCATTCAGTCAGTCATGTGCTGAAAATTTCCTTTTCCTCAGAGCTTAAGTTTTCAAAACAACTTGGAAGGCAATAGAACAATGCCCTTTGGAGCCCTCCTCCATCAGATAAAGAGGCCATAACTATTACATAATACTTCTTCTATGAAACTCAATAAGACTAGTCCTGCCAAGACTCTAACTCTGTGCTGTGTCAGCTGACAGCTAGCTTATCACCAGCTAGCTTGTAACTGCTAGTCTGCTGCTCCTTCATCACAGCCTCCTCTCTGGCTCTGCTCTGGTTTATCATCCCTACTGAGGTCGTTGACTTAAATATATGACAACTGTTTGCTGTTCTCCCTTCCACATTATAAACAAACTTATTACCATCTCTTACTTCTATTCATGACATCAGAAACTCTGTAAAATTGATTACAGGTGATGGTTAGTGGCCGTGACCTCCTTCTTCTGAGAGGATTTGCGGGTGAGATTTTGGTGGAACAGAAATAAGTTTTGAGCCCTTCAGGCAAGGCTAAGAGAACTTTTTAACTTTACACTTAAGCTGAAACTATTACAGAGAGCTATTTCTCGCTAGAATTTAATTTGTGGTGGTCACGCTGGTGAAGGGACACTCATGCTATTAAGTAGCTTTGATTTCTAAAGGGAAAATACCAGCCATTTTGGGAAATATACTTGACTGCTTTGCCACAAGTTAGATAAGAAGAAGGATACAACTTTCAGGTTTATATAGGAAACAGGCTACGATAAGAAGCTAGCGCCAGTAGCACCAACAGGAGGAAACAGCTAGCTGGGCTCTGTCTAAAATGAAAAAGTCTTACTACCAACACTTATTAAACTTACTTACATGTTATATGTTGCTTGTTTAATCATTACAAAATGTAAAGGGGTAGGCCTATGCATGTCACCAGCTGTTCCCGCCCTTACCCTTGCGTCACCAAACACCACTCCTGTCGCCTAGCAATAGGTAGCTAGCGGGCTAACTAACGTTGAGTAAGTTGCTATTATTATTATTAAGATAATTTGTTTCAAGGGCCCATTTGTTTTCTTAAACATGTAACACAGAGGATGTATTTGTCGGCCACATCTGTAGGAGCCTTTGAATTGGGACAGCCTTCAGCGCGCCACTGGGACAAGTATGGCTTTCAAAGGATGCAGCCCCTGGATTGGGACACAGCTTTTGTGTCCAGCTAAGCTAACGCAATGCTAGCTGTAGCTTCATATTCACTGTACAGACATAAGAGTGATATCAATCTCTTTAACTAACTCCTTGCAAAATAAAAAATATCTATTTTTCAAAGTAGGGACAAGTCTGTGGATGGTCAAAGTAAATTCAGTTTCTAACTGTGTTAGCTTATTAGAGAAAAGAAAAATCTCAGAACTTCATAAGATGACAGAAGACTCAGTCTTACGTGCATCTGGATCTATTCAATAATTCATGTACTTCTGTACTCTTGAAGATAATAATAAGAGAAAAAAATAATGAGACCCTCAAACAAATCACAAAACCCAGATAATAAAGAGAGATATGGTTCAAATAGTTTCTGTGTAATCCTGTTTTCATTCACTTCTTTGCAGTATATTCCTGATTTTAAGCCTCTTTAAAGGCTCATTAGAGCTTTAAGAGGCCT
The DNA here is from genome assembly GCF_022749685.1 of Semicossyphus pulcher. Classification (NCBI taxonomy): domain Eukaryota; kingdom Metazoa; phylum Chordata; class Actinopteri; order Labriformes; family Labridae; genus Semicossyphus; species Semicossyphus pulcher. The sequence goes on from NW_027211715.1 coordinate 14,496,127, forward strand.
CAGGACGCTTTTTCTGCCATTACACGATGGTGTTCAAATGATGTGTAATTATTTATTTATTTACTTTACCAAACAACCTGTGTGTGTAAAAATTTGGTAAACAACATTGTTGTTTTCTAGGGCCTGGTCAGTGTATGAGCATTGTTGTATGAATAATATGCCAAAGGTCAGAGCTATCCTTGTGTCAATAAGCCATCAAAAAAATGGAAAAGAAACAACAGACTTTGACCTTCCTGCTGTTTTGCATCTCAATGGAGACTTCATGTCTTTCGTCTCCAGATAGACCAACTTGTGTAGTTCCTTAGTTGTGTACTCGTGAGTATTAATCAGATTATCATGAAGATATCTCCTTGTAGCCAATGGGGACAAAGCAAGCTAGCTGGCTGGGTGTGTTGTGTTGGAGTTTAAACTTTGGACCCGTGAAAGAAGAGCTGAGAGATACAGCGGAGACTTTTAGGAACGGAGACAAAGCTCCTCCACAAAAGGGCAAAGTGGATATTACGACTGGATCTTTGTGTTCTTTGGGGCTTCTTTGGTGGTCAGTCCAAGCGAGGAAGCTATGGAGCAGTATCCAGAACAGGTATAAATACATATTGTCCTTTTTATAGCACAGTTTGTCAATTGTGGGTTATTGGGGCGAGCATACAGAGCAAAGTTCAGGTTTCTGAGCAAATTAAAAGTCTACATCAAAATCCTAAATGTATGGATAAATACATTTAGGCATTTACAGGACATAATTAGGGAATTTAAAATGGTCCCAAACTCTGACAGATATCTGGGCAGATGTGGGGAACACACTGTACGGCACAGCGTGCTCAGGTTGGGTCATGGTGAAGGGTTGGTAGTAAAAAGCGATCAGCTGGGGCTTCACATGAAACGTCCATATTTTTTGTTTTCTTTGCCTCTGAAACCACGAAAGACACAGTATTGTGTTGTGATGAAATGTCATGATCTCATTTCAGGGTTGTGATGGCATTGAACTGCTCGACTGGCTGTTTGATCAAAATGATGGAATTCTCCGCCATGAAGAATCGGGACGCCATGGCAACCATCACACCTGGCCAATCCAGGAGCCAAATGTGTGTGAGACTCTGGGATCTCTAATGTCACTCAAACATGCTAAGATTAGCTGTTAGCTTTGGATAGATGGCGTAGTTTCACCCTGACATGCTCTGTAGGTCGAGGGTCCCCGTCTCGCGCCGTGTTGTTGTCTCGGAGACAGGCAAATGATAGCTCTTTACTTTTTCTGTCCCCGCAGATGCTGCAGCCGGCTGAACAGGCAGACAATGACTTCCTGAACGCTCTCCTGAGTGGAAGCGAGTCTGTGTCAGGCTCGCCTCTCTGGTCCCCTTCTCCGAGTGACAGTGGGATCAGTGAGGACCCCCCCTCAGACCACATGGACAGCCCTCAGCGCCCTGAGAGCCCCCCCGAGGAAGCGCAGTATTTCAGTACGAGGCCACAAACCAAGGCAGGCCTGGAGGCCGACTTCTCCATTGACCTCAGTGAGTCACAAATATTCCACATTAAAAGCAGTCATTATGAGAAAATAATTGCCAATTTTCAGCGAATACTTTGTCTGATAACATCATGACTTCATTCTTATTACACTTTATTAAATAGAGTCTCCAGTCATGGTCGTGAGTAGACAATAATCAATCACGTCCCTGCAAATTAAACCCTGGATTTGCTGTATCACAGCAGATTAAGAATTAAGGTTTATGAAAAAGTACCAAACATATTAATGAGCATTTGTCTAATAATGTCATCCATCTCTTTTAATCCAAACAAAGACACCAGCGTTACTCAGTGATCTTTGTTTGCAGTGTATTTATGTGTTTTCTTCTGGCTGTGTGTGTGCAGATGGTTGGGGGCATACCTTCCCAACAGGCAGGACGAGAATCCCACAATATCCCTCTGATGTACAAAGACCGCAGCTGTCCTCTGGCTTCCCGCTCACTGTCAAGGATCTGCTGCTGTCCGGAACGCCAGAGCCGGTAAGTGTATTCTGCTCTGCTTGTTTTGGGAGTTTGACAGTGATACAAGAAGGGAGAGCGATAGTATCTTATGTGTGTTTTGCTTCTTTTTGTGGCTGCTTGAGTCATGCACAGGACCTGTTGTTTACCTTTTGTGTAGGGTGGATGTGTGTGTTTATGTATGGGTATGACTTAAGTTACTTTCAAGGACTTAAACCAGAGTTAAGATCAGTTGATTTGGGACGTCTTGTGCAATTGCGGGTTAAAGCTGTGTCTCAAGTTGGTATAATGCAGATTCTGGGGTCATGTTAAGGTCATAGTAAGGTGAAGGTTTAGGCAAATAGTTATTGTGCTAAAGGTTAGTCTCCAAATAATCAGTCCATGTAAATGCCCTTAAGTGACTTAAGTAAACGGTGTGTGTGCCTCAGTATGTGTATATACGAAGTGACTTCACTTGCTGAAATCCTGGATCACAAGGGGCGAGGCCTTTGGAATAAAAATGAACTCTGACGAAGAGAGGAGAAAAATGCTGCAACACTCAAGTTAGCATTTTGATGAAGTGGATTTTCTTCTTGACATTTCCAATAATTTGTTAGTTCCTTGTATTGAGTGCTTTCAGTCTGATTACTAGGCAAGGCAAGTTTATTTATAAAGCACATTTCAGCAACAAGGTAATTTAAAGTGCTTTACACAAGACAACAAAAGCAAAGAAACAAATTATAAAACAAGACATTTAAAAGCAAAGTGAAGATAAAATATAAACAGTGGAAACAGAAAAAAACAAATATATTAAGATATAAGTTCAGGTCAGAACACAGTACATGCTTACTTTATCTGCGGGTTCCAAACCCTGAAAAGGTGTTCCCAGAACTACCTTTTCTCCTGTAACAGCTCAGAGTTGTTATAATCACACAGTTTTTGAAAGCAAAAAGAAAATTTGCTGTTTATTTAACCTTTGTGTTAATTTGGTATTAATTCTATTGCTTTGAGAGGAGTTTCATGATGTACCATATGTCTATTAGCTGTACCTACTTATTTTTTAAGGGTCATGGGAAGAGGTAAAATGGATTGTGAGACTGACAGACTGGTTGGTGCAGTGTCAGAAGTATTGCGGACATTGTACCGGACCGTCGTGGTGAAGGAGCTGACCTGTAAGGCCAAGCTCTCAGTTTACCAGTTGATCTACGTTCCAGCTCATCTATGGTAATGAGCTTTGGGTAGTGACTGCGGATACAAGCAGCCGAAATGATTTTCCACTGCAAGGTGGATGTGCTCAGCTTTTAGAGAGGGTAAGGAGTATAGAGCGACTACTCCTTTGCATCGAAAGCAGCCAGTTGAGGTGGTTTAGGCGTCTGATTAGGATGCTCCCGGGCGCCTCCCTGTGGAGGTTTTCCGGGCACGTCCAACTGGGAGGAGACACCGGGGCAGACCCGAGGCCCGTCGGCCTGGGAACGCCTCAGGATCCCCCAGGAGGAACTGGAAAATGTTACTAGGGAGAGAGACATCTAGGCTAACTTGCTTGGCCGGCTGCTACAGCCACCTAACCCCGGGTAAGTGGAGGAAACTGGATGGATTGATGTTTTCTGTTTATTATCGGAGAAGAACAACTGATATCTGGTAAAACAGTTGATATTTTCATGCTATCAAATCAGTGCATAAACATGTACTTGCTCCCTCATTTTAGGCTGGTATCAGAGGCATTACCGAAACTGGTATCAGCATCGGATCAACTTGTGTGGGGTCCAGAGCTGATCCCCGCTAACATTGGACAAAAGGGACGTCAGTCAATCATGTGGCTTACACATAGAGACAGGCACCATTTATGCTAATTTTCATGCCTATGGGCAATTTAGAGTCGCAGCTACACCTAACTTGTATGTCAGTGGGGCATGGAAGGAAACCACAGAGAAAACCAAGCGGGCACAGGAAGAAATGAACTTGTAATTGAAAGAGGAGCACATTTAAGTTTCATTTCCGAAGAAAATATTCCTAAAAAAGGAGGTCATCACCTGAATACGCAAGCAGAATAATGTGTTTGTGCTTCTGGAACTCCAGGACACTCAGTGGTGTGAATTTCAGCACACTCAGGCTATTGATCCCATCTGTGCTGGCCGGCTTAATAAGATGAGGAAGAGAGGAGCAGAATGCAACTTCTCACACCATAATTGCTTTGAGGTTGCCATGAAATGAGAGTGATGAAGGTGGCCTGATAGTCTGCACTCATTTAACATCTTCTTGTGAAGCTCTAGGGAAAGAGATGGGTGGCAGAAGAGGAGGATGAAGAGGAGTGGGAGCAGAGAGAAAATTTAATCAAACAGCACTTATTATGTTTCATATATTAGTATTCATATCTCACCAACAGACTCCGCACCCATCCCAGCAGTCCATTCAGGAGCTGATTCTCAATGAAGATGAGAAGAAGCTTTTAGCGAAGGAGGGGGTGTCTCTGCCCAGCCAGCTTCCTCTCACCAAGGTAAATTGCTATCAATTCCTATAAACAACGATCAGCTCAAGGGCTTTGTGCCACAGAGGCTCGAAATTAAACTGTTGCTTTCTCTGAAAATCAGTATGAAGAACGGATTCTGAAGAAAATACGCAGAAAGATTCGCAACAAGCAGTCGGCCCAGGAGAGCAGAAAGAAGAAGAAGGAGTATATTGATGGGCTGGAAAGCAGGTAAAAGACAGATTTATAAAGGAATATCAAGGGAGATTAGGATTTTAGCATATTTTTCATATCATTATATCTACATTTCAATCGTAATTTAATGCAAAAAGGTCAAAAGGTCAAAATCTTTTCTGGTTTCATAAAAAACGACCCACCAGGCCACCCTCCTTATTCAGGTCTAAGTGATGGAGCTTTGGTCTATGTTGTATTTGTGGTCTGGGGTTTACATTTGGTACTGTATGCTTTGGAAAATTTGCTTTGTAAATGCAAAGAAGACAACATCTGTGTTGGGCTAAAATGTGCAGAATGACCTGTGTGCTCCTTTTAAACACTTCATGAGTAAGAAAGGCAATTTAAAAACTCTTCATTGACTTTACATAGAGTTGATTTCTAACTGTTTTGCTGTTTGAAAATGATATTTATTTGTTTGTGTGCGATTTCACCTTGCCCTGCTCTCTGCCTGCCTCCCCTTGTGTGGTGTCTCCTCCAGGATGGCCGCCTGCAATGCACACAACCATGAGCTGCAGAGGAAAGTGTCCCAGCTGGAGAAATGCAACATGTGAGAGAATTTTCAAAAGGACTTCCCCTTTCATGTCCACCCACATTTCTGTTAGCATCTTTCCTTTCCATCCTGGTCCCTAAAACCGCCATAAATACACTCTTGTCTGTCTTTCCCCCTTCTCTTACCCTTTGTTATTTCTTTTGCAGCTCTCTAATGGAGCAGCTGCGCAGGCTGCAGGCTCTGGTCATGAATACATCTAACAAGCCAGCGCAGACTGGGACATGTGTACTGGTATGGAAGTCCTCTGCGTGTGTGCTCGGCAGATAAACAAACTGCACAGACGTTTCATATGACTCATCCTCAGAGCAGGCCGAAAAGCAATAACCGCTGTAGCTTGATTAGCCATCGAGAAAGGCCAATGTTGATACATACACAATGGATAAGACCGCACAAAGGACAGAAAAGCACAGAATACACTGAACAGAAGCCCATTTTGCCTTTGAACTCCAATGGGGGAAAAATGTATGAGATCCAACTTTCAGTCAAGAAACACAAACACATTTCCAGACACAGGATACTTTGCTTCACAAGAAAAGCTCAGCAATAAAATGTTTCTTCTGAACATTCACAGAGGAAAAAATACCAGCCATTGAAAAGTTTGAACAATGTAGAAAAAACACAGACTTTCAAGTAGCATACTTCTTTGAATGATGTTTTTCCACCTCCGTGCATCCTTGATCTAACTCTTCTTTCTTCTGTCTGTTGTGTTTGTCCTCGTTCTTAGGTGCTCCTGCTGTCCTTCTCCCTAATCCTGTTCCCCAGCCTCAAGCCCTTCTCTGACACCAAGGTCAGCCAAGGAGACTTCAGTCCAGTCAGAAGTGAGTAACCTTCAGCGCCAAACAGCTTTGTGCACCCGCCTGCCGACTAATCCAGCGCCTGCTTGTCACAGCGGAGGAGCTTGTTAGAACTGCAGCCCGACCTGCTGCTGAAAAGGTCTTCACCTGCAGAGCTTCACAGCCTGCTCTGCCCGTCTGAGGATTTGCTGTTGACTTAAAACTTGAAAGACTATCATTGTGGTTATGAAGCTATTGCCCACAAATTTATCATTTATTAATACTTGTTTAATTTATTTATTGGCGCATCCCTGCATATGTGATTTGCACAGCACCAGAGATTAATTTGTTACCACAAACTGCCTTGAAAAAGGCGATCAATGCTACACTTTCCCTCAGTGCTAAAGGCTATGTTACAAATTTTATAGCTTTTGTATCTTTCATATCTTTAGCTTTAAATCTGATGCACTCACAGAAAGATCTGCATGCATGCCAGCACACTGACACACACAATGCACGTATGGAGAACTTGAAAAAAAAAGACCAGCTAAAAGCATTGTTAAGCATTTAACAGATGTTTTATTACACACTGTAATGTAGTTGTTTGAGATACAAGGACACTTTGAAGTGCATTAAATAAACATTTTATATAATATATATAATCTATATTATACTATATGTAATCGATATCGTCATTCTTTAGCTACAATAGACCGAAAATTGAAGCCAAACCCTCTCTATCGCCCCCTGCTGACTGGTTGCAGTACAGGTCATAAAGCCTGCCTCCTCCATGTTATCAGATGGGGCATGAGTCAAACTATAAAATCAAAATACACGGCAAATAAATGTTTCTCAAACATGGTTTCTGTCATTATAGCTAATTATTATAATGCTGATTTACGTCCAAGTGTTCATTTTTCTGACAAGTTTAGTTTTAATTAGTTATTTGAAGCTGTCAAAAGGATGATTGACAGCTCTGTTGACAAATGCAGCCGATCTGCTCCTGATTAGCCGAGTAGAGGAGGATTGGCAAGAGGAAATGTAGCTAAAACAATCACTACAGTCAGTGAAGTTTACAAACCTGTGAACGTCTGCTTCAGACCAACACAAAAAAGCTGTTCTGCTGTTAAATACACTGACGTGCGGGATCATTGCTGTTTTTTTAGTGTGTGTTTTGGTTAGCAGAAGTGGCAACGGCGGCGCCACTCGCCGATCTCTACTGCACAGCTCTGGCTCCAAATGACGTCACCAGCGGAGATGGCAGTCACAGGGCCTATTTGGCTTCAATTTTGTACAATGAGAGTAGATGGAGAAGCGTCATCCATCTTTATATACAGTCATTGGTTAACACACCATCCTCTGCATATGGGTTACAGCTGACATATGAACATTAATAAACACTTACAGCTGGTTAAAACTACATTATAGTAAGATATAAAGCATAAATGATGTGTTTATACTGATTGTAAATGCTATAGCAGGACTTAAAGTAAACTTCTGTCCACAGGGGATTAAAGTTGTCTGTGTTTTCTCTCTCCTCGTCCTTCACAGTCCAGTCACGGTCCCTGCAGAACCTTCAGGCCTCCCGTGTGCTGCACGTCACTGAACCTCCCTTCCCTGCCGAGGATGAATCCGAGCCTCTGCACCGGTATTTCCCAGGAGACCAGGGATTAGACGATATAACTGCACTGATGGGAAAGATGGATGTGAACCAAGACCGGTCCGGTTTGGAGCACACGTCTCTGAACAGCACTCAAGAAGAAAGGATGGGTCATCATTACCACGTAGACCCAATCACTGGTCACATAGCCACTGTGACCTTGGACCCCCAGCGCTCGGCCAGGCTGCGACCACACGCTGACGACATGTAGCAGAAATTATCGTTAAATTATCCCCACATGAGTTCCTTAAACCGTCCTCTTCACACAGGGAATTATCTGCTGTTTGAACAGAGAGGGAAATGAGGTTTTAATCAGTCCTGTTTTGAATTTAATATATATTTAGTCTTGTTTGTAATACTGTTTTATGTCAGTATATGGATTTGTTCTTAAACTGAAATTGCCTGTCAAGATGAACTGTGTATCTTTTGCCTCTTGTCTTTCATAAAAGTGTTAATTTAACCTTTAACCTAGTATTTGAGACTGATAAATACTAGGTCAATAGAGCTGTGATGACTTTTAATCTGAAAGGATCATTTATAAAATGAAAAAGGATTTTGAAAGTATCTTTCATTGAATAATGGTTTTGATTCGTTTAGATTTATCATGGATAAAAATGTACCAAATAAAAGAGAAATCACAACGCTCACTCGTTTTCGTCTGTTAATTTTTAAAGCTTAATTATGAAATTCAACATTTCCTGAAAAGATATAACCTAATGTCTAGACAAGTCATTTCTCTCAAGGTGAGTACAGTAGGTTTAAAGTGAAAGGAGACAAAGATGGAGACAGAAAACTGGATGAAAGGTGAGACAGATGAACTCTTATCTCATGACTCAGACTTCTTACTCAATTATTGACTTGTTGATGTATTTACTGGTTGCAGTCATGCAGTCGCTTGTTTCCACAGCACTCCACAGTGTGCCATGCTTTGTCAGTGCAGACCAAACAGCGAGGGGATGAAAGTGTTCTTAACCTCGCTGCCACTTGGGCCACGATTTCATCTCAGGCCTGACTTGTCCAGGCTGACATTTTCTGTGGTCATCCGGACTTCAAAGCAAGGGCTGAGATTAAAGTCTGTGATGAAATGATCCATGGCAGAATCTGTAGAACTAACTTTATGATCTTCAAATATAAAAAAATAAAAGATAGACATGTTTCCCCAACTCCTGGATTTATTATAAACTTTGAAGACACAGAAATCACATGTTTGTTGTCACTCTTTTTAAAGCGAGACATATACTGTATATCTTTAATACATTTTTAATGTGCAATAGATATGCGTTTCATAATCAAAAGTTTAACATGTAGGGAATTTACAGCCATCATTGGCTGTTCTTCTGTCTCGGAACCTATCGGCGTATCGTCTGATGACGAAACCAAAACACTACCTGTACTAAAAATCCACACCCCTGCCTACAGAGTCTACCTTTCTGGAATCTGTAAATAGAGATGAGCTTTTCTCTGACTGTAAAGGGGGTAATTCTGTATGTGCTTTGCGTGCATGACATTTAGCTGCACTTCACACATGGTTTTGGAGGTATCTGACCTTTGACCAAAGTGTTTAACCACTCAACAGACAGACAGAGCAGTGTGAATGAAACCTGCATTAAACTCTCATCTCTACTTTATTCATGTTTTTTTCTAACGTGTGTACAGGTGAGTTCAGCAGTATAAATGTTTACATTTGTTTCCTACAAACCTCAGCCTCAAGTAAGTTATGGCTATTGATTTTCAGCTGTCTTTTACTGAGACGTCTTCTAGAGTCACAATGGTCAGTGTTTCATGATAGCCCTCCAGGGAGAACGGCTACACTCACAACTCTGTTAGCAAGCTAGTGTGATGACTTCTACAGATGTAATGCCATGCTCTGGTTAATGTATTTAATGTAAAATGTTCAGGACTGCTATAAATCTCTACGTCCATGAAAAACAACGTTTGTTCAACCAGGTTTTAGAGGGTAAGTGAGTTATAAGTGGTGGGATCCGGGCTGGAGCTAAATCACTAAAGACCGTCGTAGCTCAGATGTGAGCAGGTCTTTTATTGGTACTTTTTGAAGTTTAGGTGTAAATTCTGATCACTCTGTAGCCTCTCCCTGCTCTCTGTTCCGGAGCACTTGCAAATAAAAAGGGCAATACGTTATCATACTCAATGTAAGCATGTAGAAAAAGAGATATTTCACATGCAGCACCGTAGAGGTTTACACTAGCACAAGAAGATAGCTCGGCTAATGTCGATCATTTTGTTCACCAAAGTTGTTTCGATGTAGTCTTGCTGTTTGTCTTTGTTTTCTTAAAATGTAGGAGTAAATCTGATTGGATTCATTTAATCAACTGATCTCAGTCTTACACAGTGGATTAATAGCAGCCGATGTGCTCTTGCTGGATCAGAACAACAACCTGTAGCCACTCCGGTCCGTTAGCCACCCATGATATGGGCTAAAAGTTTCTATCAGGATTTCTATTGCTGTGAACAATAGACTGTATAAATAGGTATGAACCCACTCCGTGTTTCGGTTGTCAACCACAGCATGAGTTGCTGATGTGTGAACTGGCTGACATGTCGTCTCCCCATCTCTGACCTCCATCTTCCCCCGGTTCCTCTTTTATTTGACTTTGTCTTGTTTTTTCTCTAATCAGGGTGAAAGTCTCTTGAACATCAGGACCTTCGCCAATCGCTGTGATTGAAGAATTCCCCCCGGAGCCGGGAGGCCTCTCTGCATAGATCGGCTCCCGCTGAGATTGGGCAGCCATGAGGGACTTCTGGGAGGACTGAGTGTCTATCAGAGCGACCCCTCGTCTTTTAATCTGCGAAATGGACTTTGTTGGAAACTTAGAGAGTTCTGTGGAAGATTCCTGAGCTCCACCAAACTTTCTCATTAGCAAAATTGTTTTTCTAATTTCAGAGGAATATAGAGGGAATTAAAGAAGCTGATCACATACTGCAGCCTGAGAGCTCAGAGTTATATCAATACCTCTCATCTCCGAGGAGCGATTAATATTTTATGTTCGACTTCTTCTGTCTTTTGTTTGAAAGGCATGACGTGTTATGCTTTCTGCTGCTGTACACATTTAGAATAAGCATTTAATAAGCTGTCTAAATATCTACTGTGGGTAGCCAACTCTCCACTACAGGCAAACATCAGCACAGGAAATGATCAGGGACATTACCCTGCCATATATTAATTTATGATAATGAAAGTCTCTATAAAAGGCACAAACTGGTTACCCAGAAAGTAATTTATTACTCCATGAGAGGGATTTATTTATGATCATGACTTATTGAAATATGCAGACATCATTTGTTTGAGCAGCTCCACACAATGGCACTGGTTGCCATAGTTTGTGATAGTAAGTTAGTACCTACACAAAGATTTTCCATTCATTAAGAGTGTAAACGAGAACATTTGATTGATTAGATGATGGGTTAAAGATGCCACGCTGCTGTTTTCAAGCAGAAAAATAACTCAGGTGATGGGGACAAGCATTTTAAATGTACACTACAAAAGATTTAATATGATACTCATCAAAAGCAGCAGTGTTCAAATACAGTTCTTACTATTAGTGATTGATAGTGAATGTCATATTTGATGTTGCACTACATCTTTAAGTCTCCTCTTACATAATCCAGGTGTGTCTGCATAGATCCTCTTGTTACCAAACAAAGTATGATCCCTGCAGACAAGCTGCATGGCTGTAGTGTACAGCTTTATTTCAATCAGGAGAGACTTCATTAACATTGAAGGGGTAGAGAGGCTGAGAGCAGGCTAGGATACCCCCCCGATGGAGTATAGACACTGGTGGTGGTGATGATGGTGAAGACGGGATGAGCGGAGGAGCTGGACTTGGACGCTGATGAGGTGGACTGGAGGTGAACGGGGCGGAGGAGGGTCGCAATGATCGAGCTGAAACGACAAACTGTCTGCGGGAGAGAGGAGAACAGCTGTAAAGACAGACGTCGAGGCTAACTCTGGTTGGTTTAGTACTTAAATAATGTACGCCCATAATCAGCTGATCACCAGACAGGCAGGACAGAGAGGGAGAGAGAGAATGATGAATGATGGCTAATGGATGAATGAAGAAGTATTAACAGTCTTCCGTATTGAACTTACGCTGAGCTACATTTCTATACAACTCAAGGTGTGTGGTAAACTCATGCAGACACTTCGAACACCAAAGTAAGACTGATGAAGATAAAAGCACTGCACATTAGTTAATGATTTGTGCCCAAACAAGTAAATGATAGGATGTTTCTTGATATGCCATTTATGATATAATATACAATTTGAGGAGAATAATGTGTAATTGAATGTATGAAGCCTTAGTTTAATGTTGATATTGCGAGGACATAGTCTTAATAGAAAGTTTTGCAAGTAACAGTTCTGCATTAGACAAATGTACACCTATGGAGAAAACTAAGACTGTATACAGCATACAGTATCTATGTCTATGTCTCTCATTCGGTATCTTGGCCAGACAGGCCTTTAGCTTTAACCTGACAGTCCGATAAGGACACACATCTGAGGGGGATGAAAATAGTTAATTCCACATAACAGTGTTATTGCCAAATATTATCAGCATTTTAACATTTCTGGAGCATTTCTCCGCCACAGTATGTGCAGCTGAAAAAATGAACAAAAATCCACTGAGGGCCCATTTTTAACGAGGCATGGATTTCAGCCTGCAGAAATAAACTGATATTTTGCTGTGAAGTAGCCTGGATGAAGAAATCAAAATAAATTGTTAACGTACAGATGGTCAGAAGATGTTTTACAGTTTAGATTTGTTGTTTCAAACTGCACGGTGGTGCAGTGGTAACCGCTGTTGCCTCACATAGACAAGGGTACTGGTTCTAACCCCAGTTCAGACAATGGGGGGCGTGTGTCTTTGGACTGTTGGACTTTACATGTTCTCCCCACAGTCCAAAGACGTGCTTGTTGGTTAATTGGTGACTTTAAAATTGCCCCTAGGTGTGAATGTGAAAGGTTGTCTGTCTGTATGAGTCCAGTCCAGGGTGGACACAACCTGTGTCCCAATGACAGCTGGGATAGGCTCCACCCACCTGCGACCTTAAACATAGATAATAGATTGATGGATGTGATGTTCTCTTTGGTTACCCTAATTAAACTCAGACCAGACAAGACAAAACAAGTTATTTACGGTATATTTTGATCAAATAAAAATACAAGTTTGCTGCATAAAGATGTTCCCTGAAAGTGGGTTTGCATCAACATGTCAATAATACATAAAGTCTATGTGCAGCTTTTATAGTTTGTTTTGAGGGCTTAATGAAATGCAAACCCATGCAGAACTTTCCAAAGAATATTCTTTAATTAAGTATGATAAGTCATACTTATTTACCATAATATCCACTACACGCGTTTCCAGGCCCCTTTTGTTATCTGTTAGAATTTAGATGTGATTAGTCTGGTCACAGATGAATGTTTGTCAGCAGAATTGCATCCCCAGAGTTCGGCCAACGCCAAATATTATCCTGACAGATGACAATCTAAAAAAAAAGTTTCCACCCTGAATGCTAATCGTTCCGAAGGTGATCCTGACTGTGCGCCCAGAGCCGGCTGTGTGAGCGGGATGTTTGCCATCAAAAATCTGTCAGTATTCAGTGAGCATTATCTTTCGTCCCGCTGGGGAAAGATAACAAACTCTTCAACCATTCAAGGAGACGGTCAGCTCTCCAGGCAAAGAGACATCAAAACGTACCTCCATCTGATGGTTCTCTCATTGTTTAAAGATGCTGTCATGCAGGATGGATGAACACCGCATCCTGCCTCACGGTTCAGTCAGAGAGGGGTCACTGCTGTATAATCAGGAACAGATGTCGCCCTTTTAACAGTTCGCTGCATTCAAATTGGCATGATCAATCAGGACAGTCCCAATAACCACAATGCTGGAACAAGCTGTGAGTCATACCCTAACCTCACCTTCATCTCTTCTCACCAGACTTTGCGCTGATTGTCCGCATGTACAACAACTTGTTGCTTCTGGTCAGGTACACACTCACGAACTTTGTAAAGCTGGAGCCGCTCGCTTCTCGCATGGATGAAATTTGGGAATCGGATGAAGTAATCTGCAGTGATTTATCTAAACTCAGCTTTACAATGATCTCACACGGCTGCCATAACAGCTTTCTTTGCCAGATGTTATCAGTATAGTGGCATTATGGTCTAAAAAGCACCCAATTGACCCTTCGCTAAGCCCCTCCCTTGAATGGCCAATGTCCAATCCTACATTAGCAACCATAACTAGGCACGGGAGGGAATAACGGGAATATTAATTAGCATTATAATTAAGTTAATCCAGATCCAGTGTATGGATCAAGCCCACCATATGTGAGCAATATCCTGACGTGCTTTAAACTAAATGAAAATGTGGGATAATTTAGTTTTGCTAGAAATGGGCTAAAACATATTATATAATGAAAGTTATAGGGAGTCTAAACATTAGCTTCAAATAAAACAATATATTGACGTATCCTGCTGTGCAAGAACATTGTTGTTCCTGTGTATGATTGTCCTTAACATGTTTGTCAAGACTCGGGCTGCCTGACGCTTGCATCGGGACCGTCAAGCTTTTGCCTCGATTCTTATGTCCTCTTCATTCTCAACACTCCGCTGACAAATTATATAATAATTATATTATATTCAAACGCATATTGTCATCCTTTCTGTCTACTTCTCGCTGATATTTAGAAACTATTTTTGCCAGAAATGTTTCTAGTATTTCCCTTGGAACATCTCTCACTGTTATAGGTTGAAAATGCCATAATATTTACATGCCGGTGCGAAAGCTTGACAGGCGCAGCAACAATAACCAAGGGAGGCGGGACTTAGCAAAGGGTCAATTGTTTGCTATCATTATTTCATTTGTGAGAGTTTTCCTTCATCCAGTCCCAACCTGGTGTTGTCCGACCTATGTTGCAAATGTAAATTAGTCTGGAACCTCTCAGTTCATTTTAGATTTCCATTGGCGTTGTCATCCAAGTGCCTCTATAGTCTACAACCAATCACAGCAAGGAAACGTGTGACATAGTGGTGGGCTTCTAGGCTATGAAGCTGGTTCGTTTCTAGTACAACATACTCTAGTGTTTGGCATGACGTGATTTAGGAGCAAACACATACAATTTATACATAACGTGATATATCATCCAGTTTGTTTAATACTGACATGCAGGATCGGCTAGGGCATAGGCGATATAGGCGATCGCCTTGGAGTCTTGTTTTGAGAGGCGCCGGTTGGAGCCTCACATGTTTTGGGGGTGTCGCACGAATATAATGCTTAATGTAAACCCACTGCAAGAATGACAACTTTACTGCTAACCTCTCCCTCAACTCCGCCCTCGTTCACCGCTCCCGAGACGTGATGGGCGCTCAGGTCCAGTTTGAGAAAACACAACTACTTGTTTGTTCCAAAAGAGAAGGAAGAGTGAGAAGTTAGCATCTAAAATAACTTGGTGCCAAAAAAGGGTAAAATAGCATCAAAATAGAGGTTGTTCATCTAAAAACAGGAGGATCCCCTCCTATTAAGTGTAGCGGATGATCCGATGATGAAGAATTAAAATCATTAACTCCTTAACAAGAAGGGAATCTTTTTCTTCCTGTTCACATGACCTCTGGGTCAATAACGACAAGTGAAGCCAGCTTATTTATGGCTCTTGTAGGAGGACGACTTTCCTTGATTTCTGGCTAACATCAAAAGACTCACTCGAGCAACAAGATGGAGATATCCAAAACTGTATGAAAATAAAGAACTTTATGATTAAAATGAATATGTTATGTGTAATAACCAACTGAAGTTACTGGACTGATGCTTAATGTTGATTGTTGATTCTAAATGTACAGAGAGGATGAGTGGCTATCTGCCCACTCTCCCTCTCATCCCCCCTTTGCCTACAGATACTACAGTTCTGTGACTCTCTGAATTTCAGTTGTTCAAGGAACAGACAATTCCTAAACCTATAGGCTGAACCCTTAATTAGTACGTATTCTATTACCTCAATTATTTTACATTATCGTGTTAGACTTATATTTCTGTAACATGTTTCCTAAAGTCTCTGATAGGAATGCATGTGCACATTAGTGCATAAACCTAGGGAGGATGTTTGAGCAGACGTCCTGACACCTTCTCATGGGCTTTGCACTCAAAGTCATAAAGATTACAAAAGTGATGCTTCCCAGTGATATCCCAGGTCCCCAGACACCTCAGGAAATGACCTTTCAGAAGACAAAGGGGTTAAACAGTAACAACCATTATAGCCATGGACCCCCTAAAAAGGGATTAACAAATAAACTATTTCTTATGGACTGAACAACGCTCAGACAAAACAAAATGAATCAACAAGAACTGGTTGATAAGGACACTAATTGACAATGGTTGCCTTTCCTGTGTTTTGTATATTGTGTGAATTTATCTGCCTGCAAGATCTCTCTGAGCACCTCTGCACGCCACAGGACACAGACACATTCCTGTGGTAGAAGGACCATTGATGAGACAATTAAAGTTATTTCACTCACTTGGTGTACAAAAGGGTATACAGATGCATATATATGAAACGTATGTGTACAGGTATGCATATTTGTCTTAACAACTAAGGTCGTCATCTATGTGGTTGCTGAAATCGTTTAATACTTTTATTTCAATTGATTAAGTTTTATTCGGTGAGTGATATTAAGTATTTGGTCTAATTTCAAAGGAGAGAGAGCAAAACTTTCAAATATGGTAGAGTTAAAAAGGTGAAGCAAATTAATATTAAGTTTGTAAAAGAAGTTTAACTGAAAGAATCAACAGATGGTTTATGATGGGGAGTGGTCAGCAGCTCCCGCCAATGCAAAACACCCCTATCACAAAGGATAATACCCAAGGAGAAGTGATTAAACTAGTCTTCTGCTGTAGCTCTTCTGCTGAGACCCCAGGACTGATGTACTGATGTGATTCTCCCTCTCTCTGGCCTAATGGCTGAAGGCCGGAGAGAGGGGGGTAAAGCCTGCCGTCTGGCCGCACAAGTCCCGCTGCAGAGTTCTAGCCACACCGAGCATGTTGGAAGGGACATCCAACCAACCCGTGAAGGAAACTTCTGATTTCGCAAACAATTAGAACTTTGAGTCCTGCCAGCCAGGATCCCTTATTGCTGCTTGTGCTCTTCGCCTCTGGTTCTCCCCTTGATGCTGCCCTGCGGAATGCTGGGCCAGAAAACGCCGCCTGCTGCGACTCCTGAATCCTGAATCCTAAGTTGCACTGAACTTGCCTGAGAGCCAAATCTTGCGACTATTGAGTAAAAGCTTTTGAATGAAGATGACGTTAGAGACAAAGACTTTGAACGGAAAAGACTTTGAATATGGCAAAGCTGCCATTATGACCCCCCTCATCCAAAGGACATGAAGAGACGCTCCAGCTGCTGCTGAGAGAGATGGAGAGACACAGACTCAAAGCCTGCAGTCTGCAACGTGGGACCCAAAATGCTGAGGCCGCCAGGAAGAACTTCTGCTGCTGCCACTCTGATCATCGTCAGGTGAACAATACTATTTCAAGAGTTAAGAGTTGATGTCAGACAACTGATGCTAAATTACCAATTGAGAAATTTATCAAGAGATTTAATAAGCATTAGACCTAAACTAGGATCCTTAATCAAAATTACAGTTAAAACTAATATTAAATGGCTTCACAGTCTTCCATGATGCTCCTCAAACTCTGCCGAATGGTGTTTTATACGTTCAATCAGTTGATAAACCTCCAAAGATACGGTCACTGATTTGACTTGAATTAATGTCAATCCTATTTAGAGATTGTTCATTGTGCAACCTATTCATTGTGCTCACTCATTTATTCCTCATTCATTTATGTATTTTCTATTTAGTAGTTTAGTCATGTAGTCAGTAGTTTAATAAATATCTCATTTATAAAGACCTTGATTCTGTGATTTGTGTGTGTATGAAATGGTAAAGTCACTGTACACCGTGGCCAAGAACCTCGTAGCAACCCTGAGATCACAAGCCTAAATTGATTAATAACTAATTATAAGTTTTCCCTGTTTTGTCAAAATTGGGTGGCGTCCAACATTGAATTTAAGGTAAACCTAAATTCTGTTATTTAGTAATGAACTAATCGTTTCTAGGAGCCGAAGATGAGTGCCCTCACTCTCCTTCAGCTTTTACACCGATGTCTGTAATAACGATGCAAAACTTTGATTTATGGATTATTGTTACATAATTTGATATTAATTAGTTATTAATTATTAGTCCTTTGAGCTGCTACACTGCTTATAAAACCTGAGCACACACTGTTAAAGCCATACCACCGATCACAGATGAAGGAAATACAGTGTTTTTCTATATAACAGAGAGGCATACTAAGAGGTTCATAAAGGGAAATTAGCATTTGCTTTGTGATAATCATATTCTGTTTCTAGCTTTTGTTTTATTTGAAGTGAATAAATTTCTTTATTTCTTATTTTAAAGTTTGGATGGGTGGGGAAAAGGGTGAAGGGAGGGGGTAAGGGGTAAGGGGGGATGGGATAGGAGGGTAAGGGGTAAGAGGGGTAGGATAGGAGGGTAAGGGGGGTAGGATAGGAGGTAAGGGGTAAGAGGGGTAGGATAGGAGGGTAAGGGGTAAGGGGGGGGTAGGATAGGAGGGTAAGGGGTAAGAGGGGTAGGATAGGAGGGTAAGGGGTAAGGGGGGTAGGATAGGAGGGTAAGGGGTAAGAGGGGTAGGATAGGAGGGTAAGGGGTAAGGGGGGTAGGATAGGAGGGTAAGGGGGGGGGTAGGATAGGAAGGGAGGGGAGGGGGAGTGGGTTCAGGTAGGGGAAGGGGGGAGGGGTTTCTGAAGGAAGGAGGTTTAGCCGTGGCTACCCTCTTTTCTTTTTCTTCCTCTCTTCTTCCTTGCCTTCCTCTCTTTTTTCTCGTTCATTTCTTTGTTTTCACTCGTCTTTGTGTCCTTCTCCTCCTTTTGATTTCCAACGAGCTCCATCTTTTCTTTGGGCTCCATCTTCAACTTTTCTTCCTTCATCTTGTCTTTCTCATGCTTTTCCATCTCTTCTTTGTCCTCTTCTTTCACCTTTTCTTTGTCCTCCTTTTCCATCTTTTCATTCCCTTCTTTCCTCTCCTCGTCTTCCTCGTCTGTCATCCTTTCTTTCTCTTCCTTTTGCTTCTCATTCTGGAGAGTTTCCTTCTCCACCTGCTCTTCTTTGGCTTCTTCAGGCTGCTGCTCATTAATGTTGGTGACGAGCTTCTGCAAAAAGAGAACCCGTTTATTTATCTGCACATACAAAAGCTCAATCTGCAACATGTATTACGATCCAACAAGTCATTATTGTGAGGTAAACCCTGTGATGAGGTAGCGTACCTGCAGCTGGTTGGTCTTGTCAATGAGGCTCTCCTCCAGAGCCTCACATCTTGCCTTCCACTGCTCCTCTTTCCACTGCAGCTCTTTCTCCTTTAGGGCGAGCAGGTATAGGACTTCGACGTGGGCCTTGGTTCTTTTTCGCCTCTTTTTAGTGACCCTTTTTAGGAGGTCATCTTTCATTTTGACCTCCTCCTTGAGCTGGCTCACTTCCTCCTGCTTGTGTTCAAGCAGACCAATCTTCTCATTCAGAGTTTTGTTCTGCTCTTTCAGAGACTCTATCTCGGTTATTGCAGAGAATAAGGCTTCCCTCAGTCCCTGAACAACTGAGTTTAGAGTGAGCTGCTGAGGCTGCTGCGGCTGGGCAACATCGGGTCTTATCTGGCCGTTAACGGCTGCACCAAAACACATTGGCCTAAATGCCTGAAAGAGAAACATACATGTGGTTGTTTGCTAAAAAACATGGTCTTATGTGTACTTATTCATACAAAAGAAGCTACAAGGACAGCACTCCTTGGACAGAGAGAGCAACACCGTAAACACATACTGATCTCCACACCACAGAGGAAAACAAATGTTTGCTGTATTTCTAATCATATTACAAAATGACCGCTGACATTCTGCACCATCTATCTTCCTGTTGCACTAGAGTTGTTTTGGTTTCAATAAATTATTAAAGTTAAGAAACATTATAAAAACTGCATAAAATGAATCTTCTTTCAAGAAAAGCGTTCGTCAAAATCTGATGAAATAACAGCTCAAAGTAGCCTGGCTTTGACAGACAGGGCTAAAAAATAACAAGATCTTACCCAGTTTGGATACATGTTGGCACAGTGAAGGTTTCAGAGAGGCAGCAAAGGTCACAGGAATATATGCACTACTTTACAGTAGAAGTCGAAGTTGAAACTGTGTTGTAGTCTCAGACTTGTAGAACTTTCTGATGAAGTTGTCTTTGTAGTTAATGAAATCAAAGTTGTAAAATACAATAAAGTTAAAGTTTTCAAAAGTTGTCGGTTTCTCTTTGTTCACAGAGAGAGGTGCTACTCGGTTCAGGTGGTTGAGTGCAAATGAGCAAATGTTCATGTTGATGTCACAGTTCCAGAGTTCTCATCGTGTGTTCCAGCTTCTCAAAATTCTAACAATGCTGCTGATGGCATTTTTCAAATTGGTTGTTATGCAGTTATGTTTAAAGGGATATATTCATGTAATGTTTTCTTAGGGTGCAGAAAACAGAAAAAGTACTTTATAGTGGTCACATGAAGTGAACAGACTTTGGCTCTGATGATGAAACAATGTCTTACTGCTTATAAACCCTGAGCACACACTGTTAAAGCCATACCACCGATCACAGATGAAGGAAATACAGTGTTTTTCTATATAACAGAGAGGCATACTAAGAGGTGCATAAAGGGAAATTAGCGTTTGCTTTGTGATAATCATATTCTGTTTCTAGCTTTTGTTTTATTTGAAGTGAGCAGAATCAGCTGTCACAAATGTCACACTAAATGGGAATCGCATCACAGAAAGACAGAAAAACATACATTGAATAATGTAAATCAGTTCATCAGAAGTTTACTGCACAATGTTCAACATTTACATGTTTGGATGGGTGGGGAAAAGGGTGAAGGGAGGGGGTAAGGGGTTAGGGGGGATAGGATAGGAGGGTAAGGGGTAAGAGGGGTAGGATAGGAGGGTAAGGGGTAAGGGGGGTAGGATAGGAGGTAAGGGGTAAGGGGGGTAGGATAGGAGGGTAAGGGTTGGTCTTATTTCAGAGGAGAGAGAGCAAAACTTTCAAATATGGTAGAGTTAAAAAGGTGAAGCGAATTAATATTAAGTTTGTTAAAGAAGTTTAACTGAAAGATTAAACAGATGGTTTATGATGGGGAGTGTTCAGCAGCTCCCGCCAATACAAAACACCCCTATCCCAAAAGATAATACCCAAGGAGAAGTGATTAAACTAGTCTTCTGCTGTAACTCCAGGACTGATGTACTGATGTGATAAAGCCTGCCATCTGGCAGCCCAAGGCCCACTGCAGAGTTCTAGCCACACCGAGCATGTTGGAAGGGACATCCAACCAACCCATGATTTCGGAAACTATTAGAACTTTGAGTCCTGCCAGCCAGGATCCCTTATTGCTGCTTGTGCTCTTCGCCTCTGGTTCTCACCTTGATGCTGCCCTGCGGAATGCTGGGCCAGAAAACGCCGCCTGCTGCGACTCCTGAATCCTGAATCCTAAGTTGCACTGAACTTACCTGAGAGCCAAATCTTGCAACTATTGAGTAAAAGCTTTTGAATGAAGATGACGTTAGAGACAAAGACTTTGAGCGGAAGAGACTTTGAATATGGCAAAGCTGCCATTATGACCCCCCTCATCCAAAGGACATGAAGAGACGCTCCAGCTGCTGCTGAGAGAGATGGAGAGACACAGACTCAAAGCCTGCAGTCTGCAACGTGGGACCCAAAATGCTGAGGCCGCCAGGAAGAACTTCTGCTGCTGCCACTCTGATCATCGTCAGGTGAACAATACTATTTCAAGTGTTAAGAGTTGATGTCAGACAACTGATGCTAAATTACCAATTGAGAAATTAATCAAGAGATTTAATAAGCATTAGAACTAAACTAGGATCCTTAATCAAAATTACAGTTAAAACTAATATTAAATTGCTTCGCAGTCTTCCATGATGCTGCTCAAAAATTGTGTTTTATACATTCAATCAGTTGATAAACCTCCAAAGATACGGTCACTGATTTGACTTGAATTAATGTCAATCCTATTTAGAGATTGTTCATGGTGCAACCTATTCATTGTGCTCACTCATTTATTCCTCATTCATTTATGTATTTTCTATTTAGTAGTTTAGTCATGTAGTCAGTAGTTTAATAAATATTTCACTTATAAAGACCTTGATTCTGTGATTTGTGTGTGTATGAAATGGTAAAGTCACTGTACACCGTGGCCAAGAACCTCGTAGCAACCCTGAGATCACAAGCCTAATTTAATTAATTATAAGTTTTCCCTGTTTTGTCAAAATTGGGTGGCGTCCAACATTGAATTTAAGGTAAACCTAAATTCTGTTATTTAGTAATGAACTAATCGTTTCTAGGAGCCGAAGATGAGTGCCCTCACTCTCCTTCAGCTTTTACACCGATGTCTGTAATAACGATGCAAAACTTTGAGTTATGGATTATTGTTACATAATTTGATATTAATTAGTTATTAATTATAAGTCCTTTGAGCCGCTACACTGCTTATAAAACCTGAGCACACACTGTTAAAGCCATACCACCGATCACAGATGAAGGAAATACAGTGTTTTATATTATTATATAACAGAGAGGCATACTAAGAGGTTCATAAAGGGAAATTAGCGTTTGCTTTGTGATAATCATATTCTGTTTCTAGCTTTTGTTTTATTTGAAGTGAATAAATTTCTTTATTTCTTATTTTGAAGTTTGGATGGGTGGGGAAAAGGGTGAAGGGAGGGGGTAAGGGGTAAGGGGGGATAGGATAGGAGGGTAAGGGGTAAGAGGGGTAGGATAGGAGGGTAAGGGGTAAGGGGGGTAGGATAGGAGGTAAGGGGTAAGAGGGGTAGGATAGGAGGGTAAGGGGTAAGGGGGTAGGATAGGAGGGTAAGGGGTAAGGGGGTAGGATAGGAGGGTAAGGGGTAAGGGGGGGGTAGGATAGGAGGGTAAGGGGTAAGAGGGGTAGGATAGGAGGGTAAGGGGTAAGAGGGGTAGGATAGGAGGGTAAGGGGTAAGGGGGGTAGTATAGGAGGTAAGGGGTAAGGGGGGTAGGATAGGAGGGTAAGGGGTAAGGGGGGGGTAGGATAGGAAGGGAGGGGAGGGGGAGTGGGTTCAGGTAGGGGAAGGGGGGAGGGGTTTCTGAAGGAAGGAGGTTTAGCCGTGGCTACCCTCTTTTCTTTTTCTTCCTCTCTTCTTCCTTGCCTTCCTCTCTTTTTTCTCGTTCATTTCTTTGTTTTCACTCGTCTTTGTGTCCTTCTCCTCCTTTTGATTTCCAACGAGCTCCGTCTTTTCTTTGGGCTCCATCTTCAACTTTTCTTCCTTCATCTTGTCTTTCTCATGCTTTTCCATCTCTTCTTTATCCTCTTCTTTCACCTTTTCTTTGTCCTCCTTTTCCATCTTTTCATTCCCTTCTTTCCTCTCCTCGTCTTCCTCGTCTGTCATCCTTTCTTTCTCTTCCTTTTGCTTCTCATTCTGGAGAGTTTCCTTCTCCACCTGCTCTTCTTTGGCTTCTTCAGGCTGCTGCTCATTAATGTTGATGACGAGCTTCTGCAAAAAGAGAACCCGTTTATTTATCTGCACATACAAAAGCTCAATCTGCAACATGTATTACGATTCAACAAGTCATTATTGTGAGGTAAACCCTGTGATGAGGTAGCATACCTGCAGCTGGTTGGTCTTGTCAATGAGGCTCTCCTCCAGAGCCTCACATCTTGCCTTCCACTGCTCCTCTTTCCACTGCAGCTCTTTCTCCTTTACGGCGAGCAGGTATAGGACTTCGACGTGGGCCTTGGTTCTTTTTCGCCTCTTTTTAGTGACCCTTTTTAGGAGGTCATCTTTCATTTTGACCTCCTCCTTGAGCTGGCTCACTTCCTCCTGCTTGTGTTCAAGCAGACCAATCTTCTCATTCAGAGTTTTGTTCTGCTCTTTCAGAGACTCTATCTCGGTTATTGCAGAGAATAAGGCTTCCCTCAGTCCCTGAACAACTGAGTTTAGAGTGAGCGGCTGAGGCTGCTGCGGCTGGGCGACAGCGGGTCTTATCTGGCCGTTAACGGCTGCACCAAAACACATTGGCCTAAATGCCTGAAAGAGAAACATACATGTGGTTGTTTGCTAAAAAACATGGTCTTATGTGTACTTATTCATACAAAAGAAGCTACAAGGACAGCACTCCTTGGACAGAGAGAGCAACACCGTAAACACATACTGATCTCCACACCACAGATGAAAACAAGTGTTTGCTGTATTTCTAATCATATCACAAAATGACCACTGACATTCTGCACCATCTATCTTCCTGTTGCACTAGAGTTGTTTTGGTTTCAATAAATTATTAAAGTTAAGAAACATTATAAAAACTGTATAAAATGAATCTTCTTTCAAGAAAAGCGTTCGTCAAAATCTGATGAAATAACAGCTCAAAGTAGCCTGGCTTTGACAGACAGGGCTAAAAAATAACAAGATCTTACCCAGTTTGGATACATGTTGGCACAGTGAAGGTTTCAGAGAGGCAGCAAAGGTCACAGGAATATATGCACTACTTTACAGTAGAAGTCGAAGTTGAAACTGTGTTGTAGTCTCAGACTTGTAGAACTTTCTGATGAAGTTGTCTTTGTAGTTAATGAAATCAAAGTTGTAAAATACAATAAAGTTAAAGTTTTCAAAAGTTGTCGGTTTCTCTTTGTTCACAGAGAGAGGTGCTACTCGGTTCAGGTGGTTGAGTGCAAATGAGCAAATGTTCATGTTGATGTCACAGTTCCAGAGTTCTCATCGTGTGTTCCAGCTTCTCAAAATTCTAACAAAGCTGCTGATGGCATTTTTCAAAATGGTTGTTAGCTTTCAAAATACATGCAGTTATGTTTAAAGGGATATATTCATGTAATGTTTTCTTAGGGTGCAGAAAACAGAAAAAGTACTTTATAGTGGTCACATGAAGTGAACAGACTTTGGCTCTGATGATGAAACAATGTCTTACTGCTTATAAACCCTGAGCACACACTGTTAAAGCCATACCACCGATCACAGATGAAGGAAATACAGTGTTTTTCTATATAACAGAGAGGCATACTAAGAGGTGCATAAAGGAAAATTAGCGTTTGCTTTGTGATAATCATATTCTGTTTCTAGCTTTTGTTTTATTTGAAGTGAGCAGAATCAGCTGTCACAAATGTCACACTAAATGGGAATCGCATCACAGAAAGACAGAAAAACATACATTGAATAATGTAAATCAGTTCATCAGAAGTTTACTGCACAATGTTCAACATTTACATGTTTGGATGGGTGGGGAAAAGGGTGAAGGGAGGGGGTAAGGGGTTAGACCTAAATTCTGTTATTTAGTAAAACTAAATTGCTGCACAAATAAGACTTTAGTAAAATTCTGTTATTTAGTAAAACTAACTACTAACTAAACGTTTCTAGGAGCCGAAGATGAGTGCCCTCACTCTCCTTCAGCTTTTACACTGATGTCGGTAATAACGATGCAAAACTTTGAGTTATGGATTATTGTTACATAATTTGATATTAATTAGTTATTAATTATTAGTCCTTTGATCCGCTACATAAGCCCCCCAGGACATCCCCTCAAATCCTACCACATTGTGGTTGGCTAGATCTATATAACATACCAATTCAATAAATGAGCTTTGTATTAGATAGAGAGATAACTGTTTTTAAAAAATATTGTTGTATGACTCAAACTGCTATTATACCATCAGAGGGTATGATTTTGAGACGTTTTTTTTACACCTGAAGACATGTGAAACTCTTAACTATCATCGTGTGTTTGGGAGGGGGCTCCAAATCCTAATCTTCCTAGGCAGTGGCGCAAAAAGTGGGTATGCACTATATGTGGCGCATAGGGGCGCCGCGCTAGAGGGGGCGCCAAGGCGATGGGGAAATTATTTTGAGTCGGCATTTTCTGTATTTAACAGCTGTTTATGCATGTGTAAATGATATGATCAATAACAGAGGCATGTCACTGATTCCCAAAACTCCGCTCCTTCACCTCCCCTCCTCTCGCCCCTTTGTGATGTATCTGATAAGTCTGATCAGATGCAGGGTCCAATCAGTAACTGATATCCGATAAGGATATTCAAAACATACCTTCGTCCGAGTATGAGCGATGATCGCTTGACCCAGTTAGCAGTGCAAAGGCACGACATGTAACAATTTAGTGGTAACATTGTTACATAGAGTACAAACTGTTGTTCAGAAGTCATAATTTCATATAATTTTTTCATATATTTCCCTGTAATGTGTCTGCATACACCTCAGAAAGTAGGTAGTTGCGCCCCTGTCCCATAGGGCACCAAAACGGCTAGAGCCAGCCCTGCTTACATGAAAAGGACTCGGAACATTTCACATCAGCAGCAGCAGCATATTGGCTGTTTATGAAAATGCCCGAATAGTGCTTTTTTCTGTTATTTGTGTGATTTTGTGAGCAAGACCTGAATGAGGCTCTTCTCTGAACAAGAGAAGGACCAGACACATCTGCCAGAGCAAATAACACAAGCTTGCATTTTTATCTGGTTCCCAGGCAAGTCCTTTGTTACTTCCTAGAATAGAGGTCCTCCCATCCTGGTTTCTCCCTGTAGTGGTATCGTGCTGTGTGTCAAACTCTCTGAACAATAACTGCAGTCACGAAGACAGAGTCCAAGTTTTATCGTTTACTGTCACTCTTCCTCGTTTACATGCTGGTAAAAACAGTTGATAAAACTTTGTCCTTTCTTAAAGGTAACATTGTACATTTTCACAACATCAACATTAACTTAAGAAACATAATGTTTCCTGCAAATAACTACTGATATATTATCTTTAACACCTCTACTGTCAAATCAAACGTGTAACAGCATTGCCTCTATGATGCTTTACAGTGGATGGCAGCAGATTACCTCAAGGGCATGCAACGCTTGCTGCAGACCCCAGATAAGACCCAACAGGAAGTGACATCATTAGATTATTATTTAACAAAAGTTCCTCAGCTTTGAGGACAAGTCACAACCAGATCTTTGCTTAATATGAAACTCACTCAAACCTTGTATCATGCTGACGTCTTGCCAGAGAGTGCGAACATCAGGCTTTGTCCTCTAAGAAGATATAGAGCGCTATTATAAAGACACACTGAAAGCCAAAGTTGTGTGAATTCAGGCCCACCATTTTTGAGTGGTTGCTCTCAGCATGTCAAGAAGCTTTTATGAGTGATCAGGTGATTTTTACGTGACAAAATGATGAATCAGGGCACTGGTTTTGCTCAGCTGTTAAGGCGAGTGTTCCATGTCCAGAGGCTCCGTCCTCGACGAAGTGGCTCCCGGGTTCAACCCTGACCCTTGGCATGTCATCCCCACTGTTTCCCACTGTCCTATTGATTAAAGGCAAAGCCCAAAAAGCAACTTTAAAAATGAAAAAAAGGTGAATCCACCAACAACTTCTAACAAGTCGATCAATTCCATGTCACCTGCTATCCCACAATGCTTTGCCAGTTAACCTGCCTAAAGCTCCAGACCCCTGGTCAAGTAAGCAAAGGTTTCTGACTTTGCGAGAGTCAGGTTTTAGACACATACAGTATAAGGGGTAAATGGTGGGTTCATTCTGATTGGAAGCGACTATGGCAGTCTCTTAACAAGCCTATAGACCCTGATGGAGGTGTCTGCCTGTGATAACTACAGGGTTAGACACACATAAATCTAATTACACTGAAAGGTAGTCAACAAAAACGAACATGATATCCTGAGTAGGTTATTCCATCAGCCCCAGCAATTATCAATGCAATTATACACATATTCACAACATTAATGTGCGTGGCCCTTCACAGCTGAATAATAACATGAAGTAGATGGAAAGTGGTTTGAATTCAACCTGTGAAATGTCAGGTGCTCAGTGAGCAGCCTGTGCAGGATCAGTCTACATCTCAGGTTTGAAGGCTCGGAAAATTAAACCTGGCATGCTGTCAGTGCTCGCACATTTGGAGGTTTACGGGTAGTTAAGATGACAGGAAGTGGGTCACAACGGATTAAGATTAACTTTTTCATGCACTCATGTCTTTCTCATTTGCTTGAAAATGTACAGGGAGGTAATACTTACAGACAAGGGGAATTATTTAAAAAAAACTCAAGGTCACAGGGAGTTACCCCAGTTATGTTTACTGTAGGGGTGATTTATAGTCTGTGGAAAACACCATTTATATGACACTGTTTCCACCCTTGTTTTGAAGATTACCTGGACTTCACTGTCGGAAAATATGACAGCAGCTACAAGATGTTGCCTATTTCCAAGTTGGAGCAACCTTAACAGAAAAGAAGGACAGAAAAATGTAGATTGCACAATTGTTACAATGTAAAAAAGGATTTTTGAGAGTAGTAAATAAAATCCATGCAAATTGTGCAAATGATACTAACAGTATATAAGTCAGCAAGTGAAATATAATGAAATGAAAGTTTACCTGCATTACCTAATTTTCAACAGTAACAATTGCAACCCAAAATAACATAATAAAATCTACCCAAAGATATCGGGCCTTCTGCAAAGTGCGCATGCGTCAATGTTTGATCATGGCTGCAGGCCAGGGCTGGATTCATTGGTGTGATTATTACCAGTATCAGTGTGCCATCGGGGTTGAAGGTGAGATTACTGCTGTGTATCATGAATGAATGAAAGTGTTAAATATACCAGACGTTTTGCAGTCGGCGTGTCTGTATATGACAAGAAATTTTAATTTGGAGCCCTCTCTTGGTGCTTACACTGTCTGAATATAAGCAGGCTAACGTTGTTGATTATAATATATTTCTATTTGAGCAGCTTGAATTTCCAAAAGACTGCATGGTGGTGCAGAGATTAGCCTTGTTGACTCACAGGTAGAAGGTTTCTGGTTCGAATCCCGGTTCGGATGTAGTGGGCCTTTCCGTGTGGAGTTCTCATGTTCTGCCTGTGCATGCATTGGTTCCCTCCGGGTACTCCGGCTTCCTCCCACAGTCCAAAGACATGCTCAGTAGGTTCATATCCGACTCTACATTGTGAATGTGAGTGTGAAAAGTTGTCTGTCTCTATGTGACAAGAGTTATTATTACTAATTTTTATGAAGTAATAAGTTGTGTAATGTCATGAGGAATGTTAAGTAGAATTTACCTAATTTATTTTAGTGTATCATAGTTGTTTAATGTACTCTTCACTCAAAACACATAACTTTTACTTAATCAAATAAAGTTACCTCAATTTTTTTTTATAGTGTACAATGCAGCAAAGCATGTACAAGAGGAGAAACTAATCACAATCTGGAGGTGAATAAACAACAAACAGACTCAGAAGTCTCAAAAGAGGGGTATTTTAATGCATTTTAATGAGTAAATCAATGTGCCAGACATTTTAGAAGTCACTATGATGTTTCACATTTAATGGCTTGTGCTCAGAGTTCCTGCAGAATTCTACTCACTCTTGTAATTGCTTAAAACCGGACAGTAAAGACTATTTAACAGGGATTTTTAAAAATCAAATTTTTCACATTTAACATAAATAAATAATGTACTTTTACAGTATGGGAATAAGCTAGAAAAAACTAAAACATTGAAACATTTGGACATGTTTATACTTTTTGGAAAGATTTTTATAAGTACAATAACTATTATGATTATCAGTCATAATTAGTCAAATTTTATTGACATTATTGGCTGTAAAATCCTTTTGGTTGTGTTTTGAACAGTTACAAAGACGCCCATTTCCTGTCTCCTTAAAAAAAAAGTGAGGGGATTTGCATATCCATTAAACGCAAGACAGCTCTATCTTATTGAAATCTTTAGCCAGCGCGCATCCCGAGGCTGTTCAGGTATTAAGCTTCCACTGATTTAAACTGAAGCCTTTAGATGTTACGCCCTTGATCCTCCCCCTGCACCTCCTCATCAGATGTACAGAGTCAGAGTGACAACATCAAACAGACGGCTCCATTAATGTACGAGCGAAAGTCTACCCAGGCGTCCTCACCACACCTTTGCGTATTTTACGCGCACCGTTGTCTCCACGTCCCCAAAAGCTTTTAAAACCCGGCGCAGCACAAACACGATTATCTCGAAGGTGCCAGTGTCGTGTCAAAACAAATTAAACTTCACCCCTGACGGACATGCCGGGACACTTTGATGTGTCTGCGGCTATCAGAGTGTGAATTCGCTCTGTTCCAATCATCCGGCTGGTGAGGAGAGGAGCGTCGATCGCGCGACTGAGCTGCGCGCGTTCACGTGGAGCCTATAAACTGACGTGGCGCGCAATGCTGCGAGTAGTCCTGGAGAGAGGAGAAGAGGATTACATCTTAAGCACTGTGGGAACTATCCTCACACAAGGACTGCTCAAAATGGCTTCATCACAAACTTTTTTCTCTCTCAGTTGCAACACATAGCTGTTTAACTTTCTGTTCATGGTGCTATGTGAGCAGGAGAGTTCAGCCATGCAGCTGAACGAGACTGGAGTTCAAACCTCGGCTCCAGAGCCATGTGAGCAGCACATACTGCTGGAGGACAGCGCTGGAAACTGCAGCGGAGGATCCACCAGCAACCTGTCGCTGCACTGCTGGCTGCAGCTGCTCACCAGGGACTCCATCATGGAATTTCAAGGAGACAGCTCCAGTCTGGTGGTGCGTGTGATGATCGCATGTGTCTACTCTATAGTCTGTGCACTCGGGCTGGTGGGAAACTCATTGGCTCTGTACCTGCTGCACTCACGCTACAGGCAGAAGCAATCATCCATTAATTGCTTTGTGATGGGACTGGCTATCACAGACCTCCAGTTTGTGCTGACGTTACCTTTCTGGGCGGTGGACACGGCTCTGGACTTCCGCTGGCCGTTTGGCCGCGTAATGTGCAAAATCATCAGCTCTGTCACCACCATGAACATGTACGCCAGTGTCTTCTTCCTCACAGCGATGAGCATGGCACGTTATTACTCCATCTCCTCTGCGCTGAAGATGCACAGCCGGCGGGCAGCAGCTGCCCGAGCCAAGTGGACGAGCCTGGGCATCTGGGTTGTTTCTCTGCTGGCCACTTTGCCTCATGCCATCTACTCCACCAGCGCCCAGGTGTCAGACGAGGAGCTCTGCCTGGTGCGCTTCCCCGACTCCGGCAGCTGGGATCCACAGCTTCTTTTGGGTCTTTACCAGCTGCAAAAAGTCCTCCTGGGTTTCCTTATTCCTCTAATCATAATCACAGTCTGCTACCTGCTGCTGCTGCGCTTCATCCTCAGCCGACGCATCACAGGTGCAGCGGGCCCTGAGGTGGAGCAAGGCCGGCAAAATCGTCGCTCCAAAGTCACCAAATCCATTGTCATCGTGGTTCTGTCCTTCTTTCTGTGCTGGCTTCCCAATCAGGCGCTGACCTTGTGGGGGGTCCTCATTAAGTTTGACCTAGTGCCCTTCTGCAAGGCGTTCTACAACGCACAGGCCTACGCCTTCCCCCTGACGGTGTGTTTGGCTCACACCAACAGCTGCCTCAACCCTGTGCTCTACTGCCTGATCCGCCGGGAGTTTCGTGCAGGTCTGAAGGAGATTCTCCTCCACGCCACGCCGTCCTTCAGGAGCCTGACTCATCTGCTACGTCGCAAAGCCAAAGTGTCTGAGGCGCCGCCTGTTCTGGTGCTCGTCCAGATGGATGTTTGACCTGGCAGGTGGCTTTACCATGACGGAGGAGATGGCGGAGTGGATGACAAACTCACAAACTAAATAAGAGAAACCTATTCCTATTGTGAAAGTAATCTGGAATTATTTACCATGATTTACCATGCATCCACCTCAACACCATCAACACTGAGTGTCAAATATGTCTTTTAAAAACAACATTATCATAATGGACTACCCAGAGGGCTGTGCCCCATTTTCACTGCATGCCTCAGGATCCACTCTGCTGCAAATATATTCACCAGTTATACAATGACTCTGTCTCCATCGCTGCGCAGTTTGTCTCACCATTGCTTTCAGCCTCTCACGGGCTATACGAGTTCTGCTCTCTGGAAATATTTGCATAAATATGTATAGATGTCAATTACATATGAGATTTGGACTGTTGCATCACTGAGATGAGTTTTATTTAACATTTGGCACAGCATCAGCACCATGAATGATACTCTCCCAGTTCATTGATAAAACTCTCTGACTGTGGATTGATGAAAGAGTTACTTTGATAAAAGCAAGAATAAAATATGACCAAGATGTTTAAAAAGATCATGTCAGAAGAGTAGAATACAAGTGATCAAGACGTTTCCCAGTGTGTCGCTTTGTTTGTGTTGGTCCTATGGTGCGTTTGTGTGCATTGTATCAAACAGAGAAAGAAAAATGGAAAAAGGAAACATCCACAAATAATTAAAAGTAGGCAAATGGTGAATAAAGTATTTTTGTTGAGTACTTATAGTATTTTATGTTATACAAAACAAGAGCAAATAGCTACATTTGCTTAAAACTGAAAAAATGGCAAGGTACAACATAAGCTATTTATTTAGAAGCCAAACATATAGAATCTAGAATACAAAAGACCTGTATGTATTTCCTGTCTTTTCTTTAAGGCAGAATGATCTCACATAATGTATAAGGGTTCGGTAAAAGGAGAGTATCAGAGAGGTGATTGCTGTCCTTGACTGGAGGTCATTCATATGCGATGAATACTCCTGAACGCTCATTGTGTCCCGCACAAACTGATTCTGCACACACACACACACACATACACACACGCAGGCAACATATATCTGGGGCCATTTTCTCATTGTTGTAGACGAGCCGGAAATAAAAATGACTACATTAGAGTTTACGTCAAACTGGGCCATTCATAAAAAGGGCTCTCAATGGGCTCCACCGCCATCTGTTTAATTACAGTTTGTATGTAAAAGGTCACATGACTTAGTAAAACCAGTGATTATGACCTGTGAATATGTCGTTTGCTGCTTTCTAACATGACTGTGACCATCATCAGGATTTTATATGTTGCTTTGATGTTTCAATGAAAAAGGTGTTGACACACTGTGAATGAAATAAAGTGAAGATTTAATTAAAAGGCCTCAACTTGAACTGCTTTGAATCAAAGGTCCAGGTTAGATTAGCGAGCACCTTCATGGGGAGATGAATTAGACAGCTGAGAGCTTGAAAAATAAAGTAGGATTAATGCTTCTGTAAACACTCCTACACTGACAGAGGAGCTTGGGATGACAGAGACTCACTCCTCTGTTCTTTCTTAATGGGATTTCATTTCCTCATTCTGTTTGCGCAGCACCTCTCCCATCTAACATCAGCAGTGTGCTGCACAAATAAGCGACTAACAAGGGTGCTGGCTAACGTACTGTTGACAAGACTTGCTGTCAAACAGAGGAGATTGGATTTCTTGATCCCCTCTAATGAGCTGGAAAATCATGGGAATTTGATTTTAACTTTGAATCAAATCGAAAATAAATGAAAGGATGCTGAAAGTGTTTTAAATTGAACAGGTTATTAAGAATAATGAATAAGAAGGCAAAAAAGTAATTGTGTCTTAACTGTATTAACTTCATCGTAATTGCTTGTGTGTGCCCCAGTAATGTAAAGCATGATATGATAAGAGCATTAAAGGTCCTGTCCTTCCTGCCCTTTGACCTTTATTAAGACATGCATCACTTAAATGTATCTTGTGTTTACATGGTCAGTGTCATACATGCGTTTAAGTTCAGTCAGGTTACCACAAAGTCATTGGCATACAGCATTAGCTGTGGTTGGTATCTGGGCCTCGAAGCAAACTAAAATTAATTCGCCATGGGATGGTGGTCAACAGGAGCCCACAGCTCATCTTTACCCCAGGGCCCCATTGTGGGTTAATCCAGCCATGCTAGGAACAGATTTACTTTCAAGATATAGCAGCACATGGAGCCCAATCAGACATGTTACTCTGGCCTGGTATGAGAGGATGATGTGTAAGCCTTAAGCCATCCCTTATTTTCCCTGTAAAACCATCACCAGGCTAATCTTTACACTCTCCTTCCTTTGTGTTCACTCTCAGCTGTGAAGAATCACTTTTGTAATTACCCATACCTGCACAATCCAGTGCGTGCATCTCGTAAATCCTGCAGATCAAACCCCAGAACACATCTCAGGATTCGCCTCGTTCCAACATCTCCTGGCAGGCCTTGTGACCGACAGCTGGGTGACCTGCAATGAAAACTCTGTGTGCCAAGCTCATAAAATGATAATGAAGTGCCATGTAGAGAAAAACTAAAGCGTTTATGTGTTATCCTCAATCTGTCTACAATCCCCAGACAGCAGCAGGAGACGACAAAGAGAATACTATTTTGTGTACGTGTGTGTTTGGGTGTGGGTAGCGATGTGCTCCAAATTACTTTTCACACAGTCGTCTCTCCTCTCAGCAGCTCAGTTTGCCTTTAAAACACAACTACAATATTTTATCTTTCATAAGCTGCTTCAATAAAATTCATATGTATGGACCGAGACAAATATCTTATATACATCTTATTGTATATCTTTCGAACTATCACAGGTCAGGAGTCGGCTAACCAAACACTAATGTTTCACTTAAAGTAAAGACGTGCTTTTTAAAGGCGACAACTGAGATGAAATGGACCAAAGACGCTCATACTTCAAAATGAAAGTGTAAAGAATTGAATGCCTGAACATGGCTGACTCAGCCAAGAGATTGTGAGTCTTTTTTTTTATTACTCTTTATCTCTTTTATTACACTGTGCTTTGGCTGTACCTCAAAGCACAGAGTGCAATCCTCTTGCTCTCACAGAATTGACTCACATCTGAGTAAATACGGCCTCCACAAAGGTCAGACAGAGTGCCACTCCCCCCCCCCCCCCCCCGTCCCTCTCCTCCTCTTATTTGATCAGAATCAAATCACATAAAAGAACACTGCTATAACAGCAGTTCATGTATGCGTAACAGTGTAACAGCTAATTGACTTATCATCATGCACTTTACCGCCCTTCATGTCAGGCTGTTTGATCAATACCCATCCGAGTGTCCCCCGGGACAGGAAGTGGTTGTAGAAGGTTGCGCGGCACCCTTGACGCTGACCTTTCTCGCAGGCCGAATGGCGGCCTAACGACACCGGCATCTTTAGAATTTTTAATTGTCCCTCATTAGCGGTACACAGGCGCCGGCTCGGCAAAGACAGAGTTGACTTTTTCAGCGCCGGATGGGATTATTTAGAAACAGGGGAGACGCATAGTGTGCTAATGCCATGTAGTTTCCATCAAAAGCTCCTACGGTGAAAGAGACCTCATGCGGATACATGGATTATCTATACATGTAGGAAAACTAGGTGGCTCGTGAAAGGCAGGAGGCGAGTTTATATACATCACATTTCATTAAGCATTGAGAAGAGAAACACAAAGCAGTATAGAAAGACACTGAATAGGGTTTTATGTGGAAGACCGGAGCTAGCGATATCAGGACTCGTGGGCACCTATTAGTGTATCGAAAGCAGAGCTTGAAGAGGCTCTTGAAAATTAATGAGAAAACACCCACTTTTACTCACCTTTATTATGTACTCTATTGCTCTCCTTATTTCTCTGGCTTGCTTTAATGTTCTCCTTTTTCTTTGTGCCTTTTGTCTCTCAATTATTATAATTACCTTTCCATATCTATCAAGTCGAAATTACATCCCTCTTACAGTTTAATCCCCCTTTTTAATGGCACTTGTCTCTAACGGCTATCATGAATTTCATCACTCAGTTACAGAGCTCGTGACTAAGTAGCCATTCAAAGCAGCACCTTGCTCTCTGCTGTGATTATTTTCATTTCCAGAATGTTTTTTTGTGAGTTTGGCGGACGAGTTTGATGATTTTTAATCAACTGATCTAACTGTAGGACTATTTTTTCCGGTCGTATCCTGTTTGACCTCCACACATATGCCTTCAAAAGTCTATCCTAGCTTCCTGCTCTGATAACGACTCCACTGTGCCGTTCACTTCTTACCTGTTACATCTCATGATTTACATTCTGCCAGACATTCTGCCTGGGGGTTCTTTGCCCAGTGTGTGTGCTGCCAGGCTGTGATCTCAGTGAGGAAGGACTACATTTTTGCCTTTTTCATGTAGCAAATTTCAGTTACTCGTTTTACTGATGCCCACAGAGAGCTTGGGACTAAAGCTTGTTCTGTGGCTGAGTACAGAGCAGATAGAAAGCACACTCTGGATACATGGCACATGTTTCGATTCCCCTGATATATGCATTGAAATCTTCTCGTCTCTTAACTTGTCGGATTCTTTGCTTGTTTGAGTCACTGGTGTCTTGGAAGCTTTCTGCACTTCATGATGCCCATATACTGCAGGAAGCACAGAGAGATAGGATTCAAGAATTGTGATTTTACTTATGGTCCCCTCGGGGAAGACAAGGCATGTCACGCAGCTCCTGTGTGACCCTCAAATCCCTGCAGATTGAATGGAGGTTGCTTTATGGTATAGTTCAGTAAGCATCCTGAAAATAGCACACATAAGTCGCTGGTTACATACACCATGAAGTCTTTGGCTCAGCATGAAAGTCAATGTCTCGGCAAAAATGATGCAAATCTCACATGCACTCTTACACCTCTATTTACAGCGCATTAGCTGTTAATGCATTTGTTTTGGACTTTTGCATGTGCTTCCGAATTCGCAGCCTGTTTCTCCAAATGGAAATCGTTTGGGCCGTGGCAGGGTGTTTGCTCTTGTCGGACATGGAAGGAAACACGGCCACACGTTTAGTTTGGTATTACCTTAAATTGAAAAGAGAAGAAATTGAGAGTCATGCTAGCCATGCTAGCTGCTCTGTCAAGCTACTTTAAGGAACAGCGATGACACAGCTGGATACTAACTTTAGCATGCTAACCATGATGCTAACACACGCACAATGACAGTGCTAACATGCTGATTATAAGCAGGCGTCATCTTTACCATGATTATCCAGTCAGTTCAGCATGCTAACATTTTGGTATTAACACTAAACACAAAGTTAAGCTAAGGCTGATGAGAGCGTCATTAGTTTTGCAGGTTGATAATTATAGACTGTATAAGAGTTGTATGTAGCCCCCGTGACATCTCTCATTGGTGTAGGGACTTGGCCATTACGTCTTCTGATTCAGATTCATTCAGATTCAGACAACTTTATTGATCCCAAGGAGAGCAATTCATTTATAACTGACCTCATCATAAGCTCACAAACAACATCCAAAATGTTACATGTCAAGCACCAAAACAGTAGACCAGACAGTCAGAGGTCGGTGAAGGACAGCAAATAAGTTAACTTCTAAATATAGCAATAAAATAGATTTAAAGCAAAAAGATAATAAATAGACAATGTTACGTGTTTAGTCATGTAAAAGAACTGTTGTTAAGATGTCATTTAAAATGACTACTGTCTGAATGTAACAATCTGATAGCAGAAGGAATAAAAGATTTGCAGTAACGTAAACGTAACGTAAAGTAGTTCTGAGAGGTGCATGATAACGGCGGCCTAAAGGCATCAATGAAAACTCAGCAGACAGAACAGAGGTTGGCTGACGACAATCTTTGCCTTCTTTACCACCTGATTCTCCCAGAGGGAACACAAGTCTCTTTGTTTGACTCCAACAACTGGTTGACTGGTATTTTGGAGTAAGAAGTTACCGTATTTGAAGAGATGGACTAACTGGTTAGGAGTAAGAAACCACAAACACTATAGCTGTGTCCCAATTCAGGGGCTACATCCTTCATAGAACATATTTTAAGGCAGCTTTAGTGACAGCAGCGCGTCCAAGGCTGTCCATCACTAAGGCACCGTCAGATGCGACAAATGCTTCCTTCTTTTCATTGGCTATGAAGGATCCATCGGGTGCATCCTTCGTGGCCCAGCATTTCCAGAGATTCATTGCGCGCCAATTCAAACGAGACAATCACTGCTGCGTGATTGAAAACGCGTCGCTAACTGGGCGCCGCTTATGAGTTTTTCCACGAAAGTCGCCACAGACACCCAGTCCATAATAATACTATATACTGCAAATGCAAAGGCTTTCATCAGTGGGCCATAGGCTCAATCACCATTGTGTGCGATAGATAGCGACTTAACAGACATTAATTTACATGAAAATCTTCGAGATTATCACTTTAAGATCAAAATCTTTCTCTAAATGTAACCAAATAGTTTTGATGCCTGAACCTTACCGTATTGAAAAAAATCATTATTTGTGTTCACTTTGTATCAACATTGTTTCTGTGATGCTGGCATTTAATTATAAGACACTGAGTGCCAATAGCATGTAATGAGATATAAAGATGTCTTTCTCATTTCACATATTCCTGGAAGACTGTGTTGTGTGGAGGTCCTGATAGGGGGACATTGCTTTTGTGCTAGACTCTTCTGATGGTCAATGATGAGAAATGTCACAGACCGGGAGCAAGGCACATTGATTGCCTCCTGTCAGGTGCAGTGACTGTCTTGTTTTCCTGAGTTCTATTATTTGAACTATACAACAAAGGCTCATCCAGTTTTATTCTTAGATATATAAAAGTGAAGATGGACCAGAAGTACAGTTTTTCCACATTAGCACTAGAGGCGAATATCATTTGCAAATTCCACTGACCTGAGTTCATATCACTGAAGGTCTTTTCAGCTGCAGGAATGAACTCCACCTCATTGGCTCCTGCGTTCCTGCTGACCTTTCCCTGCTGATGATGATCTGGACCAGACTTGAGGAACATAAATGAGCTAAAATACCAGCCAGTGTTTCAGGCTTTATCTGTTCTATGTAATGAAGCCGGGTCAAGACAAAGGAAGCTTTGGACACAGCAGGCTGGAATGGGACAGATCCTGTCACCCGTATCTGGCACCTTTGTTATCACACAGACCAGGCTAAGCAGGAGGGCAGGTGGTCAGAACAGGATTGTTAATTTTTCTCACATATTGATATTTTGTCATCGTTTTTATCAGTACTTAGATGTTGAGAGTAAAGACGGGAAATAAGTTTTACCGTACATTATTTTAACCACGCCTCCATGGACAACAATGTTTAATGCATAGTCCACCACTTTGGTCTTGACCCATCCAACCCATCTGTCCTTTGTTTAGCCCTTATTAGCAAATGCTAGTGTGCTAATACTCCACCCTAAGATGGATGGCAAAGTAAATGTTGTACCTGCTAAATATCATGATTTTAGCTCTGTTATAAACATGTTAGCATGCTGATATTAGCGTTGTATTTCTATTAGCATTAGCATCATCCACTTAGCAAAGAATCAGTG
The DNA here is from genome assembly GCF_022749685.1 of Semicossyphus pulcher. Classification (NCBI taxonomy): domain Eukaryota; kingdom Metazoa; phylum Chordata; class Actinopteri; order Labriformes; family Labridae; genus Semicossyphus; species Semicossyphus pulcher. The sequence goes on from NW_027211715.1 coordinate 14,535,054, forward strand.
ATTTGATTCCTGACACCGCAAGTCCACATTTTAAAGTATCCTTGTGTATAATCTTGGAACCCATCGGCTATCATCTGACAGTGATATAACCTCTGCTAGCTACTTTTCGGGACTTCCGATGCAGGCAGCGGTGAGCAACTAACTTTCAATGACTTTCAACCAAGACTTTGTTTTCCATGTGCTGCATTACAGACCGACTAGCAACTTGAGAAGCGACAATGTAACAATTTCATTTAGCAGACGCTTTTGTCCAAAGCAACATACATCTGAGAGTTAATACAACACACGCAATGATCAAGACAAGAGGGAACAAAGTCAGTAAGTGCCAACAAAGCAGCTTCAAGTGTGATCGGACACTGGTGGCAACAGGCAGTGTATCGGGTATTTTTTTTTGTACTGAGGTGTTCATGAAAGAGCTGGGTCTTTAGCTTCTTCTTAAAGGTGAAAGGGACTCTGCGGACCGAATGGAATTCGGTAGCTCGTTCCACCACCGGGGGACGGAGAAGGAGAAGAGTCTAGTTAGCGACTCAGGGCCCTGTTGTGATGGGAGTACCAGGCCCTTTCATCGGCAGAGCGTAGTGGGCGGGAGGGAGTGTAGACCTGGATGAGGGCGTTCAGGTAGGCAGGAGCTGTTTTTGTTGCTGTTTTGTAAGCGAGCAATGGAGTTGGGTTTTGGCGACAACATCCACAACCGTATTTTCATCTCCACGTGCATGTAGATGTCAGTTTATAGAGATTATTAAAATTAAATTAAATTACCAGTTGATCGCTGATGTGCTCTTGGATTGGACTATGACCAATGCATTCTGCATCTTCAGCTCTGCACGCGGACGGTTCCCCTGCTTAGAGCTTAAGGAGCAGCTGTGGCTCAGTGGTTGGTTGTCTTTCAAATGGAAGGTTGGCGGTTCGATCCCTAGCTCCCTCAACCTACATGTCGAAGTGTCCTTGGTTAAGACTCTTAACCCCATATTGCTCCCGGTGGCATCGCCATTGGTGTATGAATGTGATGACTGATTGACAGCTGGGCACTTTACGTAGCAGCCTCTGCCATCAGTGTGTGAATGTGTGTGTGAATGGGTAACGACTAGAAAAGCACTATATAAGTGAAGTTAATTTACCATTTAAGACCACAGAAATGCTAGTGGTCAAAACTACTTGGAATAAAAACAAAATCTCGACTGCTTCCAACACCAAAAAATCATTTACATGAAGAATCTGTTTATAGAGAATACCTGAACCCCAAATTTTCTCTTCGGTGTGTGAATGTATTGCTTAATGATGGCACTTGCCACTTCATTAGTATATGAATGAATGAATGCTGATATATAGTGTAAAGCACCTTTAGTGGTCAGAGGACTCAAGAGCCACAATAAAGTGCAGTCCATCTACCATGTTCCTGCTGAAATTACTATTGACTGTATTTATATTTAAAAATAGATGCCGCCTTTTTTTTTAACTGAGGATTATTTGTTCATATTAAAAGTATCATTATATTCCCATACGCTTTAAATGTCTTCATAATGAGGACAAAGGACCACAATTACCAAGGCACTGCTTTTGCTGCAGCTGTAAATGTTAATGGTGAGGATGACTGCCACACTGGCAACATACGCATCATTTTCATGCACCGTGGGTCACTGCTCCCTCTCAGAGATACAATGATGCAGTGATCCGGCTGCTTTTCCTACATTTGCAAGTGAAAAGCAGGTGCTGATGCTGCACAGCTGAAAAAAAAAATCAATTTTAGCTGCTGAAATATACCTCAGAGCTGAAATCCAGTCTAAAAAGCCTGAACCAGAATCAGCTGGACATTAAGCAAATCTCCTCCAACACAACCGAACGTGTGAAAAGTTGCAATCTATCTGGTTAGCTGGGTATTTAACAGATTTTGTAACTGTGCCTCTGCAGTAGTAATAATTATGTGATTAACAAAAACAGCTGAATGTGAAGTACGGCACAGTCTGAACAGGTTAAATTCAAGGCCTGATTTCAACGCTGGATTCTTACATACAGGAAGAGACGCAGAGCTCTACTGAAAGGCGGAACATTTGAAGGTTATTTTCTTTATTTCCAGACAGGTGTGTCAATTGTCACTCACATGTTACACAATGTTGACCTACTTACCGGCTCAATCAAAGTTTGGTGCATTCAGGAAATGAAATGCTCAGAGACAGCTTCTGACTGACACATTACAGATAAATAAATGTGCAATATGTTCTCTCAGTCTCTTTGTTTATGCCTGATGGACTGAGGTGTTGACAGAATATTGAGGTTTATCACCGCTGTTATCAACCTGCAGACAGCACAGATGGTGATTATGTTAATTATTTCAGGAAATAGGTCCAAGGTTTTTTTTCATTGTGGAGTTTTTATTATTTGGATATGTTGTTCATTTCCAGATTCATGACAGAATGTTCTGTTGAAATGTGTATGTGATAGTAACAAATACACGAAGACGCCCTTTAAATGACCTTGCAGAATTTGTAATGTAATGTGTAAAGGCTGCCAGTGAGAATGTTACAATCCTCAAAATAATCACGAAAACTAGCACATATTATTATTATTTTGCATTCAATTTCAATTCAAAGGCTTTATTTGCATGGAAGTTTCCGGAACAATTTTGCAAATGAAAAGAAATCATCCTCCACTTTACCAGTCGAGACATACTTGTGAAACTCCAATCTTAAAAATTGAATGACAAGAGGCTTTCACAGTGTTTCAATTTATACAGACGCAGATAGAATTGAGCTTCCTGTGACCTCTGCCCTGACACCTGTTTTTCATCCTTTCAGAGGAGAGCAGGACCCTCTGTGTGCTTTTCCACTGGGCTTCTCAAATAGAGAGCGATTACAAGTCAGATTCCTCCAGAGACTGAAGCACCGAATGTAGGTCAGGCTTATTTTTTTCTTTGCTTTGAATCATCCTCAGCAAACCTCCTGGGACTCTGCAGTACACATCAATCTGTCTGTCTGTCTGTCCATACTTCTACCTATCTGTCTGTCTGTCTGTCCATCCATCTGTCTATCTGTCTGTTTGTCAATCCATCGGTCCATCCATCGGTCCATCCGTCTTGTGACGGTTTTTGTATGCAACTCTTATTTTTTTAATTATTTATTCTTTAATGGGGTGCCAGCCAGTAAGTATCCAGGCAAAAGTAAAAGTCACACACTCAACCACACAAAGGATGTACGCCTTAAATGTAAAACAAATTGCCCATACACCCTTAACAAAAGGATACTGTTGTAACAAAACACCTTAAAACACTCTTTTCTTTCTTCCACATAACAAAGAAGTACACATAAGGCAGAGATACTGATGCAACCCACAAAAATAATAAAAAAACAACAACGAAATAAATAAAGTTCATTCCATAACACAAGACATTCAATACACTCTGAAATGTTGAATATGTTTCACAATTTATTTCCTTATTTTCCGCCTGCACTAATCCAGCTCACTCAAGCAAAACAGTTTCAGTTCATAACAAAAACAGCTGCTGTATAAACAGTTCATCAGAGCAGTGCATTCCAGTTCATTCACAAAAAACAACAGACGTAATATAGTCAATCAGAGCGGCCGTAATTCAGTTCCCCCAAGCTTGTGTCACTTTTCACAAGATTCCTGATGGAATTCACCTATCATCCAGATCTAAGTGAATCCATGAAATTCCTCATCCTCAGATTCCTCCTAAAAGATTTGTAAGATGCGCCAGCGTTGCTGCTTCTCCCATTCCATAGCTATGGGATAACATGGTTTGAGTTGTGCAATATTTACAACACAGAGATTCTCCCCCGAATCTTCCAAGACAATCTCATAATTCAGAGTGCTAATTTTCCTCACCACTCTGTATGGGCCTTTCTATTTTGGCTTTTGAATAGGGATGAGCTTTCAACCAGACTCTGTCCTTCTCCTCAAAAGTTTGCTCTCTCCTGTATCGGTCATAGTTGTGTTTCTGACGGTTCTCAGCCTTCTGCAGATTATCTGAAGCAAACCGTTGCAGCTCAGTTATTTGGTTAACTTTCTGATATGATGGCTCGTCTGGAGTGCAAAACTTGGGGCTTAATTCGGTGTCAAGTGGCCCTTTAAGTGTCTGGTTCATGTTTAATTTGGCGGGTGTTACTCCAATCGATTCATGCACAGCAGAGTTTAAAGCAAAACAAAACTCCGGGAGGTATTTGGGGGTATCCCAGGATTTATGATTTTTTGACTTGAACCAATAAGTGTTTCCTGAAACGTCAAACTGGAGACAAGAAACACAAAGTCCAATCCCAGCACAACAGGGATAACAAGACAAGAACGACCACTGGTACAGTTACCTTTTGTTGTTGGATGACGATTCCCATTTCAGTCCATCCAAGTGGGAATCTTCCTGATCCATCAACCAAGTAAAGGGGTCCTTGAGCCCAAGATTTCAACTTTTTCCCTGTTCTTTTACTTTCCTCTAGAGTGAGTCATTAATTAGAGTATATGAAGAGCCTGTGTCTAACATAGCTATTCCAGACTTTGAGTTGATGGCAACAGATATTAGTAGCTGACGTGGTAGAGATGTAGCTTGTGAAGCAGGGTTCTACTCTTGGTCAGTGAGGGTGTTAAGGGTGGACCGACCAATCTATCTATCTATCTATCTATCTATCTATCTATCTATCCGCCTGTCCATCTGTCTGTCTGTCTGTCCGTACGTACGTACGTCTGTCTGTCCATCCTTCTATCTATGTAGTTTGATGACAGTGAAGTGTAGGTTAGGCTGGGAGTGAAAACATTTCCACTGTGGTACATCACTCTGTAAAGTTTAATATTTACACACAGCATCATTCCCTGCTGGAGGAAAAGGAGGACATAAAAATGAGTAAAAATAATATAGTAAAAACATGTACACACAGCAGACACACACCTCCACACTGGAGCATTTCAGGAGGATTAAAATACAGCTTAGTGCTTTTCAGTGGGCGCACATGAGTCGACTCACTTTGCACTTGTGGGTTTGTTATCTCTGAAGAGAGACTTCGCAGGATGCTGAGACAGCGACCAGAGACGATCTGTTTTATCTTCAGTCACTGAGAGAAACCACATCAGCTGACTGGGCTGGGCACTGCACTGCTCTATGTTAACTGGGGAGATCCCAAGTTTACATGCTAAAGAGATGAAACAAGGTCACCTCAGAGGGAAATGGTTTCAGTGTGGAGTGAGATAAGGCAGAGGGGAGTATCTTTAACAGAAGTGCTGTCAGTTACTGTACGATGTTTGTGTGTGCTGATTACAGTTTTTCTCAGTCGCTTTGGTGCATTTCTCACATCACTATTAACATTTGCACAACAGTTAGTTCAACCTCCACAACATTTAGTCATGTGTGCACATGATAGTAGCAGTTTCTCATTCCTTCCAACAGATTGCAAATGCTTTTGGACATGCATCAATTGCTTTCATACAACTCTCTGCTGTTTTATAACATTATCATTTGCTTATGTCATGTCAGTCAAAATGAAATATACTTGTGAATGCTGAACAGTCATTCCCTATAAAACTAATAGTCCTTATTTCATTGCTTGAGTCATTATACAAAAATGTTGAACTAGTTGTCAAAATCTGTCAAGCAAATTTTATACATTTTTTAATCTTTTTTTTCCTGAAAATGTCGCCTAAATTGAACAATTTCTCTCAGGTGAACCTCAGCTTTCACTGATGAGAAGGGGTGTGTGGAGCATTAGTTCTTCTCCACAGTCGCTCAGAGCTGAATCCCATGAACCCCCACTTTACAAGCATATATGAACCAAGCAGGACATAGTGTGTACCATTTCTACAATACTGTGACACAGAAATGGAAGGTCTGTTGAAACTCCCTATCTTCTAACTGACTGTCTGTAGTGGCAAAGACATTTTTGTTTATATTTTCTGCTATGTATTTGGCTTAGAAAGGGATTTGTCCATGTTATTTGTAGTAAGTGGAATGTTGTCTTTGTATGGACACACTTCCCCGCGTTCCCTCCTTCCTTCCTGCGGGGCGGACTTCTCACTGATTTAATCTCACCTGGGCATATATAACAATTCCTTTGTTCTCCTTTGTATGCTGAAGACGGCATAAGAGCCGAAACGCGTTCATCTGTGACCCACATTAAAGTCAGTTCTACTTGATCCTGTGAGTGCCGGAGCTTTCTTTTGTTTCTGTTATAGAGGATGACAACATCTTTGGGAATATTGAATCCGTTTCAATCGCTACAATTGACCTAACCCTAACCCTGCTCAGGAGAAATTAAACGCGCATGAAACAATTGTAGAATGTGCCATTTGAACAGAACAGCGACAGATTGAAGGAGACTATTCTATGCATACTCTAATGTTCAGTGCTGTAAACTGTTTACTTTGTGTAGTGCCATACACTACACTTACATGACAGTTCTGTGTATGTGTATTCACAGTGCATACTGTACAATATTTTGTTCAAAATGCATTATGTTACATAGGAAAAGTTGTTATAGTTTTTCTCGCTCCCTCTTCTGTGATAAAGCGTGTACTGGAGCTGGAGGCCAGGGAACCGCTGCACACATTCATATGCCTTGATAAGGCGGGTTTCAATCTGGCAAAAGGTAGAGGGCGTGGAAGGAATCGCATTGGACAGAGTGCAACCATTGATGTCCCAGGCCAACGAGGAGGGAATATTACTATGTGTGCAGCCATCTCAGAAAACGGCGTCCTCACCCATATCCCCCGTCTTGGTCCATACAACACACAACATCTGCTGACTTTTTTAGACACTCTTTACAGGGACATAATCCCTGAGAATGACAGGGGTCTAACTGGATACCATCTGAACAAGTATGTTGTTGTTTGTGATAATGTGCGTTTTCACAACTCAGATGTGGTCAGACAGTGGTTTTCAGCACATGATAGGATGCTGGTGGAATATCTCCCTCCCTACTCACCATTCCTAAATCCAATAGAGGAGTTTTTCTCTTCCTGGAGGTGGCAGGTATATGACCGGCATCCACATACCAAAATGGCCCTTCTAGCGGCCATGGATGCAGCATGTGATGACATCACAGCAGAGTCCGGGTGGATTCGCCACACGAGGAGATACTTTCCTTGCTGCATTGCAAGAGATGATATTCGCTGTGATGTAGATGAAAATATGTGGCCAGACAGACAGGAACGTCTGCATGTGCATGAATGATTTATAGTACTGTGTATGTTGTATGTTCAGTTCCAATATGTACTGCAATATTGTTTACAGTTGTGCACAGCTCTACCTAAAGGTTCTCATGTCCTGGCATTTCCTCTGTCTGACTTCTTTAATTTATCTCAGTCGACACATGAAATCCCATTCATTTTGAAGAGTTACCCCAATACACAAAGGTGATGATCCCCTCGACCCAAATAACTATAGACCTATTTCCTTTATTACAGTATTTCTCAGTCGCTTTGGTACATTTCTTTCACATCATTGTGTCACATGTGCACATCAAAAAAGCAGTTGCTCATTTCTTTGAACAAGTTGCAAATGCTTTGGTACATCCATGTAAATGATTATGTACAATTCTCTGCTGTTTCCTACATTATCAATTGCTTATGTCATGTTGATCAAAATGTATTATAATGGGCCTCTGTTGAATAGTCTCACCCTCCACAACATTTAGGCATTAGTTCATCGCGTAAGTCTTTACATGCAAAATGGTTGAACAAGTTGTCATAATATGTCAAGCATATTTCTATACATTTCCATTAGCCTCTTTTTCTAAATCTGTCCTGAATTGGTAAATGGCTCCCAGGTGAATCTTGACTTTCTCTAACGAAGGGAAATGTATGAAGCATTAGATCAACCAATGATCAACCAGTTTTCTGAAATAGCTCAAAGGTGCATCTCATGAACCATCAACTGGCAAGTATATATATAGCCGGAGCACAACACAATGTTATTCCTTCACCCCATTGAGGTTTTTTTTGTTAGCATGGAGATGGAAAGTATATGATCGCCAGCCACACACACAGATGACCCTTCTGGCTGCCATGGATGCAGCGTGTGATGTCATCACAGCAAATGCCTGCAGAGGCTGGATAAGACACTCTAAAAGATTCTTTCCACGCTGCATCGCAAAGAGAAGATATTCGTTGTGATGTGGATGAGAATTTGTGGCCCAACAGACAGGAACGTCAGGAGGTGTAGGAAGACTGCACTGTAATTCCTACAGCACTGCATGTACAGTTATCCCTAAGGAGATAGTCCTATGTTCACATTTCGACTTTTGTTGTTTTGTTTTTTTCTGTGCTATGCAGTGCTGTCTTTTTCTTTCTGTGTCGCAATTACATGGTCTGTCAACAAATTACAGTACAAACAGTAAAAGCGTAAATGTGAATCTTGTCCAGTCTCTTGCAATCAATCTCCCACATACACTAAGGTGTAAATTACAATTTACAATAATTGTCATCAGAACTTTAGCCATAGTTTACATCTCACCCCTCCAGAGTACACTGTTATTGACAACATGACTAAGCAATTTGACTGTCTTTTCCGTACACAATGACACAAGGACTTGTCATTCTGATGGCACCGGCATGTTCATTGACACAGATATTTACTTTTGGGAGATGAACTAAGGATTTTGAGCAAGAGACTTTGCAGGTAATCCATGGTGTTTTGCTATTTGTACAAATTGTTTTGAGAAATGCACTTACTGTTTTGCAAATGTGGAGGATGATTCGAGAAATGTACCAAAGCGACTGAGAAAAACTGTAATAAAGGAAATAGGTCTATAGTTATTTAGGTCGAGGGGATCATCACCTTTGTGTATTGGGGTAACTCTTCAAAATGGATGGGATTTCATGTGTCGACAGAGATAAATTAAAGAGGAAATGCCAGGACATGAGAAGCAAGTTTGATGAACTTAATCTCCAAGCCATCAGGACCAGCACCACTTCCTGGGCTAAGCTCATGAATAACCTTCTGAATATCAAATGGCCATATTTTTCTAAAGGAGAAGGAGCTACTGCATACAGAGTTATTCAGCAAAGTACCAGAGTTGGGAATATCAAAAGACTGTGAGGTTTAGACAGAGGAGAAATGCTGGCTGAAAGCATGAGCAATTACAGAGGGATCACTTTCAACTTCATTATTGACTCTTATATGAGTAGAAGTTTTGGAAGATTTATTGATTATACTATACTAATTCTGGTCTATTTGTCAAGCCATATTTTTCTCAGGCCTTTTCTCTCTGTTTAAAAAGATTACCATTGATCGAGGATGTCTACCTTTAGCCCTCAGTGTTGTCCAGGGAGCGTGTTTGTGTATGATTTTAATAAACTCAGTGTTAAAGAACTTCTAGGCATCTTCAGCAGAAGGAATTAGTTGAAAACCTGTTCCAGTTCGATGTTAATATTTTTACATTGTCTAACTTTAATGCATTTTGGTGGAAGACGAGGTACTTTATCTCCCAAACGCAGAAAATAATGGAGTGGTCACTGAGACAGTCAGGTAATACTTCAGGTTTGGTAATTCCATCGTGGTGGGTGACAAGAAGCCAATCTAACACATCCAACCTGTGCTTTTCGGCATCTTCTATCTTTTCCTTCAGGTTAGAATTTTCTTTCTCCAGTGTTTTGACATGATTTTCCAGATCTGAGATGTTAACGCTGACTCTGTGTTCAAGCTCTGAAACTTGTTCTACAAGCGAGCCGTGTATTGTATTGAAGTTCGCTTGAATATTATCCATTTTTTAATCGAAGTGAGAAAGCATACCGGACTTCAATCTTCCCACGTGGTTTGGCTGGAGTGTTGGATGTGTTTGGTCCGGGACAATGGTTTAATAACAGCTCGGTAAACTCAAACTCACGGAGCTTCTCTTAATGTTCAGATAAGCCCGAAAAAGCAGATTTAACAGTAATAATCGTACAATGAGCAGCTCCAAAGATATACTGTAAGTCCTAAAGCCGAGAAAAACTCATGTGTAAAGCAGACTGAGGCTTCAGCAGAAGCCAACGCCAATGTGGCCATCTTGGATGGTGAGATGATGAGAAGTGCTGCACTACAATGCACAAACTCTGCATCTGAGAATGTGTATTGTTTCTATGAGTGAAGAAAAGCCCTTTTAATATGACAATCATGGTATCATGGTAACAAATTCATTTCACCTTTTTCCAGCTTTAGTCAATAAATGTTAAATGAGATCAGTAAAGGCAAACTTTTTAAAGTGAGTGGTGACTTTGAATAATAATAAAGAGTGCATAAAATAGCATGAAAAAAAAAAGTGTTTTATGATCAAATATCCTGGGAGAGAATCCTCCAGATCCCTGCTGGGGTCAAAGGCCTCACAATGTCCTCATATCACATTGTAGTAATCTTTGTTGCAATATCAAATCTTATAATCAAGATAACTGCGTTGCAAAGTGACATGCAATATATTTATAATGTTTTACCATTGGCAGTGTTGTGTGCCAAATCTTAAACTTGCCTAGGGCTATAAAAGCCAGCCCTGCTCCTGTCCTGACCTTAGAACCCCCACACTTTTAAAATCGCTGCTCCACCCCTGGATATCGCAACTCCGCATGATGTCATTTCTGGCTACATTTTTGTACAATGAGAGTAGAAAAAAATGTGGAAGGAGACACATCATTCATCGTTACACAGTCATTGGTTGCTAGCCAGAAAGTTAGAGCACATGCCATATAATGACAATACTGCTAGTTAGACTTTAGCTAGCATCCTTTTTTGTACGTCATGCCCCTTCTTTCCTCACTGGCTCTTCACTCTCAATCCGTCAAATTTAGGTTTAAAAACTAGAAATATCACACAAGAGGGAGTGCTGTTGTACTGAATATCAGCACGGCTGTGCTGATCACAGGCAAGAGACTGCAGGTTGAGTGCTGAAGATACTGACAGCGTGCTGATATAAAGTACAACAGCACAACCTTGTGTGTGATATTGCTTTGAACAGTTCTAGAAACAGTATCTATTATTAAACAGCAAAAAATAACAACAGGTTATTTCTTTGTTAATGTAATCATTCATTTGGCTCCAACAGCACAACATGTTTCCACAATTTGCCAAGAACTGGACTGCAACACAAACACTTTTCAACACTCCTGCTCCTTTGTGTGTGTGTGTTTACACCTTACCACAGACCAACTACTTTGTATTATGCATCTGTATGCTTCAATTTATCATGCAAGCAGTGAAATGTGAATCTGTTGACAGTTGCTTTGTGGAATGTGTGATTCTGAGGTACCAGCTTGATCAATCAAGAAAGAGACCATCTGCTGTAATGTTAATTAAAAAGCACTCAGAACACCTTGAAAGTCCCAGAGCTGTTGTACTCTATGTCAGCACTCATGGAATGCCTCTTGTCCAATCAGCCAAACTAAATGGTTTGTGTATTGGGGTAACTCTTGCACATTTCCAAATGGATGGGATTTTATATGTTGTCATATTAAATTACTTAAGTCAGACAGAGGAAAGCCGAAGCCATCAGGACCAGTTCTGTAAAACATTAAGGGCCCTATCGTCCAGCGCAGCGCAAGTGTCATTGCTATCTTCCACCCGGCGCACTCGTCATTTTTATGCCCAACGCCCACGTTGTGTAAATAGCACATGATCTTGCGCCACCGTTAGCGCCCATGGGCATGTTGGTTTTGTTATGAGGTGTGGTCAGGCAGACGGGTGGCGCGTTGCTATCTAGAGGACGCAGTAAGCGACCGTGCTTAGACCAACAAAAACCTGGTCTACAGTCTAAAGTCTATGGCGCAGTTGGTGTTTGCTATTTAGAGGGTGCATTATGGACATACATCGGAGAGTTTACAACACGAGTCTGCTTGTCACTCACACAGCGACGCACAGCAGCGCTTCTACTCATGAGGAAAAAGCGGTGTGTTTGCAGATGCAGTGAAAAAGCGTTGTTTAAGGGACAGACTGCGAGCTTTTGTTTCCCTCGTCTCCTTAAATCATGATACTGCTTTCGGTGTTTACTGATCTGCTGAGAAGTGCAGGAAGACGTGCACAAGCTCTCCTCCACACACACCTGCTTCACCTCAGGAAGATTCCTGCTCCAGCCATGCACAGACCAAAAACTACTGAGACTGATACAAAGCTCTCCATACTGCGCGCTCATTCAGACGCACACTCTCTATTATGCAGCAGAAACTGAGACACACTCACACACACGCAACTAGGAGGTAAATTAATTAACTTACTCAAACATAACTACCTGTGGCACCGACAATTGTGGTCACAGATATTAATACACTGTCCAGTCTCCATTACGCACGAGAATACAGCCATGTGATCCAGCAGCAACAACAAGTAAATAAACATTTAAAGCATACCTCTCTTTGATCAGCACACAGAACTTTAATAAATATAAGATTCTGTCTGTCTGGAGACTTAAATCATTAATGCTGTGCCTGTGGCGTAAATGTACACAGCATGCCTCTTTTCATTTTTGTTTCTGTTGGGCAGTGAGATAGCGTCAGTGGCTTTAACATCAATCCCTGATTCGACATATCGTACAGTGACCTGTGTTTTTTTCTGCGTGTTCAAGAACAGTGGAAAGAAATAAGTTAAATATGCCGGTCAGGGTCCGGTTTATCTAAGAAGAATGACTGTAATCCGCCTTGTAAATAGCAACACGCCTGCCTGCAGGCACCGGCACAGGGAATGAAAGCTGACACTCTGATTGGTTTGATTTGTGTTATGCCGAAAACACGCCTATGAATAATCCAGGGACTTAAGCCAACTTCTTTGCGCCTTGGATTGCGCCCAGATTGTGCAGATTAGGATACGCCCTAAATCACTTAGCGCTGTGCGCTTTAGATTGTGCGCCTTCCGCCGTCTAAATAGGGCCCAAAATATCTGACCAGGACTGTATTAAAATGTGGGAAATGTCTCCATGCAAATAAAAATTCACAAGAATAAAGCAGCATATTAAGTTGCATGGAAGAAAGTCAAGAGACACAGCAGGAGAACACAGACAGGCAGTAGGGAGGCTGCATGACTGATCAGGGACATTATTAAGCTTAAGGCACAATAAAGCTTTGAACAAACAGACACAATGTTCTGTTTGTAGAGTTAGAAATGACAGGATTCAATGACCCCGGCTATTGTTCTGGGCTGTGATTGAAATCTGAAATGCGTTGTGCCGGTTCATAACAGCCAAATATGAAAGACAAGATGTGAGATGATATTTATCTCAGGTAGTCAGGATTACTTTCTTTTTTTGTTGATCTCATAGCATGTAGGCTCAATTTATTGTTATTTGAAGAGCGTTCCAGCTGTAAGCTGCTTTATTTCTTTCTCTGTTCCCCTCGAATTCTTTATTTTCTCAATATACAAAGGTATAAAATAAAAAGCAATCCTAACATACAGTGGGAGGTAGGTCTGACATTTCAATGATGTAGAAGGATTCTAATATCACACCTCCCTCCTGTTGTCACTTGATGTGAAATTGTTTGTCTATAGATCTGAAGTGGGCCATCTGTTCAGCTAGTCGTTTTACTGACTTGAAGAACAAGAACATCTGGGTCCTTTGACTAATCTATTTATAATAACTAACTAATAACTAATCATTATAACACTATACATTCAACTTAGAGTATAAATCAAACAGAATAAAGAGAGCCCTTATATGTAAGGTACCTCTATCTGACCTTGTGTGAAGGGTTTATAAGTTGTAAGTAGTTGCTATTGCTTATTAACTCTTTGAATTGTTCTTTACATGATCTAGTTTAAATTGATCTAAAATAAACACTATAAAAGCTACAGTCTGCATTGTTTCTGCAGCGAAACCACAGGGTCTATCTCTGAATGCACAGCAGTGCACAGAGCTACATGACAGACCTACTACCTGACATGGCCCTTTGGTTTAGGCACCAAAACTGTGGTAGTTTGGTTGTGAAGTAGTTGTTTTAAGTAGTAAGGACAACTATGTTTTAAGTATTGGTCTGTGAGACTCAATCTGAAAGCTATAGACCATCTATTGCATCACCGTGTTGTACATTGATGACGGCATTACACCGAGTTACGTTCAGGGTAAAAAGTGGTGACAGTGTGCTTGCAGGCACAAAAAAGTCTTGAGCAATCTTGGGATTATATTTCAATTACACATCAATCTATAAAAACAACTATGCACAATATTTTCTACATGGTTTTAGATCCTGAATTGTATGACTGTAATACAGTATGTTGTCTGTGTTTATATAGCCTCATAAAGATAACATGTTTAATATTTGTATTTTGCTTTTAATTATGAAACAATTACAATACTTTAATCAATTGAAATGATTTATTAACCGACACAATCTCGGAACACATCGGCTATCGATACAGCCTCTGGGAGTGACGGGCATTCTTGTTTAGCCAGCATTAAGCGATCAGGACTTCTACCCAAGACTTCCTTTTCCGAGCGCTGCATTGTTTACAGTCTAGTTGGCAACTTGAGACGCGACTTTCAGTTCAAAAGTGAAGTGAAATTCGCCCCTCAAGATATGTCTGCAAAATAAACCCTGTCATGAAAATCTCTTTTAAAATGCTCGTTTGTTGAACAGAGGTCGGATCGATCATTTCCTGTGCATTCAAGGAAGTCACCGAAATCCAAACGCTAAACGGTTTTCTTGACACGGCGTCATGCAAATTTGTCTCAAGATGAATTTTTGATCCAGAACAGATTGTTTGCTGAACTTGCTGCAGATGTCTGTTTATAGAGATTAATAAGAAGCTAAATCGTTTTCAGATGACGATGATGGGAGCCGTGATGTTATTACAGCGGTTATTGCGATGTACGTTCCGCCTGGTTTTGCTCTCCACACGATCTGTTTGTCCTGCATACGTCGCAGCCTGCTGATACTTGATTTGATTGGTCAATACTACCTGGAATACAAGGGTACTACAAACAGAAAACAGAACACTTCCCGTTCTAAAAATCCACGTCCCTACGTACAGATTGCACTTTTTTATGTAGAATCTCAAAATAGAGACTATAACTGACATAACCTTAGCCTAGGCTGCTAATCTAATTAGCAAAAACACCTAGAAGGCATTAGTAAACTCAGTTCTATTGCAGAGCTGAAAGGGTTCATGACTAACCCTTAAATTCCACAGGATTGGTCTCCGGCACGTTCTGTGTGCGCCGCGACCTCCTGAGTCGATCTCGCCCATTCAAGTCAATGCTTGGCTCAGAAGCGTCTCTCTGCTTCAAGCACACGTCAAGCTGAACAGAGCAGATCGTTCCAAACAGGAAGTCACACACGAAAACTGTATAGAGCCTCCGGTCATTTTAAAATAAAACACCATGTACAGACCAGTACAGACTCCTGTTTTTTCCGTTTTTATAACAACAACAACACACTGAAGTCTTGAAAAAAGAACACTTTTAATTAAGTAGTGTACTCAGCCATGGTAGAAGCACAAAAATCACGGAATGATTTCCAAATGAGCAGATAATCAACCTCGGAGGTGCAAACTGAACTGTTCTTTGTGTGTTGCTCTGTTTAACATTGATGTTATTGCTTGATTTGACAATTCTCACATGATAATGTTGTCCCGCGATCTTGAGATCTCGCGAATCAAGCTGCTTGGGCCAGCGCTACACTGCGGACCAGACACGCTTCCTGTGGGCGAGGGCTCGCGTCGTCTGACGGACAAGAACCACGGCACAGACGGAACGTGCCGGACACAGATCGAGGCATAATAAACCACTCCCTCATTTATTGATCAGTTGAAATCCTTTAATAAGAGCTCATTTTTAATTTCTTTTTGTTTATAACGCAGGTGCAAATGTCAGTAATCAGTTAATAAATACTCACTTTGTAACAATCCATGACGTCTGTTATTACAAATTTTAATAAACTGTTGATAACCAGAGGCTGACAGAAGGTGACCAGGAGGTGATCACAGGTATCCACTGGAGAGTTCCCCTAGATTAATCATAGTAACAACAAAATGTCATGTTTTTGAAGGATAAACTCAAGTGATTCTTAAAGAGGGGGGGGTATTCTGCTAATTTCGAGCTATATATTTTACTCTGTGAAACCTGTGGAGTAGCTTAGTTTAATTTACAGTTAAAAAAACTCCTAATTTTTCTCACACTGGTGCTCTGTACAGGCCCTCATACAGCCTCTGCCTGAAACGACTCACTGCACTTTGTGACATCACAAAGTGCAGCATGGAGAAAAAACTGTGTGAAACCTAGCGTTTACTACAGCCTGCAGACTTTACCCACGTTTAGTCTGGACATCCAACATTATATTTGTCTTAAAATGTGAAACAGCATAATACCCGCTCTTTAACTAAGTGGGAATCTAAAAGTTGCTTATAATAATGACCCATAAGGTTTCTATTAGGCAGTTGTTATTTACCATTGATAAATGCTGTAATAACACTTATCAACACCCTAAGGTTATTGAACATCACAAGTTTAAAAGCTCACATCTTCCTTTACTGAAATAAGGTGAGGCAGAAATCAGAGCAAGCACAATAGCATACAAATTCAATGGAGAGTTGCAAATTTGCCTGGGTCTGCACATTTGGAAGCATCCGCCTGGGTTTCAAAATGCTCAAACTTTAAATTCTTGCACACAAAGATGAGAGGGAAAAGGGGAGAGGCTGGTGGGAAATAACAGAAAGAGCCGGAGCCCCTCAAAGGCTGAGCTGAGCACAAACACACAGAGCTGCCCCTGTCTGCAAGAACAGATATTTATACACAACTAATATGTAACTGCAAACGCATTTTTAAGTAAAAGTCATGGCGTCCAGATTGCGCTCTCTTTTACCATGATGTTTTTAACTAACGTGTCAGGTAAGCTGTTATCTAATTGATGTTATTGTGGAACATTAACACAAGTAAAAGCCCCAGAACTCGACATTAGCACCATTCTTGCAGGTAATTGCAGATAACCGGCCTTCCCTCACTCTTGCTGCAACTCTGAGTGAGTGTTGATTAAAGGCTGCGTACACTGAAGCCATCAGAGCGCTGCCATGTTTGACCGATATCCTGTTAGCAAGGACACTTAATCAACGGCTGTCATGGTGACCAGGGATCAAAGACATTACCATTCATCAGCAGCACTGCTGCACAAGTCCAGTGCATCGGCTTCTACATGAAAATATTTCTCAGAATGACGACTTCGTCTAAATGCAAAGGGGTTGTTATGAATAATGGAGTCATCGAAGAAAGGAATGAAGGAGATAGAGCGATGATGGCCGCTACAATATCAACTCTGTAATTTAGCCTGGAGTTAACAAGCTCTATTATGTGAACAGAGAGACCGGCTGAGAGGAAGCATGTCAATCATGATGCCCAGTGGTTTTATTTCCCTCTCTGCCTGCAATAAGAACATTCGAACTTCTATGCATGAACGAGCTTGTATTGGATGTCACTCTCTATTCATAGAGATCTACAGTCCTTGGAAAGTGTCTTATGGAAATGCTCTTTAGCCAGTCAGGACTGGTGTTGGTGCAGATGCGAGCTGGCCGCCTGGCTGGGAGTAAATTGAACCTCCTGGCTATGATAATGTTAGAGACCTGGAAACCTGTGCACCCATACACTCTCACTGATATATTCAAGAGCAGTTTGATGATGTCGAGCACAAAGAGCATGTTTGTAACCACAGAAGAGAGACACTTATTAGGATATCAGACAATTAACTGGTACTTTTTCATCTTCTGAACAATAAAAAACAGGTGGTAACATTGTGAAAGGGCTGCAGTTTTGTTAAGTTCGGGCACCAAAACTAATTTATCTGGTTTGGCTTATTTACAATTCTGTACTATTTCTACCACTACAGTAATCTCCACGTTTGTAGTCGGAGTGGTATTGACCGATCACGTATCAGTAGGCTTTGGTGTATGCAGGAAAAAATATCAGTGTGGAGAGCAGAAGGGGCAGAACGAATTCCGCAGTAATACCATCCTGAGACAGAGAGGAAGAGAGTGATCGCACCAGAGGAAACAATGCCCATAACCTGATGATATTTCTATTATGTAGCGATGTGCTACGCTCTCAAAAGCATTGTGCTGTCCCTATGTCTCAGCATGCTCCGCGTCTCTAAGAAAATGTTAATTATAAAATGTTTAGTATTGATTCTGTTAAGTTTAAAGTTGTTTTAGTTTTGGCTTGCCATTGTTTTTGTGTAAACCATTATGGAGAGTGTCTTTCTGTTCTCATAGCCCAGTTGTTGATTCCTGCATTGAACAAGCCTGGAGTCATTCACTTACATTAAATGAGTATAAACCAAAGAGAAGCTCTCTGTGTCTTAGGGCCTACATGAGACTTAATACTTAAGATACTTTATTTTCATTTTGATTTTCATATTGTCTCTACACATATTATTTTAGGTCTATTTTTTTGCTGCAAGCTGCACATGGCCCACGGTATAAATAAATGATTTTCAGCAGTGCGTGCAGTAGAAGACTCTCAGGTGCTTTCACACCTGACAGCTATGTTCCGGACTTTCGGACTTTACTCGTAAGGTCCGGTTCGTTTGGACAGGTGAGAACATGCATTCGAACTCTGGGGTGGACCAAACTACCGGACCGTGGTCCGCCAGAAAAGACAGGACTCGGTCCGTTTCAAATGACCCACAGTCCGGTTTGATTCAGAAGAGAACATAAATGAAAAATGTTGGACCTAAAATAGGAAGCAAACAAAAAAGCTGTGCATTGTGGGGTGTTAACGGATGTTGACACTTGGAGAGCCAATTTCACATATGCTTACCTGTTCAGTGACAAACTAAAGCAGAATTGATACTGTGAAACGATGTCGGTTAAAAGTAAAAAAAAACTATGCGATTGTGTTGAGTGTGATTAAGTAGTGTGCTCTCTCTATTCGTGTACTTCAGGGAGTTTTCCCACGTGGAAATTCTGACCAATCAGAAAGCTTTCCTCGCGCTATTAAAAGCTGAACACAAAGCAAACCTGTAACATTGTAACTTTGATTCGGATCAAACAAGTGGACTTTATGTGTAAACTGCACGTTGCCCATGGTAACTGTAGATGATTCTCTGTGCTACAGCAGCCCTGGCAGTATGAAGACCCTCAGTCTCAGTAAACATCATATGTCAACTCCGACACGACCCTCGCTTCTAAAGTTTCAAGTCAGACTGTAAACAATGCAGCTCACAGAAAAGGAAGTCCTGGCCGGAAGTCCTTTATCTCTAATCTCTGGCTACACTGGAATGCCCGAAAAGTTTGCTGTCATTCCCAGAGGCTATATCATCATCAGACGATTAGTTCTGGGATAGCTACTACAATAACTGTGAAAGCAGAGAGTGAAGTCAAAAAATTAACACGATTAGCTTATGTAAGTTAAATACCATTTGATTTCACATCAGACACAGACTGTGGTTTCCTGTGTGAAACTCCTGCTCCTGTGTATTCTGTCCATCCTCCCTAACCACATCCTTTCCTGCTATAAATTCACCTGGCTCCCATCGCAATCAGCGCGGCCCTCAGGCGTCGCCACCTTAATGTACAACACGGAGAGACTTCATAATGAATAAGCAATTATTTATTGTGCAATTTCATTTGGATGTGTGTTTGGATGTGGAATGTGCAAAGTCTTTGGCGGTTAGACCCAATCAAGATGTCTCCATGTACTTTGAGGGACAGTGAGGCCAAGCGCAGGATAGGACACTCCCCGATGGAGTCTGGACTCTGGTGGTGGTGGTAAAAGAAGGATGCAGGATGTGATGAGTGGACCTCTGAAGAGTTCAACCCCGATGATGAGATGGAGCAGGACGGTTGGCTGATTTAGGTTGTGGTGAATTCTGGTTGGTTAATACTGGAAGTCTAAACACCCACGATCAGCTGATTAGAGGAACAAGGCAATAGATACAGGCAGAGAGAGAAAGAGAGAGACTGATCTGAATGAATAAGACATGAAAGCAGTCTTCCTGCTTGAACTTATGCTCAGCTTCATTATGGGTCATTCCACCCACTAAGAGGAGCTGGGCACTCTTAGTAGAAGTAGGATACTTAGTAAGACTAAGAATCCTTCAACCCCTGTTGAAAGCATGAGTGTTAAAAGATCCTCGCACTCCAGTATATAAATGAGTTTATCATCTCACAGAAAAAACATTTAAAAAATGTTGGTGACTCATCTCACACTCGAGGGCGTTTACTAATTTTCATGCATGAAAAGCTTCCCTTAGCTTTCATGTCTCTCCCCCATGACTATAAATACTGCTGGTTACCATCTGGAGTGGAGGACCAACAAGCTGGCCCATGCTTACTAACCTTTTTGACTTTCCTGCCCAGTCCCTGCTGTGTTCCTGGAGGTTCCCTTCCTCTGAGAGAATTTGATTGGGGGAGCTGCAGCAAAAGTTCATGGACCTCCTGCGGTTTGTTTGCGGAGCTGAGAGGGGAGATGGGGGTGAGCTGAAGTGATGGCATTTGGCGTTTTATTCAGCTCCATCTAAACTCAAGTCCTGGCAGAAAAAACGGCATGATATTTTTTGCTATATGTTTGATTTTAAATCTTATTGCAGAAGTTAGAATCACCTCAGACATATATCCATTAATTTTCGCTCTTTTTTCATATATAGGATTACATGAAAGCAGAGTAAGTCAATAAAGAACAGCAAGGTCATTCTTTATTCCTTCTCATCTGTGATGTTTCTGATCACTCAAGCTTTTTGCATTCTATATCGTTGGATAACTCATTTATCACTGAAGAGAGACAGTAAATGCAACACAAACCGTCCATCCAGAAGTGGCTGGTAAAATCACTGGAGTGGCATCACCCGCATACAAGAATCTCTGAGACTGCATAACTCACATTGTTTAAAGGCAGATGAAATGTCTGTTTTGTGGCAGAGCGTCAGTGTGAAAGCTCTAGAAGAACGCAGATGGCATGTTAATGGGTTAGAAAATATGTGGTGGACCATCAGGAAAGCATTTTGTTGCATAAAGCTTGTTTGCATTCTCCTTCACAGTTAAAAATCATCGACTTGTTGCATCCTGTGTTTCTTAGATTACGCTGCACTTCATGTCTAAATAATATAACATTTTGTGTATTTGCTTTGTATGTGTTCAAGGTTCTTAACTTTAAGGTCACCAATTAACCTAATGAGCATGTCTTTGCACTGTGGGAGGAAGCCGGAGTATCTGGAGAGCAACTGCACAGGGAGAACATGCAAACTCCATCCCAACATCCCGAACCAGGAACCTTTTAGCTGTGAGGCAACAGCGCTAACCACTGCACCAACGCGCGGCCTACATTGATATTTGTTGTCATGAATTATCCTGGTTTTGTAATTTATTTCAGTGTAACGTTTTCATATCCTGTTTTATTTTGTCACTCACCCTTCCCTCTTGCCTTACTTCCTGCCTTTTTGTTTTCCAGCTTATTTGATTGTGTGCCTCGGCCTGATTGTTTCCACAGCAGATTCTCTAAACTACACAATTCATCCAAAGGAATAAAGAAAATACACCAAACAACAAAATAAAAGTGAGTAGGATAAAGACAAAAAAATTAAACATTGAATGTAAAAATGTCAAGTATAAGTAAAAGGAAAAGTTAATTAGTGTTTATACATGTCCTGTGTGCAGCAAAGCCTTAGCTAACTCTGGGTGATAGACTGCGCATAGGTCCTTGTATGATGTGACAATTGTGACTTTAAAAGTTGCAGCGAGGTCATTAAGCAGCTTTTGTGAAACATTAGCAGAAATAAGCACAATTAGTGCAAACATAATAGAGTGTAGTTAACACAGCAGCTTCACATCACTTAACATCTGCATACAAACAAATAACAGTTTAAATAGTGCCACATTAAAAGTGTACTTTCCTCGAGGCCGCTTGTATGAAAGGAATCTTTAAGAGGACTGGAACAGCATTTACTTGAGCTATTTAAGGGCACTGTTGGCACATTATGCCGTACACAGAACTTTAGACGAGGAAAGATGATGAGTGACCTCAGGTTTTGAAAGAAAAAGCCACCGTACAGCAAATCTAAGTGACAAATATCAAAGGAAAGTAATTTAGTTTTACTTTGCTGACTTTTTTTGTCTTTGATGTTACTGGTCACATTGCTCTGTTTTAATACCTCATGCAGCTATGACAACCTTTCACTTTATGAAGAAGCCTTGTGGGCAAAAGCAGCATCTGGTTAGCTTGTTTACACATGTCAGTGTAAGATTTTCAACTATGTTTCTTTCTAAACACAGAAACTATGTGGTGGACTGTCAGGAAAACATTGCAGGATATGTAGCAGTAAGGTGATGCATCTCTTGTTGGCTATGTGAGATTAATGACAGGGTCACAGCGCAGGTTCAGTGAGCTGCACAACAAGGGAGACTACACTTCTTTAAAAGTGACAAACAGTGAAAAGACAACCTAAGAAATAGTAGTGTTTGCAGTGATGAATGTAAAAAAAGATATCACTACGTATGTTTTTTTCCAATATCATGCAGCCCTAGTGGGTGAAATAAAACTGTGAGTACTTGACCAATCGGAAATGATCAGCACTGCGGACCCTGC
Source organism: Semicossyphus pulcher (assembly GCF_022749685.1). Lineage (NCBI taxonomy): Eukaryota > Metazoa > Chordata > Actinopteri > Labriformes > Labridae > Semicossyphus > Semicossyphus pulcher. The sequence goes on from NW_027211715.1 coordinate 14,557,502, forward strand.
CCTGAAAGTTCCTGGACCTTTGGAGAGTACTACCCCCTAACCAGGGACTTTTCAGGGGGTAAGTCAACGACCCTGAAACTAAAATTAGACCCTGGTTCCTGCTGTCGAAACACACAGAGTTCCTGAAAAGGTTCCTAGTTCCTGGGGAAAGTTCCTGCTGTCAAAAAGCACCTTATGTGTGGTGTTGTGGAGGCAAAACAAAAACAACAAACCAAAAGGGATGGTTAATGGCAGCAGAGAGAGAGAGAACGAGGCGAAGAAGCCAACTGAAATACACCATTCCCAGCCAGCTCAGGTGCACTGACACAGACTGACCCAGTGACAGCAATGAGAGACTTTAGGAATATCTACATAATAATAGGCAATGTTCTCACTGATTATTTTAGTTGCTATTGTAGGTTAAATAGATGCATTAGTGTTCAGCTGTTACTGTGTTAAGGCAGGAGGAGGATGACTTAAAGTTTGGCCAACTTTACCAAGAAAGCTACATTTAGCGACGGTTACATTATCTTCAACTCATCCTGTACACATTAATCTTTAGACAGAAGTAATCTCATTTTTCCTCTGTTCACAAGGTTCCCAACTTTAAAATCCTGACCCCTGTTTAATTAATTTATTATTAGCAGCTCAGACTAAATCAAAGGTCGTGCTTCTGGTACATTTCTGTCGATAATCAGATCTGAAAGTGTGATAAAAATAATGAATATGTGACTACATCGAAACATAATGTTCTCTGGGGAAAAGTAATGATTAACAGAAAAAGCTATTAGGTTGTGAAAGGTCTGCTCTGAACTGCATGTTTGTGTCTGTATTTATAGTTTGTGGCTGCCATATCCCTTAGTTGAATCAGTTAAACGTAGGTCCCCTTGCCCTGAACTAGTCAATAACAACGTTGAGGTGTAACCTTTTGTTCTGACCTTACACCAGCACCATATAATATTTATATGCAGAAGGGTACGGAGGAACACGACGTGAAGATATGGAATAAGTGTTGAACAAATCAGGATCATAAGGATTTAATTAAACAACTCATCAATCTCACAACAAGACGTATTAACAAGGTGTTTTATTTCAGAATAAGCATTCCATCCATCAATCCATTATCTATACATTTATCCTGTTCAGGAGCCCCAGCTGTCATTGGACGAGAGGCGGGGTACACCCTGGACTGATCGCCAGTCAATCACAGGGCTGACACGAGGAGAGCAATTCAGAGTCACCAATTAATTTGGCTGAAGTGCCAATCTCCAATCAGGACATATGGGCATTCATACACCAAGGGCTATGCTTTCGGGGGCAATTAGTATTATTTAGTGTTTTGCCCAAGGACACTTTGACATGTAACTGTAGCATTCATCGAACCCCCAACCTTCTGACTGAGAGACGACCGACTCTATCATGAGCCACTGCTGCCCCCGTTGTTTAAATATTTAATTGATAGTTTCCCCTTGTTTCCTTTAAGGACCACATTGTTACAATGTATGCATATATAGATGTTTGATTCTGTTCCCAGTTGTGGCAGAGGCAGTGGCCAATGATGAAATATAGAAACCTTACTATAACATTGTATTTACAGACTAGTAAGTCTGTAATTGTGCTCTACCACACAGGCTGTTATGAGAAAACATTTTACAACCTTTTTGTCAATAATAAAACAAAAGTGTAGCTTATATATGTGTCTGTCATGCTCCTGTGCATAGCCATGCAAACATGTTATCGTGTTGTTGTTAGAAAGAGGGCTATGTGCTCTACCTTAATATTTGCAGTCTGATAATCATCAAATATTTTATCATCCTTTTTTCAGTGGAAAGGAGAGAAAATGCCTCTCAGCATATTGTCCTATGGTGTACAGATAACTGTCTGGCCTGTAAATCAATTTATTTTCATAGCAGCAGAGAGTGATAAAATTGTTATCTGCTCCCTGATAATTCTTTCAATCAATTTTTCAAATCATTTCTTATCATGCACATTATTGACCATAAAAGACAACTTTAAGGCAATGTCTCTTAAACCTGATGTTCAAGACATGATAACATTGTTGCTCGGAGTGCCCTACACATGGGTCCGCATGTGACTGAGTGAGTGAGTGAGAGAGGGCCGGTACTTTCAGGGCCAAATAAAGTAAAAAAAACAAAACAAAACAACAACAGCCGGGAAACTCTTATAAATAAAAGCATTGTGTACAAACGAGGGGAGTCAGAATACCAGATAGGGCTTTTACTTTGAAAAAGCATCCCGGAAGTGTTGCTACTTTACTCTCCATGGACCAATCACACTCTCCACACTCACGGACTCATGGACTTTGAGGCGCGTTCCTGGTAAGTGTGTGAGTGCTTAGTGCTGTCCCACTGTCAGATGCGGACTTTTCAACGCCAAATTACAGCCTTTCCGTGAGTCCGCATATCTGCAGACTTTCCTGTGGGACTTACCCAGGGTTCATAGCGAACTTGGTGATGTATACGAACATAATTGTCCAGCCCCCCCACTTAATGTATGATAAACATATGTTTGTTAATTGAAGAAGTATTCAATAAAGCTTGAACAAATGTAAACAATGCGAGCGTTGACGGTGATGGGAACTGCAAATACGTTTATCTGTAAATGATAACTGTAGAATGATTGAGGGAAGGCTTTTCTCATTTAACTCGGCTTTATTATCAGCTCTGAACATACAGCTCACAGCGACCAACATACAGCATGCACTGGGTTTTTCTAACTGCCCCAAAACATCCTCTCAGCTACAGTAAAGCGTCACTGTCGCAAAATCTGCCGTGATTGTTAACATTACTTGTTCTTCATCTTTTGTTGGGCCCGCTTTTGTTTTTGGCAAGTGTGGCATGACATGACTGTGTGTTTCAGTTCTGCAGAAGAGTTTGCTCTGTCTCTACACTTCGTAAGCCCCTGATGTCCATCATGTATTTTCTTTAAGATGTCGGCTCTCTGTGACTGTGGAATGATGATCCTGTTCCCACGTATGCGCAAACCATCAGCCACTGATAGCTCGTTTTTCACCTTCATGTATGCTCTGACCTTCAGTGGTACATCTCCACTGTATTCTGGCCATCCTCTTCTCACAAGGTTAATGACAAACTGCAGTTCATTGTCAGCTGCGGTGGCCATTTTGATGCTCTCCATTCTGCTTGGAGATGCTGGGATGCCCTGTATCACTGAGGCTACATAGCACTCCACCTCACTATGCGCATCAGTCACTTCTTTTGTGTAGGTTTGTGGGCTTCGGGACAAAGCATTAGCGATGAGGAGGGTTTTTCCAGGCATGTATTCAGCCACTGGTTTGTACCTCATGAGCCGCATTAAAAGACGTTGACATCTCAAAGGGACATTGTCGAGGCTCCGGTTGTTGATAAGCGGTACTAACGGCTTGTGATCTGTCTTGAGCCTGAACTCATCCAAGCAGCATAGATACTTGTCAAACTTTTCACAGGCCCACACGCCAGCCAAACACTCCTTCTCTATCTGGGCATAGCGTGTTTCAGCCTCAGATAGACGCCTGGAGCAGTAAGCTATCGGCTTCCATTCTTCTCCGTGGAGCTGGAGCAGTACGACTCTGAGTCCATAACTGCTGGCCTCGGCAGACACGGCTGTGGGCCTCGTGACGTCATAAAAGGCGAGAACTGGTGCCTTTGTCAGCATCCTTTTAATGTCCTCAAAAGCTGACTGCTGTGAATGGCCCCAGGTCCAGATGTTCTTGTTCTTTAGGAGCTCGTACAACGGTTGGCCCACTGTTGCGAGGGCTGGGACGAACCTTCCAAGGTAATTCACCATACGAGGACTCTTTTAAGCTCCTGCACATTTTCAGGCGGCGGCAGCTGGTGAATGGCCCCAACTTTGTCGGGGTTGGGCCTGACCCCTGATCGGTCGATAAGATGACCCAGGAAGCGTAGTTGGCTCTGCCTGAGGGAGCACTTCTCCTTGTTGAGTTTCAAGCCTGCTGACTCGACGGGCTGCAGGAGTGTCTCGAGTCGGGCGTCATGTTGCTCCATCGAGGTCCCATACACTAAAATATCATCCATGAAGACTTCTACGCTTTCCAGTCCCTCCAGGGTCTCCAGCATCTTCCGCTGGAAGATCCATGGTGCACTTGTTATGCCGAAAGGTAATCTCTTAAAACAGTACCTCCCGAACAGTGTAATAAACGTTGAACGTCAGAACTGGGACCATGGGTGCGCACCATTCTGTAGGTTGTGTCACCCGCTTGATGACCCTGTTGTTCTCCATCCTTTTCAGTTCCTCTGACTTTCTGTAGCATGGGAAAAGGCAGACGGCGTGCAGTGTGCATGGCAGGTGGTACAGCATCATCCCTTAGCTCAATTTTGACTGGTTCAGTTTTAAGCGTGTCATGCTCACCGTAGGCTTGCAGATGACAGGAGTTGGGTTTCACTTTATCTACTCGCCTCACCAGATTCATCCTGACTGATAGAGTCCAGCTGAGTAGATTGTTGACTCTGTGTCCACGGACTACGTAGGCTGTGAATGGGTAATCTTTCCCTTTGTGACTGGCTGTTGCATCGAAACAGCCCAGACACAACAGCTCTCCGCCAGGGCTGTCCAAAGGGATGTCAGGTGGGTCTAGTGTCCTCTCAGGAGTGAGTGTGTGAAATGTGTCCTCACTTATGACAGTGACATCAGCACCTGTGTCAATTTTGAATTCCATCGGGGTGGAATCCACCTGTAGCTGCACAGTCCACTGTTCACTTGTCTCGTTAGCATCACACACTGAGCCTAGAAAATAAGAGGTCTGCTCAGGCCTCTCAGTCTCTGTCACCTCATTCACTGACCTGCTGCTGCGACATACTGTAGCCCAGTGTCCAATTTTATGACAGTTATGGCATGTAGCTTTCTCTGCAGGGCATTTTTCATCTCTGTTATGCTGTGTTTTCCCACATTTTCCACATTTCTTATCTCCCCCTCTCCTCCATTTTCCGTCTTTTGACTTGCCTTGTTGTCGCTGTTGTTGTTGTTGTTTTTCCATTTAAACTGTATCTCCTGTACTGATCCGACAGTGTCTCCCTGCAGGCTCACTTGTGCTGCGACCTCCTCTGATTGTCTGACGGTCTGTATTGTCTGCGCCAGCGTTAGGTCCGCCATTAGCTGCAGCTTGCAGGAGAGCTCTTTGTCCAGTATCCCAACGACAATACGGTCGCGGATATTCTCCTCTCTGGTTGCACCAAACTCACAGTGCTCAGGTAGGTCCTACAGGGTTTGGATAAAACACTCGGCTCTTTCCCCTGGCCGCTGGACTCTCAGGTGAAAACATGCCCGTTCGTGGATAATCTTCCTCCGCGGAAAGAAGTACTCATCAAACTTCCCCACCACGGCAAAGTCATTACGGTGTCCATCCTCAGTTAACGTGAATGACTTGTAAATGTTTTCTGCCTCATTGCCCATCGCATAAATTAGGCAGCTCACCTGCTCTTCTCCATCACCTTTGTTAAGTTTTGTAGCAAGTCTGTACCGCTCGAAGCGTTATTTCCAGTCCGGCCACTCTGTCGGCTTATCAACGGGAAAGTACGCTGGGGGATTAAACTTCACCATTTAACGTTGTCCATCTTCTGTCTTTGTTTCTTTGTGTGTCTAAACACTTCTGACACCATGTAGAATGATCGAGGGAAGGCTTTTCTCATTTAACTCGGCTCGCACATACAGCATACAGCTCGCAGCGACCAACATACAGCATGCACAGGGTTTTTCTAACTGCCCCAAAACATCCTCTCAGCTACAGTTAAGCGTCACTGTCGTAAAACTGCCGTGATTGTTAACATTACTTGTTCTTCATATAAACCATATATGCTATTTTACCTTCTTCAGTAAACACCGTAAGACACACAAATACATGCTGCTGCTTTTTTCATATTAGATGTAATGGCCCATCTGGTTTCCAGGCAACGTGTGATGCCATGATAGTGTGCCCCATTCCCCATTTTTATGCAGTTCTCAAACCCTCATGGACTCACGCACTGACGCACTACACGCCTGACGCCATTAAAGTCTGTGAGTGTTCAGTGCTTAGGCTTTAGGATGGAGATTGGGATTGGGCCCATGCCTGTGACATTTACAACAGGAAAATATGTTAATATTGCTGTCAGAGATTAATAGGACTCATCACAATTAATTGTCATTGTGTATTTTGACCGAGAACCATGTTTGGCGCGCGAGATACGCACGTGTCATGCCAGCATTATGAAGACTTATATGTTATCTGCATTTCAAATGAAAATGAACACGTCCCGCTGCCACGCCACGCTTCCAGTGTTGCCCACAAAAGCACACATTGATCTGATGCGGTCAGCCACATACTAGGTTCTCACCTAGTCTTTTTAGAAGACAACACAAAGATAATTTATTTTATCTTTGCAGCAGACTTTATTAACACCCATGTTGGTTTTATAGACAATAAAAGAAGTTTCTTTTAGCATTTAGCCCATGTCACTTTTAAAAGCAAGAAGTCCAAATGCCAACAAACTGAAAAAATCATTAGTCTTTTTAGACTAACTACTGTATATTATACAGGGTTACAGGGATTTTCTATGTGCTTCATCCATAGCACTAGATAATTTGAAAAGTATCCAACCAAAGAAATGCCAAAGCCATTCCTTGCCAAGACATGAACTTGCCTTTCCTCACTTATGGTGCAGGAGAGAGTGCTGGAGAGGGGAGTGGGCTCGATCTTTTTCATCTTTAACTGCATCAAACTGTTTTCTTTCCTTTTTTTCAGTGTATTTCATTTAATTACTGCTGTCAGGATGTGAAGAGAAATTGAAGAGAAAATGAATTGCCTACCATACCTTTAACTATTCATGACTTGGTTGTGCAATTTTAGTAAAAATAAATTTCACTTGGGTATACACAAGCAAACACACACACACACCTCACATGAAATAGTCCATGCTCCGTAGATGCAAATGCACATCACTGTAAATCATATGCCCACAAAAACAGCATTAAACCTGATATTAAACTGAAAGACAACAAAAAGGTTACTGCACTGAGAAATAGAGACGACGGCTACACATTGTCCAGCAAAGAGGAGTTTCAGACAGACAATAAGATAATAGGGACTTTAAGCTGTGACGGCTGAGGGACGGCTACAGCGTCCATGAAACAAACCAACGGGTTGCAGTAGAGGTAGAAATCTAACGTCACTAAGCAACGTTTTGTAACAACAGCTACTTCTGCTTCTTGCGAAAACCGCTACAATGTCTCTTAAAATTGCCCTGGAGCATTTGTTATATGCTTTAGATGACAACTTAATAACGAATGAGTTAATTTATAACAGATCCAGAGTGTTATATGATTATCTGCTTACACCTTGACGTTCTACTGACTACATCAAACCAGTTGTTCTCCCGTAGTAGACAGCTGGGCTTCAACGACAGGAAGTGTGGAAGTGGAATTTTTGTTTTTGTCATGTCTCGTTTCTTTCCTTTAGTTAAGTTACCATTTTTGTCTCGTTCTTTCATGTTTTGTCATTTCCTGTTAAATTTTGAAAGTAACCTGTTCCCTCTTGTTTCAGATCACTTTACTTCCTGCCCCTGTGTGTCCCGCATCTGGTGATTGTCTGGCCCCTCCCTAATCGGTTTCACCTGTCATTCCCTTCCTCATGTTTAAATTGTGGCGTCTCCCTTTGTCCTGTGCCAGTTCGTACTTGTCTTCATGTCAGTCGTCCCAGCAATTCCCTTGATCCATGTTCTATGTTCCTGTTTCATGTTCCAAGTCAGATCGGTGAGAGTTCTAGTTTAGATACACTATTTTTGTTTCTGCGTTTTTGCCAGTTTTGAGATTTTCTTTGTTTATTTATTAAGTCTAGATTTCCTCTTTTGAGTGATTTTCATTTCTTTATTAGATTAGGTGTTTCGTTTCTAGTTTAGAGTTTCCTCTCTTTAGAGTGATTTTCATTTCTTTATTAGAATAGGTGTTTTGTTTCTAGATTAGAGTTTCCTCTTTTAAAGAGTGATTTTTCTTTCTTGTGAGAATTTCGGTTACCAGAAGTCAGGTAGTGATATCAGGGGGAGTTCAGGCTTTCTTGATATTTCTTGTGCTTTGTTTATTTGAATTTATGGTAAATAAATATTTTCTATTTACTTGGATTCTTAGTCTGTTGTCGTGCTTTTGGGTTCACCTTTGTCTATGCAGATCGTTACAGTTTTTTGTGAACGCCGTAGCCGTCCCTTCAACCGTCGCTACTTAAAGTCCCTAATACCCTGATGACACCGCCATACTTGCACTCCTAAAAGACAGTAACTCAATTCTATCAGGACTCCAATTCTCACTTCACAAAATGGTGCACAGATAATTACCTGCAGACAAATGTCAAAAAGACAAGTGAATGTGTATGAACTCCAGTTCACACAGCACAGCCCACATCTCCACCAACAACCCCACCTGCATCAACAATGAAGCTGCGGAGATTGGTAGAGTGCTTCAAATATCTTGGACTCACCCTGGACAATACACTGAGTTTTAAACATGACACCGCTGACATCCACAAACGCTGCCAACAAAGACTCTCTGCCATCCGCAATCTCAAGTCACTTTCTGTTTCCCCACACCTCCTGCTGCTGCTCCACAAAAGCATAATACAACCCATTCTCCTCCTTGAGGTGCCTGTACATGTATGTGTTTATGTTTATGTTTGGGGTCATGTTGAGAGAGAGGGTGCATGCGTTCATTTAAATAACATTTGGGATAGGCCCTTTCAATTGAACTTTCAGGGGTCCAGCCAAATCTTAGATCAGAAAAAAGGAGATTAGAAATGAATCATTGCGATACTTAAGATAACTAGAATTAGAAATAAAGGTGCACTGTGTAAGATTTTACGTGTATTAATCATTTTATATTGCCAATGTGTGAAGAGATAGTAAAGGAACTGAAAAATTGAGATTGAATTCCCCAACTTCCTCCATTGCCTGTAACAGCCTGTGCGCTGATTCCTATGTTAAGCACTCGGGCCGGTTTACCCACGAAAAGAAGAGGATGTGACGTATCTGCGCGCTCCCGAGTACCTTGCCTCGGTGCCGAGAGCTCATTCTCAAACCCTACAGTCGACAGTGTGCAACACGAAACAGCCTAAGCTGTGAAATGGAGACAGATAATGCCAACAAACGACTGGCACCCACAACAACACCAACACAAACTACACACAAGAATAAAAAACCAAAAAGTTTTATCCTGTGAAGCTCGTCTGGGCAAACAGGAATGTGACCGACGTTAGGGGAAAACTAGAGTCAACATCGGCAGGGCATGTGAATTATGGAGACCTTCGATTGCTTTTGGGGATCAAAACAGACCCACAACTGACTTTCTTGCTAAGCTGCTAACATCGCCGCAAAGCATGTGAAATATCTATCATTGTGATATTGTGGTTTTAGCTGGCTAATGTTAGCTAATGCTTATGATGATTTGCTGGTTTGCCGGCATAATTTGCCGTTTGGTTACGAAGCACAATGCCAGATTCATGTAGTGTATTTACATTACAGCTAGTTGGCTAACCTTAGCATGCTTGCTAACGTTATGATTACCAAAATACTATCTGAGTGTGTATGTCAGTTATCTAGTTTGACAAATAACTTTGCCAGCTAACACGACAAACGGTGTTGATTTTGGCCAACATTAAATTATGTATCAGAACAAAGCAAATGTGTATACCGATTGTTTTCGATTAGCCAATATTGTTGCATTATCTGCCTAGGCTAAGGTTAGCTAGCTAGCTGTAACCTGGCAAGCTAACAAGCTAAGCTGTCATGTTAGAGCTAGTTGGCTAACCTTAGCATGCTCACTAACTACCAAAATACTATCTGAGTGTGTATGTCGGTTATCTAGCTTCAAATAACTTTGCTAGCTAACATGATACTAACTTAGGTATTACGACAAACAGTGTTGTGTTTTGGACATGATACCGGTTGTTAAACACGTCTCGTCAGTGAAAAGTAAACAGAGCCCGAGATTGAGCATGCTCAGTTTTGTGTGTCTTCGACTAAAACCCCGGATGCTCTTTCATGCGTGAAAGTGTCCGTGCGTTGACTGCAGTTGACTCAACACTTTGGCTACTATAGCGCATTGACATAACACGGTACATAGTAGGTTTTGTTCCTAGACTTGTTTAGAGTTATGCTTGTATTTATACATATAATAGTTTGCATGTTTACTGCAACACTCTTTTTACTGAGTAACATGAAGGAACATTTATTGAATAAGTGGCCATTCAGTAGAGGGTAAGAGAGCAAGACACAACCTTGAGGCATATTAATTTCTGCTTTTTAGAAAGTTGCTTGAAAATCTATCAGGCAGGGATGACTCTTGAATAGACAAGATGTCGGAAAATGGAAAATGGAAATGGTAGGTCCAGGTGCTTCAGAGCAGCTGAAGCCCTACAATTAGATAGAATATGGAAAACAGCAGCATTAACAGTATCAAAGCTCATACCACTGTGAAGAGTAAATACAAGCATGAAGACCTTTAAAAAATCAGGTTCAGGAAAAGTGAAGGGTGTGTCAGGCTTTGCTGTCAACTGACACAGCATTGTATAACCTGGAAGCTCCTTTCAGAGTCAACAAAAGCTGGCCTACAGTCAGCATGTCAGCAGCTTTTAGTAGATGGTAAACCCCACCACTGCAGCCAGCAACCCTCTGGACCGGAGGCTGGTTTGAAGCTGGCTTTTGATTGTTTTCGTCCTTCATCACAATGACACTTTTAGAACTCAAAAAAATATTCCTTAATCAAACTTCCCTATTACATGAACCATAAAAGATTACGAGGGAACAAAACTGTCTGAAAGAGCTTGAACTTTCCGCCCAGAACTCTGTCATTTTGGGATTGTGTTCAAACTGTAGTTTTAAGCTGGGTTGCATTCAGAAACATATTGCCCACAAACAAACAACAAAAAAAGTAAAATGAGACAAAATACATGCTGTCAACCATTTCCACCTGCTGCCATTACCTGTTTCCTCTCCCTCGCCACACTTATCGCAGCCAGGACCTGCATGGAAAACAGTTTGCATGCTGTTATATTTTACTCTCATCTGCCTGCACTCCCACCTTCTTTCTCTGTCATCCCTTCCCCTCTTTACCTCTCTTTCACTTCTCTCTTCTCACTGATCCTCTCATCTGTTGTTTTTTTCTCACATCCATCTCCCTAAGTGGTGTTTTATTTTAAACAGCAGAGCACACTGGATTTTTTAAATTTCTGCTGATTTGTCGTAAAAAATATTCACAATCTTTATGTGAAATGTCATAAGATGTGCTCAGATGGATCCTTTCAAATGTGTTGTACAGCATGTTTGATGATGATTGAAATAACTTTTCAGGAATAAAATATGAAATACACGTTTTTTTAAAGCAAAATAACAAACTGTCTTTAAATGCGTGGCCACAGTGGTTCCTCTGGCGTTTACATTAAACCAGTGTAACAAATAATATTGCAACACCTATTAAACTGTCATAATCTATAATATGATATAGATCAGTTTATCAAATTATACTTTTGCAAGCATGATAATTAATTTTGAGGACAGGCAGAGTCATTAACTGTCTGAGCAGAGGGGTTGGTGGGCACAAACAGGCATGAATGTTACCATTTAAAGGTGAATGGGCTGAGATAAGCGATTTGAGTTGGGGGTTCAGTGGAGGAATTGATTGCACTTAAGTTGTCACAGGTAGAATGAAAATGATTTTTTCTTACAGTAAAGGTAAGGTGTAAAAATGACAAGCCTGCAGTCCCAATTTTATGTGCGGCTCATAGAAAGAAACACAACTTTGCAGAGCTTCAGTGACGTGATTCAAACTGTTGCTGCTCTAGTAGCTTGCATGAGAGAGAAAAGGAGAGGCAAGTATACCGATAAAAGTAGTTATGTTTTATTTATTGTATTTGTAAAAAGAGAATGTATAAAGTTAAACACGGAGAAAAGCCATATTTAAAAAGACAGCAACAATATGATAGGCTAACAATGAGGTTGTATTGCAGTGCTACTGGACAGATGGTGATGAATGCAGGGAAATAAAAGTGAGCAATAACCAGCATGCACAATATAGTGTTCCTGACTGAACTTATGCTGGAGCGTCATATAGTAATACAAGCTGTAATTATGAAATCAAATATGATTCATTATCATTATTATACAGTATATTAAGGTCTGTACGGTGGTGCAGTGGCTGACGCTGTTGCCTCACAGCTGGAAAGTTCCTCGAATCCCGGCTTCGTAATAGGTGGAGTTTGCATGCATGGGTTCCCACCCGGTACTCCGGCTTCCTCCCACAGTCCAAAGACATGCTCGTGCATTGGTGACTCTAAAATTGCCCGTAGGTGTGCATGTGAGCATGAATGGTTGTCTGTCTCTATGTGTCAGCCCTGTGATTGACTGGCAATCAGCCTGGGGTGCCCAACGACAGCTGGGATAGGATCTAACCTACCCAACAGCATAGAGAGCAGTTGAAATTAACCTAATCTTTACACCTTTACCTGTAGTCTTAAACTGGTCCTCAACTACTGATGCATCAATACTTTGATTTCCGTAATAAACTGGGGCATTCTGCATAATTAGTATCTTTACTTGGGTATTTTAAGTATATTTTGATGGTAATAATCATGTATCTTAAAGAGAATTATAAATGAAGGACTTTTACCTGTACAGTTAGCAGATATGCCTACACTGTTACTACTACCCCTGACCTCTTCGACCACTGTCAGTCTGTGCACAGTATACCCAATGAACAGCAGTTTGTTTACTTTGAAGGAGGGCTCTTTGATTTAAGTGTGCAATCCTTGGCTGTCAAGTACTGTGCTCATTTGTCTTGTTTTTAGGTCTTAAACTATTGGTAGAAACAAACCGTGTGTATAAATGATGTATTCACTGCTGTGAATGATCTCTGAATTAGTTATATTAATTATCTTTTTACAATGTTACAATTTCATTTAGCAGATGCTTTTGTCCAAAGGAACGCACATCTGAGAGTTAATACAACCCAAGCAACGATCAAGACAGGAGGGAACGAAGTCAGTAAGTGCCAAAAAACAGCTTCAAGTGCGATCGGACACTGGTGCCAACAGGCAGTGTATAGGTTATATTTTTATATAATAATCATCATCAGCATCAACAAGGTCAATATCATCATCATCATGAAAATCCTAATCAACATCGACAACATCCACCCTCAGCTGTGTTGCATGCTCCGACAGGTAGGGTCTGATCTTCCTGATGTTGTGCAGGGCAAATTGACGTGACCGAGCAATCGAGGCAACGTGAACTTTAAAGGTTAGAAGGTTCCGGGCAGACTTTGTGGGTATGAGTTCAGTTTGTCCGTGCTGGATATTGATCTGTGGTTGCATAGAGGGACTGGCTGGGATGACAAGGAGCTCAGTCTTGGATAGATTGAGCTGAAGGTGGTGTTCTTTCATCTATTTAGAGAAATCGGAAAGGCATGACGTGATCCGAGTCGAAGCTGTAGTGTCCTCTGGTGGGAATGACAGGAATAGCTGGGTATCATCCGCATAAAAATGTTATGAGAAACCATTTTTAGAAACACAGAGCTTCCAGGCCATCACACCAGTATGTGAGGCACATATGTCACGGTTCAATGTTCACAAAAAGGCGAGGACTCAGATGCAGACTAGATATATGATTTAATAAACAAAAGGTAAAAACAAAGTATTAACACCAGCAATAGACAAAAGGTCTAAGCTTCCTTCCACAGAACCCGGGAAAACAAAAGTCTAACTGAAAATCCAACAAAAACAGGAGAAAACACAAGGAGACGGGTAATCAAAAATCCAAAATAATACACAGGCAAAGACAATGAACCAGCACAGAGCCAAGGGAGCACAGAGACTAAATAAACTTAAGAGGTGAGGCTAATCAGACACAGGTGAGACAATCAAGGGCAGGTGAAAACAATCAGGGCAGGGCACACAATCAAACAAGCGGGAAACACATAAAGGCAGGAAGTGGATATCACAAGAGGCAAGGCGTCAAAGTAAAACAGGAAATGATCTAACCAAACAGACACAAGTGAAATACTTAACTAAACCAGACTAAATTGTGACCAGAACACAAATTAAACAAAATACAAAACTAAACGATGAGAACTCATGACAAGAGATAAAGTGACAAAGTAAAACTAGAAATACTAACACCAAAATACAAGACAAAACCAGAACTTAACTACACTGAACAAAAATGTAAACGCAACACTTTTGTTTTTGCTCCCATTTTTCATGAGCTGAACTCGAAGATCTAAGACTTTTTCTATGTACACAAAAGGAATATTTCTCTCAAATATTGCTCACAAATTTGTCTAAATCTGTGTTAGTGAGCACTTCTCCTTTGCCGAGATAATCCATCCACCTCACAGGTGTGGCATATCAAGATGCTGATTAGACAGCATGATTATTGCACAGGTGTGCCTTAGGCTGGCCACAATAAAAGGCCACTCTAAAATGCCACAGTTGTCGCAAGTTTTGAGGGAGCGTGCAATTGGCATGCTGACTGCAGGAATGTCCACCAGAGCTGCCCGTGAATTGAATGTTCATTTCTCTACCATAAGCCGTCTCCAAAGGCGTTTCAGAGAATTTGGCAGTACATCCAACCGGCCTCACAACCGCAGACCACGTGTAACCACACCAGCCCAGGACCTCCACATCCAGCATCTTCACCTCCAAGATCGTCTGTGACCACCCACCCAGAGAGCTGCTGCAACAATCGATTTGCATAACCAAAGAATTTCTGCACAAACTGTCAGAAACCGTCTCAGGGAAGCTCATCCGCATGCTCGTCATCCTCATCGGGGTCTTGACCTGACTGCAGTTCGCCGTCATAACCGACTTGAGTGGGCAAATGCTCACATTCGATGGCGTCTGGCACTTTGGAGAGGTGTTCTCTTCACGGATGAATCCCAGTTTTCACTGTACTGGGAAGATGGCAGACAGCATGTAAGGCGTCGTGTGGGTGAGCGGTTTGCTGATGTCAACGTTGTGAATTGAGTGGCCCATGGTGGCGGTGGGGTTATGGTATGGGCAGGCGTATGTTATGGACAACGAACACAGGTGCATTTTATTGATGGCATTTTGAATGCACAGAGTTACTGTGACGAGATCCTGAGGCCCATTGTTGTGCCATTCATCCACGACCATCACCTCATGTTGCAGCATGATAATGCACGGCCCCATGTTGAAAGTATCTGCACACAATTCCTGGAAGCTGAAAACATCCCATCCCATCTTCGAGTTCAGCTCATGAAAAATGGGAGCAAAAACAAAAGTGTTGCGTTTATATTTTTGTTCAGTGTAGTTAAGTTCTGGTTTTGTCTTGTATTTCGGTGTTCAGTTAGTATTTCTAGTTTTACTTTGTCACTTTATCTCTTGTCATGAGTTCTCATCGTTTAGTTTTGTATTTTGTTTAATTTGTGTTCTGGTCACAATTTAGTCTGGTTTAGTTAAGTATTTCACTTGTGTCTGTTTGGTTAGATCATTTCCTGTTTTACTTTGAAAAATGGAAGCAAAAACAAAAGTGTTGCGTTTATATTTTTGTTCAGTGTAGAAACTCATGACAACATGTTTGCCTCTGGCTTTTTATGTAGAAACGGTGACTCATTGAGATTCACAACAAATTAAATCAAGTAGTTGTACTTAATCAAATATTCCTCCTCAGCTGATTAAGAAGCCCACTTGTCATGAAATTGTAGTTGTTGAAATTTCCATTTTCCCGTGCACATCTTAACCATGTGGGTTTAAAATTCACTCTTGACCTGGAAAATTAATTGGGTACACGTATCAAATCAGTGCAGTCTTAGGGACCTTCTGTGACCTCATCTGCACAACAAAACCCCATGAGGAGCCCTGACTCATTCAGCCACATAACTGAACATGGTGGGTTAAGCCCTTCTTTCAAAAGTAAAAACCAGTAAACATTTGGTCGCATTAGGCACAGGGAGAAGATGGGATTTATTCAGTGGGTGAGAAAGGTAAGGAAACTTTTGGATGAAAACAAAAGCATGTAATCAAAATAAGTTCAAATTAATCGAAACATAGAGATGTATACAAGAGACGCACTAAAGAAATCGTGTTATTCCTGGAGTGATAGACTCACTGGGGGTAAATCAACCACTTTCAGATGCACATGCTGGTGCAACCACAATCATCAAGTGCAGCGGTCCATGACACGATGGGAGAAGGGAGGGGGTGTATTGGGGTGTGATCTCCTCTCTGGCAGCTGCAATTATTTGGAGAATTCTTCATGCAATCAAAATAAAAACATGAAAAATGTAATCCATAGCTTGTTTTCTTCTCAGTTGGTTCAACCTCACAAATGTCCACACTTATATTTGCACTTCTTTGAATCACTTTAAATCACTGTGTAATTATGTCATAAGACAACATTTTTTAAAGTTTATTGATGTACAGTTATATACAATTATAAATCCTTTTTTAAAAATATTATCTTGTATATATTCATTACATTATACACCAGCCCCGCTTATGGCTGAGTTACAGTTGTTGACCAATGCTTAAAGTCGAGGTGAAATTAAAAATTGTCATTTTAATCCTTTTAGATCACATCCCCGGTAATATTGTGCATCTATTTGACAATATAGGCCAAAAAAATACAGAAAATCAATTTCTTCGTATTCTTATATCAAAATCCGATTATTTTTTCTTCCGGTAAAACTAAATTTCATGCGTGCTTATGAAAGTTAGCACCAAACAATTTCAACCAATCAATCAGCAACATTTAGCCGCAGAGCACCAAGAACGCTCGGTCAGTTAGCTAGCTACTGCACTGTGGAAAACGTCTGTCTACGCCCACTTCTCAACAATCAAATCAAATCCCTCTAATGATATGTCCCGCCTGCACGTCCTGTTTCACTCGGAAATACTTCACGATACGGAAGCAAGATACTCTCGAAATGCCGTTTCAGCTCGACTTTAAAGGAGCGATTCACCCCTGGAAAAAGCCACTGTCAGTCAAAGCTGGTGTTCTCTGTAATCCATAGAAGTAATAATATTTGAAATTGGCGCCATAGCTGTGGAGAAAGTTGTACAAACAGCTCATCGTTTCGCCCATTCTACATTCCTACAACACCCAGCATTGCATTGCGCCCCTCCCTCTGAAAGGAACGGCCCAGCGAGAGATACTGGAGTGAAATATGTTTTCCAGTCAAGGACATTGATGGCTCAGAGCGGTAGAGACCCTATGTTGAACAAGACATGACATCGGAGGCGGGCCTCCTAGAATGAGGAAGTGTAGTTTAGCAAGCTCCCTGGCCTCTGCCAGATGACTTGTTTTACATAGTCTGGTGGAATATTTCCAGAGCCCATTGGAGAAGCAGATAGCATCCTCCAAAGGCACAGAGCCAAATTGCATTTTTTCCTACCATAATGGCATTAGCTCCTCATAACAGCATGATAGGACTGAGGCTGAAAATTAGCCAACTGGCCCTTTAAATCTGCTTATTTACATTATAGTGCATTGCAAATCATGTATTCACTGTTCTTATACAGCCTTTCAGTAATAAATGGCTATGACTCTGGGTTGCAAAGGTGAAAGTGAAAAGTCCTGTTGGCTGGTGTATAACCTGCTTTGACTTTAGCAATTTATCTCATCAAGAAGACCCCATTACAAAATCCATTCACCTGTTAACAGCCCTTTTAGTCTGCAGTTGATGCCCTGTAACCTTTTTCTTGTGTAAAATGGACAATAATGTAATTGTAAGACTCTTTCAGGAGGAAAAAGGAGCTTGCTTAAACACAAAGCAACCTATGCTTGGGGAGGATATTGTTAAACCAACCAGATACATTTTGGAAAACCACATAAACTCAAGCCTTATTCACGGCTTTATAATAAATAATGAAGCCATTACTTACATCTTTTAAGCCTTATAATAAAATGGTACAATAATTTCTTCACGTAATGTTTTGTAAATGCTTCCTTTATACATAAACTATATACAGGAAATCCAAAATGCAGCCCAATTGTATGAAACCAGATGTGAAAAATGACCCACTTCCATCTTGATTTATTATCTCAGTAAACATTTATGCAGAGTTTATGGTCTCAATCACTAGTTCTTTAAAACAGCGTGATGTTCACAATAGTCTCATTTGGAATAAAGTTGACGTTAAAGCAGGGTTTGCTTTAAGGTGTGGCTACCCTGTGATTGACAAGTCCCTACCATGGCGGCTGCTTTACTGAAATTGCATACACACGGCAACAAGGACACACATATATGCAATTATCTTTCAAAATAAAAGACACTGTTGTAAAGTGGCAGATGGTTCTTTCCAGAAACACAACATCATTACAGTTCAAACAGGCCATGTGTACATTTTTCTGACTCTATCCTCCTGAAAATGAGAAAAATGTGATTGTCTTACGCAGACAAAAAGGACAGCAGAGGTTTATTGTGCAAACATCCAAAAGAACAGGTTATGGTGAAATGATTTATTTTGCAAAAGCCTGAGTGTCCTATGCACTTGTCTGCTTGTGTGTCTGTGCCAGATCAGCAAAATGCTTCTAGCACAGCACGACTGTAACAACAATATTTTCCTCCTTTTTTGAATATCTTTATAACAAATAAGTATATATAATGCTCTCCGAATTGTTTTTTGTTAAACCAATTCAATTCCCTTGCTCTGAAGAGTAAATGAGGACAAGGATCAAGCGAGACAGAGGAGAGAGAGAGAGAGAGAGAGAGAGACTCTCCATACATCACAGATGTTGAGGAGTTTCGGGGCTTCATTCTTGAGGATCAGACTGAAGCAAAGCCATTACGTCACACTTCTCTTTCTTTCTGTCCACACAAAGCATCAGCACTTCATGCACTGTTTTTAAAGTAAGCTCGCCAACTTTTAAAAAGACAAAATCCCAGGGAAAGCTGCTGCTGTTGGAGAAATCATACCCCTATAAAAGTCTGGTGTCATTTCAATCCATAGTCAATTACTCAGACTGAGCAGCGTGCCATTCCTCCCTGTCAATCATCCTGCATGAGTGTCGTCAGAAATGACAGCACGCAGAGAGCCACAGCACAGGGCTACACGAGCAGATCAGGTGTGATAGAGTTAAATGAGAACATTTTACACAGTTTACCTTACTGGTATTTAGCTCTGTCAAATTTGTTCAATTTACTGGGCCTGTGTTTTTTGAGCATGCCGCGTGTCTGTGTCCATGTTAGGCCAAATTGTTTTCTAATTGTGTCATGATGCACCCACCAACCCCCCACCTCGGTGAAATGATTTAATGCTCTTCACAGAGAGCTTTGGTGACACTTGCATGCTCTTAGAATTAATCACGTTAAGACTGGTGTGAATGGAGATGGGGAGGAGTGAACGGTTCACCTGTAAAGAAATGAGGATTGGCGTCATCTTGTATTCCTTTCCCATCCATCTTTTCCTGTGTAGCATGATTTTTAAATGCTGCACAGATGCAATAATACGTCATGAAAACAATGAGCCATCTGAAGAACTTACAAGAAGTTTCAAATTAATTTAATTTATTTTTAATATTATATTATACCAGCACGTTATACTCAAGGTCTCATGCATGTGTCCTTGCGTATTATGCAGGTTAACAGTGACGTCTACAGTAATGGAGGCTTCCATTGAATATAAGTCTGTCTGTTGTGAGAAGAGATAGAGGAGAAGGTCTTCGACAGGGTTCCTTTTTTGCAGCCTCCAGTCAGTCAATAAATTCATTACTCAAGAAGCACAGCTGAGGTGTCAAACTCACATAAAAAGTCTACAAACATGGATTTTAGCTTTAAATACAATGTCAGATGCACATTAACCTTTTTGAATGTATTTTTTATTTTTGAGTTAAAGGAAATCCAACACCATATTTTCTTAGATCTTTTGTGGATATTTATGTTCCCTTTGTTCATCGCTATTGAGAGTTTAAAACAACAAAACAACAAACAAACACGTCTTATGAAGGCAAACAGAAAAGCAGCTAGTAGTTAGGTCAAGAATCTCAATTCTGTGACCCCAGGTCCCTCACAAAAATCACAGGGTTCAAAAATACAAATTTCACTCAACTGGGTGGCGGCCATCTTGGATTTCTGGGTTAAAATGGTGTCATAAATGTGTCAAACTGAAAGAATTGGAATCCTTTTGGTCAACATAATTTAAAAAAAAAGTGTCTTCATATACATGATTCTAGGTTCTTAGGTTCAAAAGTTCATTTTTCCAGATGGCGCCAGCGGCCACCTTGGATTTGGCCCTCTGGCAAAAAATCTCAGGATTTTTGTGAGGGACCCTGGGGCTACATTTTTTATAAAAGGTCCATATAAGTCAAATCAATCATCATAACATCTTAGCCAGAGAATGGTCACGGAATTGAGATTCTTGACTTCACTACTAAATCAGTTTCCTCTCTACCAGACTGTTAGCTCTGACACAGCTTATATAGTTTCTTATTTCTCCCATGTCTTTGAGTCTCTGCAGATGTACTTGAGAGACACTCAGTTGGAAATCCTTAATGCACACAGGGTTCACTAAAATCAACAAAGAAGGTAAATGTAGGCAACCAAATGTGTGTTTTAAGTTAGGTTTGGATATTTGGAGATTAATGG
This sequence comes from Semicossyphus pulcher, assembly GCF_022749685.1. NCBI lineage: Eukaryota > Metazoa > Chordata > Actinopteri > Labriformes > Labridae > Semicossyphus > Semicossyphus pulcher. Next base: position 14,578,073 of record NW_027211715.1, read on the forward strand.
TGCTTTAATTCCAGAACGTAAAATAGTCTTATAGTCTCTAAAGCATCTCTGTAAGTACAACATAATCAATGTATCGGTGAAATGATCATCAGCTGGGTTACATCTGTGTTTTCAAGGACTGGTGTAATGACTGCTGGAGTTTCTGTAAGTGAAGCTTGGGCACCATCTGCTGGATAATCAGGCACTATGGCCTGCTAGTGATAGATTCAGTCCAACACACCATTAATATACAGTATGTTACTACTACTTTTTTGGACCACTTCCCAATCCCATGGCCTTAAATGATAAGAGATGACTTGGGCTAGAGTTTTCCTTTCAAATGTATGTCTTCAAAATGTATCCAAGCTGATAATAACGCAAGATTGTATGTTTTCAAAGTGCTTTGATTTATGTTTGCTTTATAGAACTGATTGCAGGGATTTACTACAGAGCAGGTGTAGTAAATGTTAAAAAAGAAAAGATAGCATGATACAAGCATGTAATTCCTGACACGTTTGAGTTGTTGTGTTGCACACAAAATATATTATGGTCCATACTATATGAAAAGCTTTTCTGCTCAGTCATTATACTACAATTTGGCAACACGTAATCAGCACTCTAGCTTCAATCAAAGAACTGAAGTAGGCCTATTAGCATCAAAATAAAGGCTACTTGAAGAACAAACTTTAGAAGTATTCATTTTGCACAATGACTGCATTAAGAATAATAGTGTATATTATTGGTTAATAATAATTAATACATGTCCATCTTAGCATCTCTTTTCTATATAGAATATGCTATAGATATGCGGCTGTGTCGCATGATATAAAAAAGTAGTAAAGGGGTAAAATTAAGTGTGTGCGCAGAAGCAGAAGCGATTCCAAGCGCAACATTAATACGTAAAGACGCACATGCGTATGACGCATGTGGTATAAAGCCCTGTTTTCTGACGTCAGCGGCCTCTTCCCTGCCTATGCCCTCGTGAGGTGGGCAGTGTAAAACTTCCTGTCTCTTTTCTCGACTAAGCGAATCCAAAACCATCCGTCAAAATGGTAAGTTTATCTGATTTTTCCTACCCATGTATCAATGGTCAAGCACAAACTGTGTCCACATCGTCTATATTACTGTATTTCGTAACGGCATTTTACAGATGCTGTGAAACATACATGTCAGCCCTATGAATAGTGCTTTGATCAAAATGGCAGCCATTATGTCATCTGTGCCGGTAGCCGAACGGAGCTGTTCAGTTCCAGATAACCATATCTTATTTAGAAAGTTGTTTGCTCCTTTACCCCAAATATAGCTGTTATTGTTGTTTGAAAATAAAATATGCTGGCCGACCCATTTTGTGAAGGTTGTGGCTAACGTTAGCGTCGTCTTGGCATTGATAGCTAACGCAACTTTTCAGTGGCGGCTTTTTACTTCTATACGCTGCTGTTGTCACTGGACACTTTGAGATGATATCGGTGTAGATCTAGAACACATTAAGACGGTACTATCCAGTTAAATTGCCAGTGGTTGGTTGGACAACCGAGCTTTCTGAGGTTGTAATGAGTTGCAGGAATAATTTGCCGGTACTCCGTGTTTCCCGGTGTGGCCGGCTAGCTAGCTTCATGCCAACGTTAGCATTTAGCATGGTGTCAAAGTCTGTACACGTGGCCTGTTCGTGCCGACATGTTATGCCGGGTTTTGGATTATTGAATATACTTGCACTTACGATAACTGGAGAGTATTGTCAATTTATGAGCTATTGTTATTTACTTGATAAATTGAGAAACGCCAACAAATGGCTACATGTTAAGTTAAATAACTGAAACGTCACAGCTGATGATGGCGGATACACAACGCCCTGGTGGAAGTCCATAACAAAACGGTGCGCCATCAGCAGATTACTGTGCCTCTAATGAGGTTGGTGTCAGGTGATTTTGAAATGAGACTTTTAAAAACACAATGACCGACTAGTGTTCAAACGCATTACATCAGCAGTTGCCTCATGCAAAATGGGTAGATACCGAGCAAGTGCGTTAACGAACGATGTTCTTTTAGATTTTGTTCTACTAATCTAATCTGACTTTGCCCCCCCCCCCCCCCCCCCCCCCCCCCCAGGTGAACTTTACCGTAGATCAGATCCGTGAAATCATGGACAAAAAGGCCAACATACGTAACATGTCTGTGATTGCGCACGTTGACCATGGAAAGTCAACATTGACGGACTCGCTTGTGTCAAAGGCTGGCATCATAGCCTCTTCACGTGCTGGAGAGACCCGCTTCACGGATACACGCAAAGATGAACAGGAACGTTGCATCACCATCAAGTCAACGTAAGTATATATTTTCCACTTCAAGTGGTTTGGGTGTAGAATATTCTTAACAGTACCAGCTCATTTCGTCTGAAAATAAGTAAATGCATTGCCCATACATTGAGCATCTCCACTGAAGAAACAAAGTAGTGCAAGTGTCCTTCATTTCACTTTTTAGCAAGTATGAAATTATTTTTCTGTATTTACAAGCTAATGGACTTAAACACATTTAAAGAGTGTTATGTTTGTATTTGCATTGATATTACAGTACATTTTATCTTGTTCTATTCCAAAGAAATAATGGTATCATTACAGTTGGACTGTTGCAGTGTTTTTTGTTTTCTCTTCTCAAGATGGTATTGGGGTGTGTTATAATGCAACAGAACCAATTTAGTAACATTTGAATTTTTATATTGTCATCTGACTTGATTACGTTATCTTGCAGCGCCATTTCCCTTTTCTACGAGCTGGCTAAGAGTGATTTGACCTTTATTAAGCAGTCAAAGGATGGATGTGGCTTCTTGATCAACCTGATTGACTCACCAGGACACGTTGACTTCTCCTCTGAGGTGACGGCTGCCCTTCGTGTCACTGATGGAGCCCTGGTTGTTGTGGACTGTGTGTCTGGTAAGGCTGAATAATTACTATATATTCATAGCCAAAGCTAATTTTTCTCAATTTTTTAATGGTGCATTTTTTTCTTAGCCTGTTTGTTTTTGTGCTTGTGGACTAAAAGCAGTGAAAACTTTCAATATTTCCAAATCAGTCACAGCTTTTTTTTTTTTATTGGATACATATAAATATTCTGACAGTATAATCAAAGTGACAGCAATGTAATGCAATCGATTTGTGACTTGACTCATCACAAAATAACTCTTCTGCCATTAATGCGTAAACGTGCGATAGAAAAGTTGAGCTGATTTGCAAATGAAGATTGAAATACTGTTTGTATCCTCATTATGGTAAGCATTGTGTTGTGTATATTTCAGATCCGTACTTCATCTGCTTTGGGTTAAATTTTCCATTTTGTATCCCTGCCAGGTGTCTGCGTGCAAACTGAGACAGTGCTTCGTCAGGCCATTGGTGAGCGTATCAAGCCAGTCCTGATGATGAACAAGATGGACCGTGCCCTGCTTGAGCTGCAGCTGAAACCTGAAGACCTTTACCAGACCTTCCAGCGTATTGTTGAGTCAGTCAATGTCATCATCTGTACTTATGGAGAGGATGAAAATGGACCCATGGGTCACATCATGGTAAGCGGCTGTCTTGTACTTTTTTAAGTGCAAGTACATGGCCTCATTGTGTCTGGATACCCAACAATACACGGGACACAATAAATAGCCATAAGTAGTGAGGATTTCGTTGCTAGGGTGTAACTATGCCCAGAGAGGGTGCTTTTCATCATGATGATGTGAATCCTACCTTCCCTCATTTGCAGCTATTTATCATGTATTGGCTTCCCACAGAGAGAATACTAGAGAGATGGGAGGTAGAGGCGTGAGAACGGAGGAGCAATGTTGCTAAATTAGAAACCCTGAGTTCCATCGTGTCAGTCTTAAGTTTTGAAATCACTTATTCACAGCTGTATCATCTGTTGGAATGAAAATGTCCAACAGGAACCCTTTATTTTAAAACCAGTTTAGACCTTAAGTAACTTTCATTCACAGATGGAAAGATGGATATAAAATCTTTTATACCAGTACTATTAGGATGTCTGAACCGATGTTTCATAGTGGTATTACTATTGATCTTTACTTTTCTTGTTAAATCTTCTACTTGTATTATCTGCACAATAGTTTACCACGTAGCTGCTTAGAAAGTGTCTATGTTCATTGTATTGTAAAATTGTAAACTGCAGCTTTTTGTCATGTCTCAACACTTGGTCGTATATTGGGTTAAGCTCAGTTGGTAGACTGCTTGCCCCATGTGCAGCTGCTAATGGCTAAGAATAATCCTTAAATTATCCAGTCTTTCAAAGTGTTTATCAAACAAAACATTCATCCAACAATAGGATGTAATATTTATGTATGTAGTAATACTCTTTGTAATATTTAAAGGCATTCATGTCCTAATGTGATGTTGTCAACTCTCTTAAGGTTGATCCAGTCATCGGTACCGTTGGCTTTGGCTCTGGACTCCATGGCTGGGCTTTCACCCTCAAGCAGTTTGCTGAGATGTACGCAGCCAAGTTTGCTGCCAAGGGCAATACCGAGCTGTCAGAAGAAGAGCACTGCAAGAAGGTGGAAGACATGATGAAGAAACTGTGGGGTGATAAGTGAGTCTAAGAGCTTGATTAAATGAAGCAAGATTGGGGGACTTGAAAAGGTGTGAGGATAGAGTGCATCACACACTCACTAGGGGGACAAATATTCAAGTGCCTTGGTTTCAAATGGGTTAGTTATTTTAATTGAGAATTTTAGTCAAATGTAGCCACTTCTCTGACAATTGTTTATGCAAGTCTTTACACCTTTTGTATTACTTCAGGTACTATAGCGATGGAAGGTTCTACAAGAATAGTGTTGCACAGGATGGCACCAAGCACCCTCGCACCTTTGTTGCTCTTATCCTGGACCCCATCTTTAAGGTAACAAGATTGATTTAATTGCCTAGTTTTGTTAGCACAATGTACCTAATATTTCAGTTATTAAAATAAGTACATTTTGTTGTTTGGTAATCTTAGTGATTAAAATTAAAGAAATATAAACACGTGTGTGTGCCTGCAAGTGATGACTCAAACATTCTTCACTTTGACCTGATTACCCAGTGATGATAACCTTCAGCCTGAGCAGGGCACAAACGTGGTTAGCTTTAACATCCTTAGCTTGACCATGTTGAAGTCCAGTCCACTGATTTTGACTTTTTTTCCTTTTAGATCTTCAATGCCATCATGAATTTCAACAAAGAAGAGGCTGCCAAGTTGATCCAGAAGCTCAACATCAAGTTGGACTCTGAGGACAAGGAAAAGGAGGGCAAGCCACTCCTGAAGGCTGTTATGCGTCGCTGGCTTCCTGCCGGTGAGGCCCTCCTTCAGATGATCACCATCCACCTGCCTTCCCCTGTCACGGCCCAGAAGTACCGTTGTGAGCTGCTCTATGAAGGCCCTGCAGATGATGAGGCTGCCATGGGTATGAAGCTGGTTTATTTTAATTTTACTCATGGCTGTCAGAGATAAAATGTACATGAACAATTTGTTTTGCTCGTAGTAAGACCTGTAAGTCAGATGTGGCCTGAATTTATAGTTGTCAAGTTTATTTGTATAGCAGATTTTAAACAACGTAAACATTGTTGGACTCAAACCAATTTTTTTTTTTTAAACCAGCAATCAAGAGCTGTGACCCCAAGGGCCCCTTGATGATGTACATCTCAAAGATGGTCCCCACCACTGACAAGGGCCGCTTCTATGCCTTTGGACGTGTGTTCTCTGGCTGTGTCTCAACTGGCCTGAAAGTGCGTATTATGGGACCAAACTTCGTTCCTGGAAAGAAGGATGACCTCTACTTGAAGCCGATTCAGAGGTTGGTTTTCTCTGCTGGCATTAAGTCTTCACAAACTGCTCATGAGAGGTTAATTTCTAATATATTGGACATGTCTTAAATATCTTTTACGTTGCTCTTCACCAGGACCATTTTGATGATGGGCCGTTACACTGAGCCCATTGAGGATGTGCCTTGTGGTAACATCGTGGGTCTGGTTGGAGTGGACCAGTACCTTGTGAAGACTGGAACCATCACCACCTTTGAGGGGGCACACAACATGAGAGTGATGAAGTTCAGTGTCAGCCCTGTGGTGAGAGTTGCTGTGGAGGCCAAAAACCCTGCCGACCTGCCCAAGCTGGTGGAGGGTCTGAAGCGTCTGTCCAAGTCTGATCCTATGGTGCAGTGCATAATTGAGGAGTCTGGAGAACATATCGTCGCTGGAGCTGGAGAGCTGCATCTGGAGATCTGTCTGAAGGATCTGGAGGAGGACCATGCTTGTATTCCACTAAAGGTATTTAAAAGCAAATTTATGTCATTTTGTTTGCTTAAGTAAAATTAATTCACTTAGGAGCTTAACGTAAAATTCCGAAATATTAACTTTTCACCATTTACGCTTCTCTTTTTAGAAATCTGATCCAGTGGTGTCCTACAGAGAGACCGTCTCTCAGTCATCACATATCATGTGTCTGTCAAAGTCGCCCAACAAGCACAACCGTCTCTTCATGAAGGCTCGTCCCTGCGAAGAAGGTCTGGCAGAGGATATTGAGAAGGGTGATGTTTGCGCTCGCCAGGAGCTGAAGACCCGTGCCCGCTACCTTGCTGAGAAGTTTGAGTGGGATGTCGGTGAGGCCAGAAAGATCTGGTGCTTCGGACCTGATGGAACTGGCCCCAACCTGTTGGTGGACGTGACCAAGGGAGTGCAGTACCTTAATGAGATCAAGGACAGCGTTGTGGCTGGCTTCCAGTGGGCCGTCAAGGAGGTAAAGATGCCAGAGAACTTAAAAATCCACTGTTCATTTCAATCTGCCTTGATCTTAAAGTTCAGCTAGAATCTTCATACCTGTAAACTGCTTTTAGTTCTGACCAGGTCTTTAATGTGAATTGTGTAGACGGCATACATTTTAACGGTGGTTAGATTTTGAGATTTAAATTATAGCTTGCAATATTCATAGTTGCAGGCTAACCCAACTTGACTGAGCAGACTCTTTAAAGCTGCTGATGTGTAATGCTAATTGCATTCCACCAATGATTACTGAGTTAAGTTACTTTGGCTAAGTACTTTTACTTGAGTACTCCACCAGCTATACTTGCTAGTGTCATTGAAGATTTGGATTAAGAATATAAGATGCAATCAATAATTTGACAATGATAACTGTAGCACAAGCATTTATCAAACCTGTAGGGGAAACTCAAAAGCTATCCAGCAGTATGTAAAGTAACGAGCGCAGATTTTACTGGCTGCAGCATAATATCAATCACATTAATGTAAAAATAACTAAATTATACAATATTCAGAGTCGTATTACTATTGTAACTTACGAACACTCAATTATCATAGTTATCCCCCCAAAAAAGCATCAGTTGTGAATGCCCCAGACCCTTCTACCTAATTTTACTATAATTTTCACTACTCTATAGTTTGCAGTTCTGATCCTGTGTGTTCTTCTTTCTACCTGGTGATCAGTGGATATGACTAGCTAAACTTTGTGTCCTTTTTTTGTCTTAAAGGGTGTCCTCTGTGAAGAGAACATGCGTGCCATTCGCTTTGATGTCCATGATGTGACCCTGCACACAGATGCTATTCACCGTGGTGGCGGTCAGATTATTCCCACAGCTCGCAGAGCTCTGTATGCATGCGAGCTCACGGCAGAGCCCAGACTTATGGAGCCAGTCTACTTGGTGGAGATCCAGGTCGGTACCACTTGAGATGTGATTTTAAGTTTTTCTGAGACCCCAACCCCCACTTCCCTGAAATCTTTCTGTACTTTTCAAACTTGCCTGAGCATGAAGAGCCTTTTGTACTGTGGCCGAGTAAATTGTGTGCTATGGATATTTCATGGTTGACTTTTTTTGTTTGTCATTTTACAGATTTGATTGTTGTCTGTAATCCTCTATCTCCTTTGTACTTTGCAGTGTCCCGAGGCTGCAATTGGTGGAATCTATGGCGTGTTGAATAGGAGGCGTGGTCATGTGTTTGAGGAGTCCCAGGTTCCAGGAACACCCATGTATGTCACCAAGGCCTATCTGCCTGTCATGGAGTCATTCGGTAAGTCCTCTTTTAACAAAGCACGTTGACATCCGCGCTGAGCAGCAAAGCATAGGTTCTTAAGTGTAGATTCGGTTTGCCACAATACATCTGTTTTAGTCAACAGAAACATTTTTGTCTTAAATTTAGATTAGATCCACCGGGAGAAAATGTAGGGAAGAAGGCAGCTTTGAGTCTTAAATCGGCATTGATATGGTGCCTGTTTATATCTCACTCAGTGTTATGCAGTCCAAATCGCAGTATTCTAAGATTTAAACTGTGCAGCTCTTTTTTTTTTTTTTAATTGGCGGACTGCCTTTTATTTGAAAGTATTTTACCACGACATGGCCTGCTTTTGTTGCAGTGTCTGTAATGCTTATAATGGACCAGCTAACATTTAGGCATGAAGAAAGTACTTTGCTAACTAAACTTCTACAGAGATACTTATAGCAGCAGATTAAAGTTTTTATCACCAGAAGTATAAAGTAATTTTGCCAACACAGGTAGTTTTATACAAGTACTTTGTATTAAACATTCATGCATCCATATCTGTCCTGCAGTTTTATATTCTTAAACATTTAATTGTGGAGAAAAGGAGAAGCTGAAAACTAAAGGCAATCTAGTGATTCTTTTTGTTTACAACAGCATATTTGCTGTTGTTCAAACCCAGAGTAGTTCATTTTAGCTTGCATGTGATATTGAAAGATCAGAGGAGGAAACAAGTCTTGACAGTCACTTTTTGCTTAACCTTTTTTTTCACCCTGTCATTTAATAGAGACCAGCAGGAAGGTGTTTAAACTTGATTTTCTCTTTTCATTCCCAGGTTTCACAGCTGACCTTCGTTCCAACACTGGTGGCCAGGCCTTCCCACAGTGTGTGTTTGACCACTGGCAGATCCTCCCGGGAGACCCAATGGACCCTACATCCAAACCCGGTATTGTCGTTGCCGACACGCGCAAACGCAAGGGTCTGAAGGAAGGTATCCCAGCCTTGGACAACTACCTGGACAAATTGTAAAAGCCTGGACCCCACCTGGCCCTTGCCTCATTCCTGTTCACAACAAATCTGCATTGTGGGACCGGACTGTACAGAACATCGTGAGCACTAATGTTTGCCAAAAGGATTGACAATAATGAATAAAGAACCACAAAAATTGTAAACGATAAAAGAAAATAAAAACTTTAATGGTCCTGGCTGATGATTCTGTTTCTTTGTGGGGATGATCATTTGGAAGCATTGTCATACTTAGAAATAATAAAGGAATGTTTTAAAAATGATCTTATTTAAATTTTATGGATAGAGTTTAAATGTCTGTCTTTAAAATTATTTTTCTCAAAATGCAGCTCTCCTGCCTTGAAGTCCTCCACCTAAGCACATGTATGTATCCACCACTGTACTTATTAAGGGTGCAACGAAGAACAAAATGCATTCAGATCAAGATCAAAGGTTTTTGAGTCACTTCAGATAATTTTTCCAACTCAGGACCTAGGTTTGTAATAAGTTGAAACAGATTAATGTTAATTACCAAATTGCAGCAGATTGATTAGGTTTAAGCTTTAAAAGCACTCTGTTTAGGAAAACAACCAGGTAAGTAATTTGAAAAGCTGCACTGAATGTGTACCTTTTGTTCCAATAGGTTTGAGGCGATGTAGTGGGCAAGAAATTGGAAGATATTAAAGCTCCTGTGATGAGAATTTCGCTGGTATGAAACAAACTGAAATTAATTCTGATGGCTAAGACCTACAAAAACAAACCAGACCATCAGTGCCGAGTTTGATCATTTGAGTTATTTTTAATGCCTGAAACTGCTGGTGGGGGGGTAGGTGTCGGACAAAGCGATTAACTTCATGCTGCCTTTGTTTACATTTTCCATTTAGAGTGATAAACATGACTTAAAAGAAAGCAAGATCATACAGCATGAAGCATGTACAGGACAAAATCAGCAAAGAGATGAGAGGTACGGCTTTGTCCACAGGGGGCACCAAAATCAACACAAAGTTCCTCACAGGAGCTTTAACACATTAAAAAAAAACGTACCTTCCCTGTGAAAAAATAAATATTGTCACTCACTGCAAATATGTTTATTCATTTTACTGACATGCAGAAGTCACTATAGAAGATATACAGCATAAAACTTCCTCAAGCTTTCCATCATTGAGCGAACTAGACTCAAGGCCAGCATATCTGGTATTTATAATATATAAAATATTTAGAAATATCCATGTCAGTGTCACCAAAGAAACAAAGGTCTTTAAACCAGATCTTGCTATATACAGTATGTGCGACCTTGTTTAGTAGTTTACTACAGAAGCCCTTAGCGGACATGCATCCATACATTTTATTTACTCCGTAAAATTTAATCCTGGAATATCAAAGCTGCTTTTCCTATGATAACGATTTATATCTTGTCGTTTTATCAAGATCTCGACTTCTATTTCTCGTTATCTTGGGAAAACAAGGCTGATCTTCCCTTTATAACTGGATAATTTATCTTTGGATAACAAAGCTTGTTTTCTCATGATAACGGGATGATTCTCTGGCGATCTAGAAAACAAAACAACAGGCTGGTCATTGATATCACAGACTACGACATACCATTGGCCACACTAATGAGGTAAGTTAAACCTGTTTCTTTGTTAGTTTTGTTCTTTTGGTGCTGGGTCGTTATCTCGTGACAACATGGTAAATAATTTGAGATCTCGAGCAAACGACCAGAAATAACTCGCTATCACAGGAAAACTGAGTAAATCTAATGAATCGATGCATGTCCACTAAGGACTTCCATAGTTTACATCTCCATACTCCACTTTGTCTAATTAGCACACAATGATGGTGAAACGGTTTTATTATGCCCCTGGGCCTCTCTGTGTGCTAGATGGACCGTAATATACAGCACATTTTCAGTCTTCCAACCACTCAAAGTGCTTTACACTTCATAATTTCACCTGATAACACACATTCATACACTGTTAGCAGAGGCTGCCATGCAAGGTGCAACCTTCTTTTATCACTCTATATCTCCCTCGCACACATACACTGATGGCTATGCCTATGCATTTCATTTTGATTATTTATCCTCCCTCTTTTACTTTAACTTATCCTCCTGCTTTCCCTTCTACTTTTCCTTTCGCTTATCCTAATGTTTTTTTTCCTGCTTCTTCAAAGTCAACCCAAAAACACAAAACATGTGTGACCACCTACTTAACTTAGCTGGTTTATTGTTGCAGTCAATAAAGTTGTACATGAAAAGGGATAGCCTACTTTTTATTATGAGATTTTCTTAAACTTGAGCTATATTGGGTGCTACTGTTCTGTTATCTAGTTTTTCATTAATTATAAGGACTTTAGAAATAGTTAAACCAATAAGGGACCGTGATTAGTAAAAATACAAGTTAAAGATATAATCTCGAAGATTTTCATTTAAATAAATGTCTTCTGTCTATCGCCGAATGAGGTAACACAATGGGGATTGAGCCTATGGCCCACTGATGAAAGCCTTTGCATTTTCAGTATTATAGACTGGGAAAAGATCGATGACTACAGATACAACTTCAAAAATAAGAGAAAATCCAAAGAAAAAGAAATAAAGTTCATACGCAGATGAAGGCAAACAGTCTAAAAAGAAAAGTGACCGTCAGCGAGGAGATACAACCGTAACAAAGGGAGCCAACCATAGACGTCTGGTCACGTGGGACGTATGCGCCCGCAATGCCTTTTACCGCCATTAGGTGCCGCCAAAGAGAGCGAAACTGAGATCTTCGAGATTATCTCTTCAAAAGGTGGTTTTTAACAAAAATTCTCGACCTGTTTTCTGAAACAGTCAAATGTGTCTCTCACTTCTGATATTCGTCCTAGATTATGTAAACAATGGCAGGATGCAGATGCAGTGCAGTGCATTTACTTAAACTCTTAACATTTTATGAAACAGTACGTCTATGTGCGCGCGAGGTGGGGGGAGGTGGGGGATCCAGGCAGCCAATCCCGGCTCTCCGTACCGACCAATCAGATGGCAGGCAGGGTTCTCTTCCTGTTTGATCGAGGGACACAACATCGGGTGAGTTAGAAGACGTCTATCAAAAGGAAAAAAGTATTATACTTTTACAAAACTGCAATTGTCCCTGACGAACAAACGTTAATGTATGTTTGAACACATATGTTCCGTTATGTAATTTAATCGGTATGAATGGAGAGCAGTGTGGATGATCTTTGTTGTTAGGATATGTTCCGTTGTGTGTGTGTGTGAGCTGCTCGATGCAAACTGTTAGCCGCACTGACCTGCTAACAGTCAGGTTAGCTAAAGAAGCGGCATGTCTGAGGAGGGAATAACGCTGAAATACTGCTGCTCGCATCTTTCTCACACTTGCAGACAATTTCACGGACGAAGATCATGGGCGGGATCAAACAAGAGCAGAGTGATGCATCACAGCAGCCTAAACCTTCACACTCAGCAGATCAACCACAGGAAGAGGTGTGTGCTGCTAAATACATCAGACCAAGAGACACATTAGTGAAGAGTAGAAACAAAACACCAAGGATAGACCAGTGTCAACAAGTAAAGAGGGAATCTGATACTTTTTTTGGTATATTATTTTTATTGACATATTTTCGATGACAACATATAAAATAAAACAAAAGTCAAAACCCACAATCCAACCTAAAGAAACACACACAGAGAGGAGGGGGACAAATAAACAGAAGCAATTTGTCTTACCAGTACATATCATCCAGATTTAAATGTTGGAAAAAGCCCCCCCAAATAATGTTGGTTACCGCTTCTTGTGAATTTTGTATGCTCCTCTGAGTCTTTTATGATGATAAATACAACATATTTGTGTTTTGGACAAACAAGCAACAAACAATTGATTGGTATGGTAGTTGTGTACTGAACAGAAGGTGTAGCACAAATGAGTGAGCTTCACCTGTTTTTCCAAAAGAGTGTTGCTCCCTATTTCCGCAGCCAAAGAAGAGAGGCTGGCCGAAAGGAAAGAAAAGAAAGAAGGTGCTACCAAATGGTCCCAAGGCACCAGTTACAGGATATGTCCGCTTCCTGAATGAAAGGCGAGAACATATGCGGGCCCGATTCCCCGACTTACCATTCCCAGAAATCACCAAGAGACTCGGAGCAGAGTGGACACGGTTGGCCCTCAATGATAAACAGGTACGCATGCTCTAGTAATGTTTGACATGGTGTATTTGCTACAAGATTTTTCTGATGCTTTTATTCTTGACCAGTGTGCAATCTTAACACAAAAAGATATCAAATGCTGTTTGTCTTTGACAATAATAATATTTTTACGTGCTGGCTTTCATAAAAATGGTTCCTTCAATTATGCAGCAAAAGCTCATTTGTGTACTTGCAGCGCTACCTGGATGAGGCAGAGCGGGAGAAGATGCAGTATGCCCAGGAATTAAAGGAATACCAGCAGACCGAGGCCTATCAGATCACCAGTGCCAAAATACACGACAAAAGGATCAAAAAAGGTGACAACTGAGCAAATATATGTCATGTGGTTTCACTGATTCATTCGGTTTTGTTTTTGAATGATTAACACATCAGCGTGGCAAATAGCAAGATACTGTAGTTGCAAGCTGTAATATGCACATACAATTTTGTCTTTCAGAAGATTCTCCATCTGTCATCATAAGAACAAGTTCAGAGTCATCTCTATCAAAGGTACATAACTTTTCCATATTTTGTAATGGTATACCATGCTACATCATTTTTCATACAGCTAAGTTGTGTATTTGCTGATGATGTCCTTCAGGCTTCCGACCTCTCAAGATTTGACATCCCTATCTTCACAGAGGAGTTCCTCGATCAGAATAAAGGTAACAGAGAAAGGAAAACAGTTTAACATGGCTCGGTAGTAAATTACAGACAAATGTGTGATTACTTTGTGAGTTAATAGGATACTTTCACAAAATATTTAACATTGTAAGACACAATTTTAAACTTTGATGAATCCAGTTTTAATCTGTCTTTGTATCTTTAGCTCGAGAGGCTGAGCTTCGGAGGCTTCGTAAGGCCAACATTGAGTTTGAAGAGCAGAATGCAGTTCTTCAGCGACACATTAAGGACATGTACAACGCCAAAGAGCGCCTGGAAGCTGAACTGGGGCTGGACGAAAAGCGTACACAGGCTCTTCACCAACACTTGCTGGCCATTAAACACACGTTGGTCAACAGTTTGTCTTCAGTCCCCCTACCAGGTCAGCAGTCACTTGGCTTTATTTAAGGCCTGTTCACACCTACCTCACTTGGTCTGGAGTTTCAGGCTGCTCAGCCCAAACCAAATATAATTTTTGACTAAGTAAGCTAAATAGACGAAAGGAACTGTTCACTCAGGAGCTTTCCAGAAAAATACTAAACTTTAATGCCTGGTGCCAGGTGGAATCCTGAATAAACGTTAGCCTGCAGGTGACTGATAAAACAACACAATGTACAACTACAAGGTAGAGAATGCTGACGTCAGAGCTGTGTACCTGTTTTGTGAATTAAGATTTCATTGTAAAGCAATATGAGCGATTTCACAGGCTTTTAAAGAAGCCTATATGGCATTGTCTTGTCCCATTTAACATACGCTTGCAAGTGGACCCATCACCGCACATGACGTCAGCCAAAGTTCCTTCTGTGCCTCCTTCCGTCCTCCTTCAAGTTCCCAGTTCTTGCAGTGAGCACAGTTAACACGTTCCTTCTGTACAAAAACACCTATTTGTTAAGAAAAGTATACCTGGGTTTGAACATGTGTAAAAAAGCCAGAGTCAGAGGAGAAAAGCAAGATATAAAAAAAATGGCATCATGTTAGATGTGTCATGTTTTTTTTTTCCTATTTTAAAAATGCATTGATAGTGTTATGATTGTTAAATGACCAGTAAACTCAAGATTTCAATACCTGACAGTCAATATGCATTAACAATCCTACAAACACTCGTGCTCCTAAGAGTTGCATCACCATATTAGTGCTTAAATCCATGATATTTCAAGAATGTATGGATTTGATTCTTCTGTCTTTTCTGAACAGGCACAGGTGAGACAGCATCTCTTGGGAACTTGGACTCATACCTGAGTCGTCTCAGTGGAGTGCTGGAGGGAAACCCTCACAAACATCGTGCCCTGCTCACTCAGCTTTGTGAAGTCCTCTCTCATCTGGACAGGTAACTAATATCTCACAGACTCTGGATTGAAGCTATTGTTGATTGTGCCAATAATTTTTCTGCCAATGGATCGACTATCCTCCATCTTACATAAATATAGTAGGGATGCACTTATTAAGAAAATCAGGGCTGATACCGACACCAATGTTTAAAACAACAATTTTGGCTTGTAATTTGGATCTGGATAAGGGGCCAAAATGAACTTTAATTATAAAAAAAGTAAATGTATTCAGGCCTTCATCACACTCTGAGAAAGCATGAATTCATTCTTTGAAATTCCCAATACATCTTTTTATTTCAACTTCTTTTTTCAGTGCTTACAGCCTAACAAAAATCTGTTCCAATTAAATTTACTGCACAGTAAGTTATGAGCTGTTAGCTCTTGTCTAGCAAGGCATGTGGTTAAACCAGACTTTAAACATATAATTATGTAAGCTACAATGTGTTTCATTGTTTCTTCATCGTAAGGATTGGTTGCTAAAATATTTGGCTTCATACAAGAACAGTTTTTTATAAAGCATGTCACATTCACTTAACTCTCTTAACTGTAAACACTTGTCATAAAGAGCTTGTTTCCACCTGATGAGTGCCTCCCGTTCATGATTAGATGTGCTTTAAGCAGATTGGTCATTAGCATATTAATGCCACTGAGGTAGTTGTATAAGATGACTCATAACAATGACAATATAATAATAGAACAACTGCCCACAAAGTTTCCTCAGAGCAGCACTGTACTGTGACGGACACAAAAGTGAATGGTTTAACATGAGATGCTAGAAAACCTCTTTCTACATATATTCATTTGAGAAGCAGTCATGGTGATTTGACAGTCTTTTAGGTTTTAGACTAGAGAGTATTACAGCCTACTCTTGCTGTTGTTAACACTGTCAGGTGCAGCAGGATAACGTAAATTCTCAAACAGTGGGCGAGGCCTTTAATTACCTCAGCTGCAGAGGGTGCCAGGCTTTTATATGAAGCAGGCTTATGTTACAGACAGGCCGTCATTTCTAATTCCCTCTGTACATGTGGTCATATTTTAGCATGAAGCCTCATTGTTCGATGATCCGCTCTGTTTGTGCTGTTTTTTCCAGTACCTGATTCTTTTCGGATCAATGTTAAAGCTCTAAGCTAGATCTAAAATTCAACTCGAGATAAACTCCCTTTGATGCTCTGTCATGAATGCCATTCAGCGTTCAGATTTCCAGACTTCCTGGAATGTGTCAGAAATGATGGATCATTTCTGGAAACGTTTCCCCTGGCCTGTGTTTTTGGCCGGCCTTTATTTGTTCTTGCCGACCACGTCCCCGGCTATTTATAGAGAGCCGGCTTTTATTTGACTACCGGCTGTTATTTGAGAATTTACGGTAACTACAAATGTTGAATTGTTTTGCCAAAACATGCCAATACATTTTATGTATTTTATGTTTCGGTCCACATTTACTTCATATCTTAGAGAAAGTTTTCAGGTGCAACTTTTTAAAGATTTTTAAAGTTATAATTGTATAAATCCGTTTGCTTTTCCATCAATCAGAAAAGTCAGCATTTTGTATAGACTTCTTATAAACGTATTATGTGTACCAGGTCTGAAGCCGGTTTGTCGTGCCAGCTCAGACAACCTTGGGCCATTATTATCCACATTTTTATCAGACCGTAGCCAAACAGTTCATTTATTATATTTCTGTCTGACTATTTTCTTTTTTTTCTAACTTCATGCTTTCATTCATTGTCAGTGAGAAGTTGTGAGGACACTCCAGCTGAGACCCTTTCATTCCTGCATTAGAAGGACTAAAGACAGGCTTGCTGGTATTAAGCCCACACAGAGCCATTTAGAGCATCTCAAGAAAAGTAAAGGCAAGGGTATAAACACCTCAAAACACCACACACAGTCTATGTCTACATGCCTCTTTTTTATGAATATGTGTATTCAGAAGAATATGTGTATTCTTTAGTTTTTGTGAATGTAAATCTGTGTGGCAGTGTTTTTTTTTTTTTTACAGTACAGGAATTTCATAAATGTCATTTTATCCTCAGAACTGCCTTAATTAAGTAAATTTGGATCAACCCTGACTATGTAGTGTAGTGCAGCTGTTACCTACAGGCAAATGACCTGTCTAACAAGACAAGCGTAGTTATTATTTTACAATAAATGTTATTTAGAATACATGAAAAAAAATGAAACGGGGGAAATAAAATGGGTATACATGTGTGTAATATGGACAAGCAGTTTCAAATGTGTGAGAATATTAAATATTTGTCAAGTATATTTGTATTTTCTGAAATGTTCATTAAACCTGGCTGAAAATGTTTCCAGCAAATCTGAATGTTTGCTATTTTAAATTTTTTGTGAGACAAATTATTTTCTCAATTTTAAATCATTTTGATTTTCCCTTTTCAAATTTGCACAAGAATACAAAGATGTAATGGATGTTGGGATCCAGAAGGGGGAGCTGCTGAACCACACAGATAAGGAGTCTTGAATCTGGGCTAAGCATTTGAAAGTAGAACAGTTGGGTTGTTCGCTGACCTGTTGTAAATTTGCAACACAGTTCAGCACAACTGAACCCGGCCCCTATTTTGCAGATGAGATTCTCGCTCACACCGAGTTACAAGGTTTAATGTAAAGCGATCCAGTAGTATCTAGCTTTTTCTTGTATACTGCAAACTTAGGCAACAACTGTTCATCCGCTTCCAGTCGAGTATCACTTAACTAAATCAGCACACCTGCATCATTCATATGCGTCACTATTGCCTCCTTACAGGAAAATCTGACTTCCTGTGCATGCAGTGATGTGAGTCAGCTTCTGATTATTATTTGTAAAGACATCATGTGACTAATCTAAGTTGCACAAAAGTATCTCTGTAGGACTCTCTCTCTTGAATAATAACATTTGATTTAAAACATATATTCTTCATGTGCTCCACTGTTTCCTTAAAAGAACAGCTTGGAAATATAGACCACAAGAATGATCTCAATATTCTTCACCTCTGTGTAAGATATGTGTTGAAAATACTGAATGTGGTTGAAAATACTGAGAGAGAGGCTGAAAGTCAGGGGTTATAGCATTCGCTCTACCCCCCACCCATACATACCATCAGCACCGCTCTGACGTCACTGCCAGGAGCTGTCCACGCAGCGGTGGTGCTGAGGCTGAACAAGATGGCTGTGTGTTGGGGAGCGGAGAGCTGAGAGAGAAGAGTGGGGGGGAAGAGTCTTAAATTCATATAGACGTGTCATAAAAAAGACAGAGCATTGTGACGCTGGCGTTCACTCTCGAAGTGTGAACATTTTTATTTTTGTCAGGCGTAACGCCGCTGCCAGGAACCGGCTGTGCTAGCGACGGAAGGCTTCTCCATCTCCAGCCCAGAGATTCACTCCCCGGCTGTACAGCGCACAGATTAGCTTAATTACGGAAGCTGGTGAAGACGCTGGACCCGGTACTAAAGGCGCATATAAGAAATGTCATTGCTGTGTGTTGGAGGTAAGAAAAAAGCTAACAATGTCTCCGCACGACTTGCTGATCATTTCCAATGCCTGCTATGGGCTGCTGAAAGGGCTTCAAGTCTTATATTCACTGCTTTCTGAGCTATACCTGCGAGGAAATACGATCCATGCATTTGTAGTTTTGTAATAGCAATCTTGCACGGGAAGGTTGCTCCAATTTGCTAAGTTATTAGGTGTTAATTCAATGTAAATCACATTTATAAGACTTATACTTAACATCATGTTTGTCGCTTTACATATTCCTAACGTTTATTTATTATAATTATTATTATTTTTGACACATATCAACCCTGAATCATTTCGCTTCTACTACCCTGGGTGAAAGCCGGTGTTCATTTGACTGTACACTGCTACAACCGGATCGATTTATGGAGTAGGTGTATGCTTTCTGGCAGCCGCTGTCAAACATAGTAAAACACGATGTAATGCACTCCCGGTGTGTCCCTGTGCAGCAGGAGTAAGGGCTGGTTTATGTTTTATGTCGAAAAGCATTTTGATCACAAATCATCTCCACTGCTGACATTTCATCTCAGGTTTAATGCGAACATGCGTGGAAAATAGGCGTGTGCAGTTAGCTACCGAGTTTCTTTCCCGTAGGATATTTCTTGGAGCCACGTGATTGGTTGCAGCATGTCTTAAATCATATTTCTCCATTTGATTGAGCTCCTGTTCAGATTGGTTTTCTAGTGTATAAACACCGTATAATGATTGCTTGTCATGTATCTTCCTTCAGTCATTGATAGTGGATTGGACACTTTTTGGATGGAGTCTAAGATGCTGTCAATAATGTATTTCTGAAGTGACTAAAAAATGATTTGACCTGTCGTGGTTAAGTTATTTTGTTGCTAGTTAGGTTGGAATAGGAGAAAAAAACTAACAGCCTTCATTTCTTAAGGCTGTGGTTCTTTTAATTGACCAGTCCTCTGCTGACAGTTATGATTAATACTGCATCGATAACATGTCAAAAAATAAACGGTTGATAGATTCTGCGGATGTCTCGAGAGTGAAATACTATCATCCTGGGGATTTCCTATAACCTCTTAATAACCTCTGGCCATTGCCAGATCACACATTAGTAACCAGTTGGCATTCAAAGCATGCATGTTCGTCATTCTTATCCTTTGAATCATTCATAAAGTCTAAAAAGGATATGGTGTTTAAGGTGTTTGTTCTGTCTCTTAGTAAGGAGACGTTCTCCTTTTGTTTTACAACTCAGAACTTTGAAAGGAAATGAATTCTGCAGCATTCATGCAACTAATTCAAAAAGCTGTCAGGCTAATGAAGAGATTGATCTCTTAAACATCTTTCATATCCTCAGTGAATTATTAAGAACTTCTCTAGTTGCAACAACTAATAACAGCTCTTTAATGACTCCTCTGCCTTAAAATCCGTGCGTCCTGAGCATTTCTGACCAGTTTCCAGCTCCAAGACACTTGATGAATGTGGTGTCAGATTCGTCAGGGATTAAAGGAGAAAAGATGTGATTCCCTCAAAGTTTCACAGCGAGGTTGGAGAAGACGGCTTGTGGTGTTTGTAAAGAGGCGGCCGTATTGTTGACAAGCAGTGCTGCTTGAGCTGATTGCACAGATGTCAGGATTGAGATTCAGGCTCGTTGGCGGTCCCTTTATGTCCCGAAGCTTTGTTGGCATAGCAACCCTGATGGTATTTTAGGTCTCTGCTGGCATTTTCTCAATAGTTTCTACACACTGTGTTATGGGCCTGCAGCTAGGTCTGTGTTGATATTATACTCTTCACACAAGCTTGGAGAAAAATGTAGAAAGAAAGAGGGTAATGGCTGTTAACCTTGAGCTGCGTGGTCACATGAGTTGTGCTCATAAATCTTGCATGTAATGTGGCATGTGTGTACATGATTACTTTGTCACACGGTGTTCTGTGGACTATTTAAAATGATAGCCCCTGCCACAGAAGCTGAATAAGCATAATCAGATCCTTTAACAACCCTCTTCCTGTCACCCCCTGCGGCAAGATGCCAATTCATGCTTTTTAACTTCATAACACAGCGGACCATTATAAACATGCTCATTAGTGTTACCTTCATTCATCTGGGCACCATCCAAACATCTAAGACTATTTACAGATATATTCAGATCATTAGTGAAGATTTTTTTTGCAGTCAGAAAGTCCAACTTTAGAATGTAATTAAGCCGAAAGCCGTCCTTGGCTAGTTCTCTCTTATTACCATTTCAAACACACTGCTGCGTAATTCTAATCATGCTTGTGTTACTGGGAGTTTGTTGCAAGGATCAGTTGTGTTTTTATGGAAATATATACAGTAGACAGGTAGATAATGTTACATTCATATTCAAGGCTGCATGTACTGCAGCACCATGCTTCAACACCAAATACTGTATATAGACTGTAAGTGTTATATTTGCACCTACATGTTCAGATTCTGTTTCTCAGAGGTGTTTATTAGTGTGTAAGAGAGGAGCATCCAGTCATCAGGGACTCCCATTGCATACTTTCAATGCAGCATATTCGAATCATCATTAATTATATATATACAAAGGTATACTATAGGTGTGTCAGTACGAAAGGGCACGCTCTAATGACCGTTCAGACTCTGAATGAAAGTCTCTCAGTGTCTGCAGGTTTGTATTGTTGTTCCTAATGTGAGTGTAATTGCCCTGAAGAGTGAGCTTTAGGTTGGAAAATCTCAGCCAATAAAAGGCCACTTTAACCCCTCTTGAACGCAAGTGAATGTATTTGTCCAGTTTTCCCTGCAAAGAAAAGAAAATGAGATCCAGTAATTGCTGTGGCAGGTTCTCAACATTTTCTGATGAGGGTTTGCAGAAAATATGTAGCGCACTGTTTTTTTCCCCGACTACTCCTTGCTGTAACTGCAAAAATGTTGGTTTAGTCTTATGCCTGTGAGCTCCCCTCACACATCATACACACACACACCCCTTTCCAAGCACCCCCCACCCCCCCACCCCCCTGTCACACTGAAGTGGTTATTTTTAGTGTTGGGGATGCAGCTCGCTCAGCCCACATCCGGCTGCACAGAGAGATTAATGGAGCACGAGAGAAAGAGATAGAAAGGGAGCACACGTGCATCCTCGCCACATGGCAGGGGGAGCTTGTCGGAGCGAGTCATTGACTGAGAGGGAGAGAGAGGACCGATGACTGGTTGATGTGAGAGAGAGAGAGAGAAAGAAAGAGAGAGAGAGATTTGGCAAGAGTGCAGCTGAGGTGCTTCTGTCATTTAGCGTCTATTTAAGCAGAGAAATAACACATTGAACGCTAACCTCTTTGTCAAATGTATTTTCCCTGCCTCCACGGAAAGAGCCTTCCTCATCCCTTCGGCGTATCCGCTGCTAAAATATCAGGAAGGGGATTTTACTTTGGATTTGTCTAAGACACACGTGATTCACCAGGCCACTTACTCCGTCACCTGCCTCATGAATCACACTGATATTTAAGTGATAAGCATTGAGGGTTTACTGGGGTGACGCTATTTTTGGAACCCAATTTGCCCACAATGATTTTCATGCTCGCTCTGCTGTCACTGACCAAGAAAATTACCCAGACTGCATTTCTTTGTCACTTTTTTTATGAGATTAAATATCAGGGACTGTTTATTTATTTAGCTCTTTCTATTTTAGCGAGTCGGACTGTAGGTCATACATTATAAAGTCATTCCTCTTGAAGCCCAACACACATTCTCAGGGAGTGCTTAAAGGGCTTGTTGTTCGGATTGATTTGAAATTATTCCTTGCATTTCTGTTCAACTGTAACATCAGAGAAAAAGAGGCAATCAGCCGGGATTAAAAGAAAACGGAGCTCTGAATATTAAAACCTCTCCGCTGAACACGGGGATGCTGGGTATCGGCGGGGTGCCGGATTGAATGAATAATGAATAAGCTTCTGACGTCACTGTGGTTTTAAAAAGTCAGTCTGGTACCCTAGAGGTCCCTGCGTGAAGGAGCTTGGGGTGGCTTCTTAGCAAAGCTTCATCATTGTGTCAGAACAAATAGCAGCGCTGCTCCATCTTTCATCCACCAACCCCCCCTATATTCAGCCATGCAGGAATACATGCACATACATCATTTAGAGATGACAAGGCATGTGGCTACTCTGCTTTTACTCTCACCTGCATGAAGTGGCCTTGTGGCGCTGTGACTCAGAGACTCCTGCTGACCGGATGTAGTTGTGCATGTAGAGATGGTGGCATTCTGCCTAAAGAGGATGGAGGAGTCTTAGGCTGAGAAGAGCAAAACAATGCAATGCTCCTGTCAATCACAAGCCAACCAAACCTCTATGCCCATGAGCTACAGAAAGATCCCTACTTAAAGGACCATTGCAGATGAACTGAATGTCATACTTGCAGCATGAAAATGTGAAATCTTTGGAAACCACCTTGTTAGCGGAAAAAAAAAAATGATGTTAAAGCTCACTTTTGTAAATGATCTTTTTTCTCATTTGTTTGCAGTGAAGAAAGCCAAGCTTGATGGACCCCAAGGTGAGTTGCGACCTCCTAAATCACCCTCTTGTACTGACTTTTACTGAGTCACATAAACACTCACACATTAACATGACTAATGGTATCTGTATTCTTCTTTTTACAGAGAAATTTAACACATACGTGACCCTGAAGGTGCAGAATGTTAAGAGCACAACCATCGCTGTGCGCGGCAGCCAGCCATGCTGGGAGCAGGATTTCATGTTGTGAGTGCTTCTTCTTTCTCTCACATCTTCTTCCTCTTTTTATCTCAGCATGGCTCTCCCTCTTTTAGCCCAAGTCTTCCTCTGCAAAACTTCCAGTACAATGTTGCTTAATTGGGGAACAGTCTTTGCTGTATAATTTAGACTCCTCATCTCTAACTACTTTTTTACTTCTACTTGTCTTTGTCCTCTCTCGCAGCCTTCTTATTCAAAGAGCATCTGTAGTGTAATGAGCCTTGTCTCTCTTCTTCTCCCATTGGAACCCAAAGTTATGGCTGTGGATGTATGGATAGAGGTCAATCCCCAGATTGCTAGACTATTGCTTCCTATCCCATATGTCCCATTGAAGGCAGGTTGCTCATAGGCAAACATCTTTACACATTTAGGTAGAACAAGACAGTTAATGTGAACAAGGAAGGAGCCATTAGATTAATCAAAAGGAAGAGTCATGTCAGAGTTTTGTTACAAAAAAATATTACACATCAAAGTCTACTGCAGGCAATTGTGCGTATGTGGGGAAAAAAAGTTGTTCATGCTTGTGGCTCCAGCTGGAGCTGTGTTAAATCGCTGCCTCATGTGGTGTCACTTAAGTCAAAGTCTGTTGGGTCTGAAGACTACAAGTTTGGAAATAGAAATATACACGTATGTGGAGTTACCTTACATGTGTAGCCTGCTTCTTATTGCTGCAGGAGATAAGCAGCTAAAGGCAGTAGCGTAGCATACCTGTGATGGGCCCCGGTACAAATGTTTTTTTTCTCCCTAGCCCTGAACAGGAGCCCAGGCTCGTGCACACATACACGCATGGACACACACAACCACTGCAAACTATTTTAAAGCAGACACTGTATGTCACCCTGTTGAGACTCACGGCGCAACTGTCATCCAAACCAGGCAATGATCAGAACCACGGACAGCAACCGTAGTGACACATTGATCTTCACTAATCAAACAGCTAGGTCCGGGTATAAAAAAACGATTTTTCTGATTCGAATTCATTCTCATTTGAATGACCCAATATCGATTAGTAAATCCCGAGATCGATCTTAAAAAATGTTTAAAAACGTGTCTGATCACACACGTTTCTTAGCACCCCTGAAAGCAGCACGACTCAGCACATCCCCTTAAAACACGGTGGGAGGGAGACATGCCCGGACTTGTTTACTGCACCTACTACAGAGACATAAGTGATCTCCGACGGGCTCTTTTTATTATGTGTGGGTCCATGAATATGTAAGTTAGTTTTGCACCGATGTTCATGTTACTCTCTGTTAGCGTCGGCTTTGGCCGCGAGTGTATTTTCAGCATGTTGTTATACAGCATGCCTTTCCCCATATCTCTTAGTCTCGTGCTTTTTTGTTCTTCTTCTTCTTGTTGTGCTATTAGATCTCGTGGCCAAATCTTGCGCAAGTTGAACCCCATTTCAAATTTTTATGTGTTGACTGCTGTGTGTTGGTCATGTAAATTAAAAGTACATGATGTAACTTCTTTGGGGTCAATTCTTATTGTAAACATTAGATATTTAAACTTCAACTTTATCATAAATGGTACGGCAGCCAAATTTTATCACAGACACACAGCAGGTGTGCATTTCACAACATATGAGAGGTAACAATTATACTGCTATAAATTTAAATCCTATCCCACTCCAACAAAGAGAAATGTTTACTCACTCATTAGAAGTTCATCCTGTGGGCCTTGTGCCCAGCAAAGTCTGTGACAATACTGCTTAAGTCCAATAGTAAAGTGGCAGTAGTGGAAGTTCATCATGGCCCCCCCTCAGTGTACCTTTCACCTGACGTATTTGATAAAGTGCCAGTAGTGGACATTCGTCGTGGGCCCCCCTAAGCGTGTGGGCCCCAGTGCATTGCACCAGTCGCACCGCCGATACTTACGCCAATGGCTAAATGCTACATTAGCTGATGCTAGCACAACACAGCTGAAAGATGAAATTGTAAGCTGTCAGGTTGCATTGTGGGCATTGAAGGTGCCAAGTTTTCACAAAAGGAACATGAACAGAATTTTGATCATTTGATAACTGTCCTTTATGAGTGCGACAATGATCCAGGAGTACAGTGCTGAGTGTGTGAGTACGGTGTGAGTACAGCTCACTGCTTTACACTAGTTCTGGCTTTGCTTGCATTGTAGCTTTTTGGCTTGTAATGGACAAAATAATAAAGACATTTCAAGCTGGCTGTTGTTGCACTAAGAACGTAAACAATGTATGATACATAAGAAACTATATCTGGTGTCAATATCAGAGGGCAGGTGCAGGTGCAAGTCAGTACTGATATAAAAATAGATTCAAATCAATTATTAATGAGTTCTTAATTCACAAGAATAGAGATGTCACCTCAGGGGGTCGATTCTTCAGCACACTGATGTTGAACAACACGTGGCAGCAGGTTCAGCTGTGACATTTATGCTTCCTAAAAGGAGCTATTTTTTGCCCACTTACCCCTGCCTCCTCTCTGTCTCTCACCCTTTGAAGAACAAGGGGGTGATGTAACACCTGGGCTGTTTGAGCTGCTCTTGTAGAGTTCACACACCCCGTGCAGAGGGTTTCTCCGGGCTTTATTACACCTCGAAGTTGTCTGAATGGAAAAAAAACTTGCCTCTTCATCGGCCCATTTTTATATTGAATCTGCTACAGCGCATCCCTTCCTCTCCCTCCCTTTAGATCGCTCACTTTTTCCATCTCCTGCCCCTTTGTTCTTCTCCTCTTTCCCCTTTTGTGAAGCATGAAGCTTTCAGCCATTTGCCACATAGCTTCCGCAGCTCCTAAAGAAGCAGAAGATGCAGTTTCATATCAAAGCTGTGGCTATTATTAGGTTTTGATTCACTTAAGACAGCCAGTGGGCTTCATAAGAGGCACTGTTGGACAATGAGAGGTGCTTGGTGAGCCTCTCAGAGTTGTAATCACTTTACAATACTTCCTTGCTAGTCCAGGCCTCAGCTGTATGGACTGTATGGACTGTATGTGAGTGTTGCACGATGGAAAAAATGACGCATAGAGTTCACTTTTGTTTGTCATACACAAATATAGACAGTGTCTGCTGCTGTCCTATCTGTGCTCCCTCTTATATCCTGCTGGCAGCCTATTTGACAATCACCTGCTCTCTCCGTCTTCATGCCGAATGACTCATTTCCCTCAGCAGATTGAATCACAGTGCATATCCATCACCAGATTTAATGCAGCTCTTGATGGCGCAGACTGTATATCTGTTGAAAACTCCCTGCAGAGTGAGATGTCTGTATGCAGCCCTGTCTCTGCTCACCTCTATATAACATTCTGTATTATTTTAATCTCTTCACTCTGCCTTCTCCTGACTCATTTCTCCTTTTCTTAATCCTCCTCTTCCTCTTTCTGCTGATCAGTGAAATAAACCGCCTGGATTTGGGCTTAACAGTGGAGGTGTGGAATAAAGGGCTGATCTGGGACACCATGGTGGGCACCTTATGGATCCCCCTGCGCAGCATACGGCAGTCCAATGAGGTACACTCCCTCTCTCTCTCTCTCTGTGACTCAGACGCCCAGCATTGGCTACACTTACTGTACATGTACACTAATACTGCAGTCAGAGGAATAAATGAATCCAACTATTAGAACAACCAAATATATATGTGAGTTATGAAACACAAAACTTTTAATGTTACTTTAATTAAGGCCATAATGTAAAACTTGGCACGTGTTTATAGCTTCTTAAATTATTTCTTTAACTATTTACTATCAATCAATAATATTATAGCTGATCTAACACTGTGTAGGAAGTGTGAATATTTTTAGTTTGAATTGGTTGCCAATAATACCAATAGCTGTAGATTTTTTTTCTCTGTTTATAACGTAGCCATAGCGTTTTCTGAATGCTTTATTTATTTAATAATCTAGTTCTTCTGCATAATATCAAACAACTCCTGCTGCCTTAGTGAAACATATTGTTTTTGCCATGATACATAATAAATTGGTTAATGTGATAACATTGAACTCTGATGAGGTTCATGTCTGTAGATATTTTTTTCATCTCAAAGTAAAAGTTCAAAATTTGGGGAAATGTGTTGTCTTGGCTTTCTTGCAGAGTTAAATAATAAATAACCATCAATATGAAGCTACAACCAGGAGGCAATTTGCTAAGATAAGAG
This sequence comes from Semicossyphus pulcher, assembly GCF_022749685.1. Classification (NCBI taxonomy): domain Eukaryota; kingdom Metazoa; phylum Chordata; class Actinopteri; order Labriformes; family Labridae; genus Semicossyphus; species Semicossyphus pulcher. The sequence goes on from NW_027211715.1 coordinate 14,605,552, forward strand.
ACGAAAAGTAGGGGGAACCTGCAAGTCTGACTATCTCTTAAGTTCCCACGTATGTCTACATGCCCGTCTAATGCTCACTCATTGTATTTCTGTTCCACGATTCATGTAAAAGAAAAAACTAAAGGTTTGAGGCTTGAGCTGTTCCCACATATAAAAAAGAACTGTAGAAGCTAAATATTTAAACAGGCAATGTAAATTCCCCCCTTAAGATGTATTTAAAATAAGTGGTTAGTCTAGAGCCCAATACGGACAACCGTGCCAATTAAGTATTTATTGTTTGCACCTGATAATGACATCATCTTCGTTAGTATCAGCTGCGCCCAGTGGTTTTTCAACATGTTAAGCGAGGTTACTTTTTCATTCATTGAACTGCATATCTTTTCCAGGAGGGTCCAGGCCAGTGGCTGACCCTGGACTCCAACGCAATCATGGCTGAGAATGAGATCTGTGGAACCAAAGACCCGACCTTTCATCGGCTGCTGCTCGACACCCGCTTTGAACTGCCATTAGGTTTGACCTTTTTATCACAGTTATATTTATCCCACCTGGTGCTTTACTCTCTATTTTAATAAGATACGATTTTAGCTGTTTGGAGGCTTTTATGTGGGAAGTCCTTTCGTCCTGAGAAAAATCACATTTTTAAAAAACTTAAGTAAGTCATCTGCTGAATAATATTGTATTATAGGTTTAAAGTTTTTAGAACAGCAACTGCCCTTGTGGTTAGATTGCTTTGCCAATCTTTCATTTTCGTACTATCTAATACTATTGCCATGACATTTAAAGAAATCAATTAGATGTATCTGTGGCTGTATTCCAGGGAGAAATAAAGAGACAGACCTGTTTATAATGTGCATTATATACGCTGAGTGTTTTGTGTTATGTGCTGCAGACATTCCAGAAGAAGAAGCCAGATACTGGGCCAAGAAACTTGAACAACTAAACGCCATGAGAGATCAAGATGTAAGAACCTAATTTCTCCTACAGTCCCATCACTCTTTCTGCACCATCGGTCATCTATATTTCCTCATTTATTTCTTCCACTTTAGTATATTTCTTCATTACCCTAATTACTCTATGGCTGCTAGAGTAAGCAGGGTGTCCAGAGTTTTTAACTGCAAGAAGCGCTGCTGTATTTCCTAAGATGCATGTTGTTGTTTTTCCTCCCTCAGTATGCCTATCAAGAAGAACAGGAGCGACCCCTCCATGCTCCAACCACACAGTGCTGTGAGTGTTAAAAGTCACTTCTGCATCCACCACCTCCTCGGTCCCCTGCTGGGTCATTTTTATGCCTCCTCTTCGTCCTCCCCTCACTCACTCGTACCCATCGGCCTAGACAGGAAGTAAAATGAGACTGATGGATGAAGGAAAGGATGGAAGGGGGGGTGGGTGGGGGATGATGTGACAAATCACACATGTAATCCAGCCTGGACACTTGAATGACTTATAGGTGCGAGCTGTGTGATGAATGTGAAGTGACATATGCTGGGATGTCAGACACACACCAGTCTGTCTGGTGATGATGACACAGGGAGCAGGTGGATAAGTGTGTATAGTATCAGTCTGGTTGCATGATGCTTGAGTGTGTGTGCAAAGGTAGTAACAACCTCGTTCTTTTCTTAAATTATAAACACGTACATTTACTCAGATTTACTATATTCCCCCCGTATGCACATGTGTTCTCTCCTATTATTTCTCAGGGCTACAAATCCCAGCATGTTTGTTTACCTGGCTTTGTGGGCTGCTGATTTTTTTAATTTGTGGCCAAACCTAATTTGGTTTCCCAACACTTTATCTCCTCGCAGGTAATTGGAGTCTGTGGGGAGACCAGCAAAGTAAGTTTCTTTCATGCACCTCTGCTGATGAGTCGGACTAATTCTGTATTTATTGTCCACGTCTCACTTAATGTAATGATCTCCTTGTTTAGACCATTAGCTGCTATGAAAATTGTTTTTTTCCACACATCCTCTCTGAATCCTCTCTGAGCTAGGATCCATTTTTTCTCCTGATAGATTTAGTTTTTTTTCTAAAGGTTTGTTTTTATCTGGGGATCATGGTGACATGCCCCCCCTCACTTTTCAAATCCTGTTACCTTTAACACTTTCAGGGAGATTTTCTCACTTAAGTCTCTCAGAACAATGCTCTTCTTGTCTTGTCATATTATCCAGGTGATGGAAGGTCTGAGTTATAAAATAATGAAGCATTCATCTAAATTGCCTTCATTTAGTACCTTGCTGTGAGAGCAGCAGCTACAAGTACAGAGATCTTGGCTCTCAGCCAAAAAACCCACTAACACCCGCTGACATTCGTCTTTTTTGCTTAATGAGAACGGCTACAATCGGCATTCAGACATTGACTCTGCAGTAGACTCGGGTAATTATTGCCTCGGCTCCAATCGGCATTGATGGGAACACAAAACCTGTGTCGACACGTTAATCTCCACCCCCTTTCCGGCGATGCTATGCTCCATCAGTAACTTCTGCGACTCCTTGTCATCTCAGCTATAAATTCCGCCCGCCTCCTTCCGAGCAGCGTTTGAACATCATTCCAAATTTGTCGCCGCCGAGTTTGATAAAAAGACTGAATGAGTAACAGATACAATAAAGACCTAACCACCGTAACATCACAAGATAACGACGAGGCACCACCATAATATCAAATAATCATAACTCGTATCCCCAGAGTTGCAAAAGAACAAAACAGGCTTAACTCACGTCATTAGTGTGAGCAATGGCAGCATGGCATGTCCTGGTCTGTACTATCATAGTGACCACTCTATTGTTTTGTTTTCTAGATCGCCAGAAAATGATCCCGTTATCACGAGAAAACAAGCTTTGTTATCCCTAGATAACGGGGAAAATAAGTAGAGATCTCCAGAAAACGACAAGAAATCTCGTTATCACGGGAAACCAGAGTAAATTAAATGTATGGATGCATGTCCATTAAGGGCTTCCGTAGGTTACAATTCAAAGGTTATCCTTCCTTTATTTTGAAAAACAGTTTCATTTTCATTTCCTTTTTTTATATTTTTGTTTCAGTTTGTTTTTTTCTTGTCATCTCATTTTCAAAACTAAAGCTACACCTTAGCAAAAAAGGTTGAATGTCAGTATTTGCATTTGTCAATGATATACACCATCTAGTGTTATAAAAAAAATCCTAAAGCCAAATCTTACAGGATAAAACATAAAAAAAACATCCGAATTCTATCATCAGACCAATCATTCTCTCCTGGTCTCACCGTCTGACTTGGTCACATCTTGCCTGCTGTGTTTGTGTGAACAGACGAGGATCCAGACAGTGCCGTGGACGACAGGGATAGCGACTACCGTAGTGAGACCAGTAACAGCATCCCACCCCCCTTTTACACCACCTCCCAGCCAAACGCTTCCATGCACCAGTATCCCATGAGGCACCAGCACTACAGACACTCCTACAACGAGGACATGCAAGACTTGGACTACGAACACAGAGCCATGAGGTAACGAGCACCTTACAGCCTCTATGTAGCCACAAGTGAGTGGTGTTTTCCTTTCCATGAGATAACCAGGGCGGAGTGTTAGAATATACCAGAAACAGGGAGAAAGGTTTTGTTTTGCTGCGTCAGGAAGAGAAAAACACAGTCAGAACAGTTTAAAGATAAATATGAAATATTGTGTTCCCATCGTAAACAAATAGTCCTCAGTGAATATGTTCATATGGGGTCTAGCATCTATCCCCGAGACAGCTCAGCCCCTGGGGTCTTGTTTTGTTTCACTGTATTGTTCATGGTAACATGTCCCACTGTGCTCTCCCCCTCTAGAGAATAACCCTGGCCTCAGTGTATACAAGCATGCTGAGGCGCACAGTTCTTGTATACAGGTCAAAAATGAAGTGGGCCTTTTGTGGTTATCTTGTTCGTGTATATGCGTGTGAGTGCATGTGTGAATGCGTGCGTGCGTGCCTGCATCTGTGTGTGCATGTCGACTGTGTGAGAATCACACACCCCATGTGATCTCCCTTGTGCTAAGTTGTTTTGCAGAAAATGAAATAATTTTTGGAGCTAACAGAAGAAGATAGAAAATAATGCATTACTCAGAAAAGCTGAAACAGTGTGACCTTTACATTTGGTGAGATTTAGAGTGGTAAAATAATTCTCAAGTGCTCAACCTCAGTGTGAGGTCTTTGTGCAGACACTTAAAGAATAGGTTCACAGTTCATCGAGTTGCTTTTAAACAGAAGTCAGATGTTTATTTGAGCATATAAACAGGTTTTGCAAGCTGTAATCATTCATCTGTTCATATTGGCCATAAAGGGATCCGTATAGAAGGCATAGGGAAACAAATAAACTGGGTATAAAGTTAGTAGGTCTTTTTGGTTCAAACTTTCTCTTTGTGTTTCCATAGATTGTGTTTTCTTGTTGAATTCGGTGAAGAGAAATTTTATAGTAAAATGACTGCTTGATTTAAATAACTTGGGCTGCTAAAGCCTTTCCTTTAGATGAACTTTTGCAGAATACATTTTTGCACCAAACACCGAAGGACAGTGGATTTTAATCTCCCAACACTTACATTGGGAAAACTCAAAGAGGGGGTATTATGCTGTTTCACATTTTAAGACATATATATATATGATGTCACAAAGTTGGATCTCCTAAACATGAGTGAAGTTTCAAATCTTTAGTTAAAAGTATGTTGGAGTAATCCCCTACAGGCTTGCTGGTATTAGACAGACTTCTCCAGATGCTTCATTTTGTGATGTCACAAAGGGGCAGGGTTTCTTAAAGGGACAGTGCTGACTGAGCTGTTTCAGGCAGAGGCTGTATGAGGGCATGCACAGAGCACCAGTGTGAGAAAATTTTAACTGTAAATTATGCTAAGCTAATCCAAAGGTATCACAGAGTGAAATATGAAGCTTGAAATTAGTATAATAGTCCCCCTTTAAAAGTGTTTTTATTGGGCAATTAGAAGGATTGGATGATTACAGCGAGTAAAACTTGCTCCAGTTTTCAAATGAACGCCTGACTATTGTTTTACGACAGGCTTGAAAAACTGTAAACATGTCCTTTAACCGCGCAGTGCAGAGGTTCAGTTTGCTTAGAGCTGTTCTTTCAAAGGTTTGCACTGAGCTCTACTGATGCTCCTCTCCCACCTCTCCCCTCCTCCCTACCTCCCTCCCTGCTCCCTCTTACCAGACGCTATGATAGTTTAGACTCGGCCACCAACGGGCGCAGCGATATCGACTCAGGCTCAGGGTCGAGCCGGCGCACCAGCCGTCAGTATTCTCTAGACAGTAGGCATTCACTGTCCGATAGGTGGGTCTCTGTACCTCCTCTCCAACTCCTCCTGCTCTTCCTTCTCCTGCTCCGGCCTGTGACTCCGTCTCGCTGTGACGTCAGTGGTGGACTTGTCCCGTCCTCCTCGCTCGCTGTGCTTGCATGCATGCGCTCTTACCCTATCTCTTTATATGTATATTCTATACTTTTATAGAAAACTACTGGTCCTGCATCTATATTTACTGTGTCCTTGGTGAAGAAACACAAATCAGTTTTGCAAGTGATGTATCATACTCATCTTCACAATTTTTAAACTGTAAACTCTGCGCAGTTTGTGCTTTTTTGTGTGTTTAAGTGACTGACAAGATGTGTGTACGCGTGGGTTGTTTCGTAAAAGTCAGAGACGGGGGAAGGTTAATTGTTGGTTGGAGTTAGTGGAGGAGCCTGTGTGAATCTGTTGTCGTGCCAGCCTATTATTACAGCCTCATCCTGTATGTTTAAGAGGAGCCCTCTCTTATAGGTGTCACATACTATGTAATTATACACATTTATTATCTACTTATAAGGCAGCTGGACCACTGCAGCCTAATAACAGTGCCCGAGCAGAGACAGATTATGTCCATTTTCATCATAATTTCCCCATTTTTCACTCTTTGCATCGTGAGGCCAGACATGTATTCAGACCCACACGTTATGCAAGCATTTGTCACCGTCTGTGTCAGTCTTTGTGCTGGATTCGAGCGAGATTGTGAGATAGATGTTGAATAGAAAAGAACAGGGGTCTCGTGATTGAGTGTTTCTGTGTCCGTACAGCCATACTTGTGTATTCCCTCTGGCTCACAGCCCAAAGACATTTCTCTCCTTTACCGCTCCTGCACCATGCATTATTGAGCTAACACGACTGTCATCAATAGAGACAAAAAACAATAACGTGTGAGTGTGTGTCCGTGTGTGTGACGTTGTATTTGCATGTCTCTCTGAGTCATGGTCTGTCTAAATGTCTAATAGCCTCATTCATCATCTCGGGTAAATATTATTCACTTATTTATCTGGAAAAAGTGGCTGCTTTTGTTCTGGCAGACTAATAAATTTCACTCAACCTCTCCAGGTTCACTCTTTTATTTGAATACGTCTATTTATATCTTTTTGTCTGCTGTGTTTCTGTGTTAATTTGCGTGTGAACTAGTATCCATAGTAACCTTTTTTCATTTCGAAAAAGATGATTGCAGTTACAAAGATGCATCACAAGCCTAAACCCCCGTGCCCTTGGTTTTCTTTTCCTATTAGTTAGCTGTCCTCCTCCCTGACCCCAAAACACGCTCCTTAAGTGTCAACATGACAACCAAGCTCCTTATTGTTAAGTGTGGGTACTCCTCTAGCTCACTTTCAAACATTGCGTCTTTGTAACTTGTGTCTGTATCTCCCTCCGTTCAGCCCCACAGACAGTCGTTACGCCTCCTCGGGCGAGTTGAGTCGAGGCAGCTCTCAGCTCAGCGAGGAGTTTGTTCCCGAAGACGGCGAGAGTTTGCGAGGTTCAGAGTTCTACGATGAGAACGACTCCTACCACTCCTGCCACTCCTCCGTCAGCTACGGCAAAGAGGACTCCCCAGGCTGGGAGGGCGAGGACCCCCAAGGCGTCTACAGCGACGATGGAGGCTACCTGAAAGATGGAGGGGAAGAAGGGGCGCTGTATGCCGAGGAGGAGGGTGACGTGTACGGGGAGGAAGGCGAGTACAACTACGAGGATGAGGAGGAAATGCCTTACGAGGAAGACGAGGATATGTACCCACTTGACGGCACGCTCAGTGAAGACCAGGAGCCGCCCTATACCCCCACACCAACAAGCACTGCCCCCACCCTAATGCCCACCCCTGACGCTCTGTCCTCCACCAGACCTCCGCTGGAGAAACAGCCGTCGTTACATCAGCAGAAGCCGGCCCAGGATCAGCTCCAGCCCCCAAGCACAGCTCCGGGTCTACCTCCAGTCACACAGGAGGACAAGTTGCCCCCTTTCAGCTCAGAGTCCACAGTGCCTCCATTTGCACCCACCCAACCTGCTCCACCTACCACCGATACATTCACCCCCACGATTACACCACAGGTTCCAGCTCTAGATGAAGAGCTCCTGGAGCCTGAGCCTGAGTCTGAGATCCCGCTGGAGGAAACTGCACCCCCCGAACAGCCTCCAGTGGAAGAGAGCGTCCCTCCGGCTCCTGAAGAGAAAACAGAGCCACCTGTTCCAAGGTAAACACTGTTTATACACTGTCAGCTTCAGAGGGGGGAAACAAGCTCCCACACAATGTCAACACTACATGTAGCTTCATTAGCCACATTTTGCTACACAGACAATAATCTGGCAGGTCACTTAATTAACATTTATCACATACACTATATTTACATAGTTAAACAGATACCATTGATAACACAAAGCCAATTATCCAGAGGGTAAAACATAGGAGGCAGACAAAAAGGACAGTGTAGTTAAAGCTGTGTAATTATTATAAAAGTTTTATTCCATGCAGCTATCTCTAAACAGGTTGAAAATGCTGCTTTAAGACTAGCTACATGAAAGCCAATTAAAGAGCTACTCCAGCTTTTTTGTATTGTAATTCCACAAAGTTGCTGGACTTGCAAATGACACATTAAAAAAAGGAATGATCAAAATCCAAGCAGCAGAGGTGGAGATATATCAGGGTTATGTTCTCAGATAGTGAAAAGCAAGTGTTGCAGGCTGAGAAATAGATATAAGATAAAAAACATATATCATGTTTTCACTACATTAGCATGTAGACCACTCCCTCTCACATATATAAATAATTTCCTGTACAACTACGAGGATGAGGAGGAAATGCCTTATGAGGAAGACGAGGATATGTACCCTCTTGACGGCACGCTCAGTGAAGACCAGGAGCCGCCCTATACCCCCACACCAACAAGCACTGCCCCCACCATAATGGGGCAGTGCTTTTTGTGGTGTAATTAGCATGTAGACCACTCCCTCTCACATATATAAATATTTTCCTGAAATGTTGATTCCTTATTCACTTTTAGCTTCCCAAAGAGGGAAATGATGGAACCCGGTCCCGCCCGAGCCAAAGCCAACTGGCTCAGACTTTTCAGCAGAGTACGACTACAGCTGCAAGAGGTACAGCCAGTGTGTGTGTTTCTAAGTGTATATTTTTGTGCACGTAGGTGTATATTTGTAACATGCATTTGGTTAATGCCTGCGCTCATTCAAGTGGTTGATACATTCTTGCTGTTGTTGCTATGCTTCAATTCCTATGTGTCTTATTTGACTTGTTGCACTAGTCCCTGCATGTCTTACTGTTACTGCGTTTTCTTTCCAGCTTTTGTTAACTGGTCCACCATTTTTCCCAGTTTTTGGTTATTGTTGTGGATTATATTGTCTTGTGTTTATTTGATAGTTTCTGTTTACCCCTTGTACTGTTTTGCCATTTCATTATTTTCTTTTCAGTTGTTTGCCATCCTCGTAGCGATTTGCATGTAGTCCGTTCTGATTACCCATGGCAGGAGCAGACGCTCAGGTGGGTGTGGCCTGTAGTGTGTTAGTCAATCAGAATTATACTGTACGTATTGTGCGTAGCTCTTTGATATTTATTGGTTAGCACAGCAACACAGACAATACTGTAAACCTGCTGTGTGTCATTTTTAAAGCCTGCCGTTTGTAACAATCGTGACTATTTCTGTGTGTCAGCGTGACGTGAGTGTCAATGCTGTGTGTCATTCTTTGAACTGGCAGGCGGACAAAGAACATGTCTTTCAATAAAAGAACAGATAGAATTAGAAGAGTGATTACACGGACGGCCATCTGGCTGTAATCTACTTTTACTATGATTCTCAAACACAGAGAGGCCTCTGTTGATGTCAATAATCTCTACACTCAGAAAGACAGAACTCAGCTGGACCACTCTCCTGATCTTTCCCTCTCTCTTCTATCTCCCACTTTTACCACTGCTGTATTATTCATTTATAAATTATTAAAGCATGATTGTGGCTACAGCTACTAGCCAAGAACCCACCATGAAATAGTTGTTTTTGCAGTATATTCACTTTCACATTCAAGAACAATATAAAAAAGATGCCATGCTACAGATCTATTGGACTCCTGCTCGCCTCTCTTCTCATCTCATTTCTCTTTTCCTCCTCAGGCCAGAGGAGAAAGTGTCGGCATCGCCTCTCTGCTCTTATCAGCAGGGTAAGTAACCATGACGCTGTTTTTACTACAGTCATTGGAAATCTATAACGTACCAACCAAGAGGCGAGCCAGTTTGCTTTAAGTCTGAATGCATTTATGGTATAATTGATTAATTGTGTCGAGGTTGACAACTATAGCTGGTGTTGGATCCTTTCTCTGTATGTGTTTTCTCCAGGATGGGTGGGGCTCTGTATAGCATTGACAGCATGCCAGACCTCAGGAAGAGGAAAGCTATGCCTCTGGTCAGAGATCTGGTGAGTAATCCCTCATATTCCCCTGACTAAGTTTCTCACATACCCCACAATCCATCCATAACTCACCTCAGCAATCAGCACTAAGCCTCCTGTTTTCTTTCTTATTCACTGATTTCCTTTCTTATATTATTCTCTTTACCTTATGGTCCTTTTCTAGTCGTTTGTTCTCTTCCTCTCTTTCTTTAAGCCCACTGCACTACATCCACTCTACTAACAGACATTATTTTTCCACACATTTACAGCCTGACAAGGTTTCCTCTGACTGACACTGACGTCTGCTTGATCTGCTCTATAACACATCTTTTATCACCCCACACTGCCGTCATCCCCATGCCTCCCTGACACTGCCTCATTATAGCCGTGCGACTGTCGGAAATATAGATCCTTTGGAGAAAGCCGTCATTCAGTTATACAAGACACTTCCTGAGAGCATCTTGTACTATTACACAGCCAGGACAGCATGATCTTTATTCAACCTTTGTTAAAGTTACAAGGCGAGAAATTTTAGAAAGCCAGGCAGAGCTCAGTGTGCCTTTTTCATAACCACACCAGATCTTTGCATCGCAACACACAAATAATTAGCTTAGACATCTGTCTTAATCATTCATTTTGCTGTCACAAAGACAACAGTCTCTTAGTAATGACAGACAGTCACAGGCAGGTGAGCAGATGCTTCCCTTCCTCTCTCTGTCTCTCTTTGACGAGCTGTGAGTGTGTGTTTGTGACAGTCTCAGGTAATTGGTTGGACAGGGTGGAGCCATGGCTGAATGAGAACTGATCACAGACTGATCGGATTTCATTCATACATCAGATACTGTTTCCTGGACTGGATGCAGCTGTGACGGTCTCCACATCTGCCTGTAGATATGCCCTGGCTGTTAAATTCCCCCCATACTTTTATGCTGATGTTCCTTCTGGTTAAATCAGAATAACTTCAGAATAGACACCATAAACGCATCTCTTTTCCATTTTAAATTTTTAATGGAAGGTCCCACCTTCTTACATTTTTGTAATATTAAATGTCTTCCTTCTCTCCCCCCACCTTCACTGCACTGTCACAGGCTATGGTAAGTAACCCGAATACCATTTGCTATTAAAACACATTTTATGAAGGTACACCCGCAAATTGGTCACAGGTAGAAGTTTAATTGTTTCAGCCCTCACCTCTAGTTTGCTGTAACTGAGATTTGTCTTGATAAATAATAAGAAATTAAGATGGAAGCTGGGAGAAACTGACCCCTCCTGGTTTTTTTTTGCCACTTAGTCGTTGGTTCAGAGCTCCAGGAAGGCAGGCATCACCTCAGCCCTGATGTCCAGCACCTTGCACAATGAAGAACTGGTCAGTGCTCATATACAATAATAATTAAATGTATCTGACATTATGCCAAAAGTCATTCTAGCAAACTCAGCTTCTTCTAATCATTGACTTCTCTCCTCTGTACCTCTGTAGAAGAGCCATGTCTACAAGAAAACCCTCCAAGCCCTAATATATCCCATCTCCTGCACAACGCCACATAATTTTGAGGTGTGGACGGCCACCACGCCCACCTACTGCTACGAGTGTGAGGGACTGCTGTGGGGTATCGCTCGCCAGGGCATGCGTTGTACTGAGTGTGGAGTCAAATGCCACGAGAAGTGTCAAGATCTGCTCAATGCTGACTGTCTGCAAAGTAAGTGTAACAACAGAAAACAGAAAACACTCCCCCCAGTCCCTGTTAGCATTTATAAGAGTGACTGAATTACTAATATGATGTCATTTTAGCAATTTGGTATCACTATCTGCACATTCAATAAATGGCTAAAGCCAGGAGACAGTTAGCTTAGCCTAGCATAAAGACTGTAAACAAGGTACAACAGCTTGCATGGTTCTGTGAAAATGGTTAAGAAAATAAATACCAAAGTTTCAGTTGGCTAAGCCTAGCATAAAGACTGTAAAAAATATAAAACAGCTAGCATGGTTCTGTGAAAAAGGTAAAACACTTAGGTTTCAGTTAGCTTAGCCTAGCATAAAGACTGTAGACAAGGTAGAATAGCTATCATGGTTCTGTTAAAAGGGTAAAAAAGGTTATATATACTTAGGTTTCAGTTAGCTTAGCCTAGCATTAAGAATGTAAACAAATTAAAACAGTTAGCATGGTTCTGTTAAAAGGATAACAAAAACCCTGAAGTTTCAGTTAGCTTAGCCTAGCATGAAAAATAAAATGGAACAGATAGTTCTGTGAAAAAGGTAATACATTAGATTGTGTGTGTATTACCCAAATATGTGTCAATAAGTGAGCTTTATTTATGGAGTAGGAGGCAGATTTTTTATCCTTTAGTCAAAGCTAGACTGGCTTCAGGCCAAGGATATTTACAAAGCTGTATCATCTCTAATCTAACTCCTGGCAAGAAAGTGAGAATGTTTATTTGCCAAAAATTCATAGTTATTTCTTTATGTTTTTTTGGCCCTAAAATTACCTTCTGAAGCCAAATATATTCTGAGACGTATACACGCTAAAGCTTAGATGCCACATTGTATTCACATGATATTTAGCTGGCCTCTGCTAAAATATAGCAGTAAACACTTACAGAGGCTGAACGACCATGTGCTGACTTAGTTTCAGACTTTTTGCTGTGCCAGTGCTGCTTTCTTTTATTAATAATAGTAAACTATCATCTTTTTCATCTTATCTCTATTTGTCACTGCCAAGAGCAGTCCTCAGTTCTCTGTCATACTTTTTCATTTTCCTTGTTTTCTTGAGAGGATATTAAAAGCCATTCGTCTTTTGTTGTCATCCACCTCTCCTTTCCATCTCTCTTTAAGTCAGCATTTTATGGCTCAGCAAAGTGTCCTCCTCTCATTCATGAAATATAGCCATGCTTTTCATTACCTGAGCAGTTTTCTTCTCTTCTTCTCTACTGTATACCATCAAATCCTCTCTCCTCTCAAAATATAATTCTTCTGTTTGCTAGAACGTGTCTAATGCTTTTTTTTCTCAATTCAATCAGTGAAGTACATCTATCTATGATTTTCTCACCAAACAGGAGCAGCAGAAAAGAGCTCCAAACATGGCGCAGAGGACCGAACCCAGAACATCATCATGGTTCTTAAAGACCGAATGAAGATCCGTGAGAGGAACAAACCCGAGATCTTTGAACTCATTCAGGAGGTGTTCGCCATCGTCAAGGCCACCCATGTCACCCACATGAAGCAGATCAAACAGAGCGTGCTGGATGGCACTTCCAAATGGTCAGCCAAGATCTGCATCACAGGTGAGTGTGGAGACAAAATTAGAACAGTACAGTAGCTTTGAAAAGAGCTGTAAGGCACTGTCAGCATCAGAGTCAGAGGAGACTGCACGTGTCAGGTGTTTGTGTCTATAAAAAGAGACAGGCTGGCGTTTGTATGAGGAGAGCGCAGGTGGCGTTTGTGGGGCAGTAGAACAGAAGGTGGGATGATTTAAGAGGCATCTGTTTGCATACACAAACACACACACACACACACACGGGAGCTGACCAGCTTGTCCATTTTTTTTCTTCCTCCTAGTTTTGTGCGCCCAGGGTCTGCAGGCCAAGGATAAAACCGGTGCCAGTGATCCTTATGTCACCGTCCAGGTGGGGAAGACCAAAAAGAGGACCAAGACCATTTACGGCAACCTGAATCCCGTCTGGGAAGAAACATTCAACTTGTGAGTGAAGACAATTTAGAAAAAAAATGGAGATATATGTAGATTTTTGTAGCCGTTAGGGCATGAAATAATGATAATTTCCATTACAAGTTTTTTCAGTTAATTGAATTATTTAATGTCAGTGCCCAGGATGACATCACCAAATTACTTGTTTTGGCCAATTAAGTACAATAGTTTAATGAAATGATAGAAATTAATTAAAGATAGCAAATCATCACATTTTAGAAGCTATTTGTCTGGAATAAATAAATAATTAATTATCAATATTTTTGTATCAAACCCGCCTTCCAGCACTAGTTGGGGCCCTGATGAGTTAAATCTATTTATTTGCTTTCTGTTGATTAAATAAAACATATATACATTTGTTTAATTGTTTTTTTTCCGTTAACGCTTGAGTGTAATTTATCCGGTCTCTTTGGCAAATTGTGTCTGACTCTCTGCTTGTGTCTGTCCAGTGAATGCCACAACTCCTCAGACCGCATCAAGGTGCGAGTGTGGGACGAGGACGATGACATCAAGTCTCGAGTGAAACAGAAATTCAAACGGGAGTCAGATGACTTCCTCGGTCAAACCATCATCGAGGTCCGCACTCTGAGCGGAGAGATGGACGTCTGGTACAACCTGGGTCAGTTCAATCCCGTCGGGTGAATGTATTGTTCAGCTGCTATATCGATACCATAGCTTTAATTATCTCACAGTGCAGTCACATGACTTTATCACTTCTCTGATTTACTGTGTTGCTGTATGTTTTGTGCTCACAGACAAGCGTACAGATAAATCAGCCGTGTCCGGAGCCATCCGCATGCACATCAATGTAGAGATCAAAGGAGAGGAGACAGTCGCCCCCTATCACGTGCAGTACACCTGTTTGCATGAGGTAAGCCCAGTGTTTGTGTATTTTAGCAGAATAATATAATTTTTCTAATATCTAAACCTTTAAATTACAACACAAAAAGTATATATTAGATATCACCCGAAACTAATGTATAATAAAACATTTAATGTGGGAACATTTTAAATTAATACATTGCTACTTTCATTTCTACCTGTAATACTTTTCCACCACTGTGTGTTTGTGCATCTGTGTGTATCTATGCACAGTCATCCCACTGCGCGCCATGCCAAACAGGTTAATTTACCTGGCTGATGTTGAGCTCCATAATGGACTCAGTCCAAATTAAACTTTAGTTAATACTCCGTGAAGTTTGCTTTGCTCTCACAAGATAAAGACCACTTCCATACATCAAACACATTTCCAGTCCAGCTCTTAGCGGGAATCTCTGCTGATTGATTGTCGACCAATCGCAGCCTGGTATTGAGTCATTACTCGGCCCATTACTCAGCAGGGCATAATAGCTGAACCTTAACAGACAAATGACCACTGTTATTGCTGCACATAAGTGGCCATAAACCACACGGTGAACTCTGTAAATCTTTTACAGCACTTTATGCTCGAGTAGTGAAGGCAGCACCATGTGTCGGCCTCATAATGTAGTTTAATTGTTATTCATGTAGAACAGCCATTAAAAGGTAATTGGATCATAAGATGTAATGCTGCTCTGTTATACTACAATAAAACATATAGAAACTTTGATTACACCTGAGAGATGTGTCATGCTCAGTGTTTCTTTCTAAAGAAATAATTACAAAAACACCATCAAAGAACCATGATCACCAACCCTCTATTGGCTATCATAATGTTCATATCCCTAAAAGGCACTTAATAGCCATTAACCACTTCACAATGAAACTCTTTGGAGCCGTTTAATTTGTTATTTCCTCTCCCTCTCTCTCTCGTTTCCGTTCTCTCTCTAACTCTCGACCCTTTCCCTTTCTGTAGAACCTCTTCCACTTTGTGACCGATATCCAGAACACCGGTGTGGTGAAGATCCCTGATGCCAAAGGGGATGATGCATGGAAAGTGTACTTCGAGGAGACTCCCCAGGAGATTGTCGATGAGTTCGCTATGCGTTATGGAGTGGAGTCCATCTACCAGGCTATGACGTACGTTTACCGACAGAATTCAGAATCAAGCTCTGAGTTAAGTTTCCTGTGTTTGCTTACATGTCTTTCTCTCTTTTGCAGCCACTTTGCCTGCCTGTCATCTAAGTACATGTGCCCAGGTGTGCCTGCTGTAATGAGTACACTACTAGCTAACATCAATGCCTACTACGCTCACACCACCCAGGCAACTAACAACGTCTCTGCCTCTGACCGCTTTGCTGCTTCTAACTTTGGGGTGAGTCCCTGCAGAAACATTTACAGGGTTAAGAAATTATAAAACGGCATAATTTCCTTTTTACCACTTTTACCTGATGCTTACGTGTTGTCCTGGTGCTGAATGGCTAATACATTTACTATGGCCCCCAAGATGCAATCAAACTGGTATCCAATAACTTAGGTCACCTGTCCTCCTACATTAAAGCCCAAGCTAAAAACCTTGTAATTATTTTGGACACTGGTTTTACATTTTTGTTGTGAAATCCAGTTTCTTTCAGCTCAGAACCATTTCAAAATTAAAACCAGTGACTGTATATATAGATGGACGACATGTCTCCATCTGCTCTCATTGTACCTAATTGATGCCAAAATAGCCCACATGACAGGCACTACCATCATGCAATGGTGTCGTCATTTGGAGCCAGAGTCTGCACAGTAGATCTTGGCGGGTGGAGCCGCCGTAGCCACTTCTGCTAACCACAAGACACACTTAGCTCACTGAAAAAACAGCAAGGATCCCGCACGCTAGCGTGTTTCACAGCAGAACAGCTTCTTGTGTTGGTCTGAAGCAGACGTTCACAGGTATGGAAACTTCAATGACTGTAGAGATTGTTTTAGTTACGTCTCCTCTCACCATTCCTCCTCTACTCTGCTAATCAGGAACAGATCGGCTGCAGGAGCCGTATTTGTCAACAGAGCTGTCAATCATCCTTTTTACAGCATCAAATAACTAATTGAAACTAAACTTGTCAGAAAAATGAACTCTTGGATGTAAATCAGCATGATAAGAACTAACTATAATGACAGAAACCATGTTTGAGAAACATTTATTTGATGTGTATTTTGATTTTATAGTTTGACTTATGTCCCATCTGTTAACATGGAGGAGGCGGGCTTTATGACCTATACTGCAGCCAGTCAGCAGGGGGCGATAGAGATGTTTTGGCTTCACTTTTAGGGAGCTGTCATGTCGGCCATCTTTTTATTCAGTCTACGATTAAAACCTGTTCTCTCCTTCAGTGACCTAGAAAAGGTAATCCACGCTTTCATCTCTTCCCGACTTGATTATTGTAACTCCCTGTATACTGGCATCAGCCAGTCGTCCCTGTCCCGCCTGCAACTGGTCCAAAATGCTGCAGCAGAATTGCTGACTGGTTCCAGGAAGAGGGAGCATATTAGTCCCATTTTAGCCTCTCTTCACTGGCTCCCAATCCGCTACAGGATTGAATTTAAGGTTGCACTATTTGTATTTAAAGCCCTGAATGTCCCCTCCTATATAACTGACATCCTCAGCCCTTACAAAACTTCCAGACCCCTCAGATCTTCCAATACAGGTCTCCTGGCGGTCCCCTGCCCTAATTTTAAACTAAGCGGTGACAGCGCTTTCTCAGTCAAGGCCCCTCGACTGTGGAATAGCCTTCCATCCTCAGTGAGGTCTGCCCCCTCTGTTGAGTCATGCAAGGCTCACCTCAAAATATACTTGTGTATGCTTGCATTTGAGTCCCCGCGTCCTCAACGGGCCGCCTGTTGTGTTTTGTTTTGTTTCTGTCTCATTGCTTTGGTTTCTATGCGTTGTTTCTTTTATGCAATGTGCAACACTTTGGTCAGATGCTGCTGCTTTTAAATGTGCTTTATAAATAAATTGACTTGACTTGACTATGGATTGTAGTATGTCTGCTGTATGTTTGGTAATGTTAATTACCTTGTGTGTTGTAATCTCCACAGAAAGAGCGATTTGTCAAGCTTCTAGACCAGCTGCACAACTCACTGAGGATTGACTTGTCGATGTACAGAGTAAGACTGCTCTCCGTTTTACTGTTTGTGCTCATACGAATATTATCTTGGAATTATCTTAAAGTAGATAACAACTATTGGTTAGATAGTTAAACGGCAAAGTTGAAATTACACCCACAAACTTTCTACTCTTTCAGCGGATGTATTAATTGGATTCACAGCTCCTCTGAAACATGCACAGACACTTCCAGGAAACACTGCACACCCACACAGTAACAACTATGCCACCAAACAAGCGTTTTGGGTGGCAGTGGAAATTGTGTTTCTAAGCTGCCCACAGAAACAAACACACACTGGACAAGGATGGATGTGTTGTCATGTGTTGTGGCTCACTGTATTTTTCTTCGTCTGACTGCAGAACAACTTTCCTGCCAGCAGTCCAGAGAGGCTGCAGGACCTCAAATCCACTGTGGACCTCCTCACCAGTATCACCTTCTTCAGGATGAAGGTATTTCTTTAGATTTTAGTGTCCAAGTCTCTGCAATCAAGCTTAACATCCTCCAGAAAACCCTGCAGTTCCACAGTCAGGTGAATTAATGTCAGCGTGTGCATTCGCCCGGCTTCACTTTCACTATCTTTTTGCTTTCAGGTCCAAGAGCTTCAGTCTCCACCCAGAGCCAGTCAGGTAGTGAAGGATTGTGTCAAAGCCTGTCTCAACTCCACCTACGAGTACATCTTCAATAACTGCCATGAGCTGTACAGCCGCGAGTATCAGACAGACCCGGTAAGAAACAGCCGTTTATTCAATACCTGTGTAGGTGTAGATGTATGTCTCTCTTCCCCTCATAAAGTACAGTGTTGCCAAAGGTTATGAGAGTATAATAGTTGTAAGTATAAGAAATTATGAGACAGCACATTTTATTGCTTAAAGGTACAAAAAGTTTTTTTCTCATAAATGTCCAATGATTGATGTTCTTGTGTTTCTTTGGCTGTAATTAGCTTCGCTCTCTGAGAAGGCATAAGGAGATAAATAACCCCTGCCTAACCCCAAACTTATTGAAAGAGTTGAACTAATAATTAATTAAAACTAAACTTAATTAAAGCTAGCAGTTTTCTTCATAGATTAGCTTGTAGTTTACTCTCTGTTTCATTTCTATATATTCCTCAGTGCTGTTTAAAATGCACTCAGCTATTTAAGTACGTGTGTCTGTGTTTTGCGAGTCCATATCATCATCTCAGTCTGGGTAGTCCTGGCTCTTCCATCCATCATTCCTGCTTTGGTTTTCAACAGGGATTTCTACAACTTGCTTTGAGTCCTCATTAAAGCGCCAGCCCCATTCAAACTCCCTCGTGAATTACAAATAATTTTTTTCCTTTGAATAAAACATTTCATCCTGCGGGATGTTGCTATATTTTGTTGAAATCTCTACAAGATCATTCTTCGTTCTTCCACCCCTGTGGTCCTCGGCTTACTTTTTTATTTCTTCCAGCACATCTTAAGATATTTCAAAGAAGTCATCCAGACAGTTGACATTCGGAGTCTGTTTAAAGCAGTTTGAGCAGAAAACGTTGAATATGTATGAGTTGTTGAATCATCAGCAGAGTGGAGATATCCAGCAAAAAAGTCTCAGCCTGAAGAGTACTAAATGGTCTTATGAATTATATACCTACACTACTTTTTGGAAGATTGGCCTTTAGGTTATCCTATCCAACACAGATGTAGATGTATGTCCGGTGTGAGCGGTACGGCCCAAACCATGATGAGGAAATTGTTCAGAGAACAATTGTTTGGCTGAAAAAAGGAATCCAATTATCCACAGACTCTGCAGATTGACCGTTGTTGGCAGAAGTGCTGATCTTTCCATTATAAACAGGAAAAACACCAACAGGCAAAATTTCACCTCCAATAAAAATGTGCAAAAATGTGTTTGTTGTGACTTATTGTGTCACTGCTTTTCCAGGCCAAACAGGGTGCCGTGCCTCCAGAGGAACAAGGACCCAGCATCAAGAATCTGGATTTTTGGTCCAAACTCATCACACTTATCGTCTCCATTATCGAGGAGGACAAGAACTCCTACACTCCCTGCCTAAACCAGTATGTCTCTGTTCACCTCCTGCACCTTTCATCTATGTATTCTTTATTTTCTCATTTGAATTTCTATAATATTTACCCTTTATCTGCTCCACAGTTTTTATTAGAACCTCAAAAGCTATTCCTTAAGTTTCTCATCACATTTCTCAGTTTCATTTATCTTTCATATACCTCGTCTCCTTCTCTCCTCCTTCAAGATTTCCCCAGGAGCTCAACGTGGGTAAAATCAGCGCTGAAGTGATGTGGAACCTGTTTGCTCAGGATATGAAGTATGCAATGGAGGGTGAGTGCAAGTCTGTGATTTACTGAGCCGCTGAGCTGACCGAGCCTCGTCAAAGAACTGAAGACATGCTAAGTGCATTTTAGTGGTTCGGTCATTATTGACACCAATGGTGACATAAACGCAGACACAAAACAGTGTGAGAGACTTTAGCTGTGGTTCTCAATAATTTACAGAGAGGTGAATTGATCCGTTACTGGTTGCAGGGCTTTAATTGTAAATGGTGGGGTTGTTTTAAAAAGGGTTTTGTAGTAAATGAACACTCAACATGGTAATTTACATCTTAATATGTGTTCAGCCACAGCAGCTGAAGGTATTGGAATATTTTTAATATGAAGAATCACATGATAAAAAAGCGAATAGTTTTCAAACAGCTTGTTGAAAAGACTTTGTTTTGACTTTTTATATACTTTTGTATACTTTGAAGTCACATGATGTAGGTTTGATGCATTTATTGAACTATTATTTTTCTATTCTTACAAGTGTAACACGCTGCACTGTTGCATGAATTTATGTTTTATTTGTATTTATTCGTAATAAAGAAACATGATTAACATCAATGTAAATGTGCCAGTTTTAGCCGAACAAGGCTGTCCCTCGACCTGATGTCAAGGTGACCATTAAAACAACGAATAAAACACACAACATATAAAAACATGAAAACACGAACAGGCAAAACGTGAACAGCTAAACCGACAAAAAAATCTTGGGAGAGTAGGGCAGCATCATACACAGTAGACATGTAAGCAACAATAAATACAAGACAGTATTAAGCCGACAATCAGCACAAGCAGTTAAAGCATGACACATAAGAGCACAGGAAAGACATGGCATAAGCAGACAAGCAGCATAAATTGTTAAAAACATGACACAAAATCACACTGCGAAGAACGTCAAACAAGCAAACAATCAGCACAAATGATTAAGACATGACAACATAAAAACAAATCACATTACAGAGGGCAGGCAACAACATAGAGCGACTCATTCGTTCACTTATCCTCCTGCTGCAATAGTTGAAGTACAGCACGGACAGCCAAGGCATTACTCCTTATCCATTAAGCTATATACTGACAATGGATGATCAAGCACTTATTTAAACAAGCATACCACGCGTAGTATTGCATTGATCATTTACAGATCTCAGTTTTAGTTGTGTTAGCCTAGGCACACAGCCAGCAGATATCAGGTGGTTATTTTTTAATCTAATTTAGTTTATAACAGGTTACAAATTGGGCTCTAAATGTTCTTTTTCACAGACCAAGATCAGCTGTCTTAAATGAAAAACTGAAACCTTAAGTGTAAGGGGAATCACTTTTTTCCAAATTATGCAAAGCCTTTAAGGTCAAACCATTTTCTCTTATGTTTGATTAATATTTAATTTCTTTTTATACCTTCACCAAGCAGGGCTATAATAGCTTTTTCATAGCCTAGCCCACATTTGTGATTGTTCAATTAAACCACTGATTATATTCAGGAAGTCCATGAGGATGTGCGTCTAACTCCAGGTCAATGCCTCAGCCACCACAATCGATCTGTGTTAATTGCAGGTAGAAATGGCTTAAACTCTGGGAGTGAAATTTGTTTTTTTCTTAACATGCATTTGTCCTCTTATTCTGTCCGTCAGAACATGAGAAAAATCGCTTGTGCAAGAGTGCAGATTACATGAACCTGCACTTCAAGGTCAAGTGGCTTTACAACGAGTACTGCAAAGACCTGCCCTTCTTCAAGAGCAGGGTGCCCGAGTATCCTGCGTGAGTAGCAACTCGTCCATCACACGTTGGCAACATCAGTCTTACACTGAGAGAATAAAAGGATAATACATTCTAAAAAAAATTCATGTACATTTTGTGCTCTCCTCAGGTGGTTTGAGCCATTTGTCATTCAGTGGCTGGATGAAAACGAGGAAGTGTCTCGGGACTTTCTGCACGGTGCTTTGGAGAGAGACAAAAAAGATGGGGTAAAAGTTTCCAGCTCTTCTTCTACTTATCTCCCCTTCACTCCCCTGGAAACGCTGAGTCGCTGGTGTTGTTCAGGCAGAATTACTGTAATCCATCCTTTGTACTCCGTCTGTCACACTCAAAGTTATCAGGCAGAGTTTCATCCGCCCTTCCGCTCTGCCTCCCACACTCCCCCCTTCCTCTCCTGGTCTCTTCAAAGGCAACAGAAAGCAGCATGGACACGCAGCACAGACAACGACTCAAAGCAGAAAGTGTGTTTGAAACATCCTCTTAGCCCAGGAAAAGTGCTTCATCACATAAAGCAGGTCTTTGGAAGTTTAAAGAAGCGTGGCTGAGACATGCTCGTCGGTAAGGAGGGCCATCACTCTGTGACAGCAGGGTTTTGCGAATTGATGGATTTATCCCAGAGTTTTGACGGCAGGAAAGCTGTCCTCACCTCATTACCCAGACTCCCCAGAGGGGCACCTACACACTCACCTTGGGCCAATTAGGGAACAGGCACTAACCAGCTGTCAATTACAGGGAGACTGACAGTAGCTCCCCCTGTCATCGGATGCCTGTCTAACTGGTTGTGCGGCTAGTTTGATCAAGGGTGTGTGCAGCTGCGTACATTTGGTGAAAGATATCAAAGTTCCGGTTGAACATAGCATCTAATAGTCTGTCTATGTAGGCTAGGCACCTGGAGGTCACATCTTGTTAGTCTCCCTCATATCCAAGCTTCTCACCTGCTACCCTTATTAATCCCAAATCCTGTCTGCCTTTCTCTATTATTGTCTTCCTGGTTTTTAACTTCTCGTCGCCCTTTTCTGCCCAACAGTTCCAGGTCACATCGGAACATGCTCTGTTCTCCTGTTCGGTGGTGGACGTGTTTTCGCAGCTCAACCAGAGCTTTGAGATCATCAGGAAGTTGGAGTGTCCAGATCCGCAGATCGTAGGACACTACATGAAGCGATTTGCTAAGGTAGATTAAAGACATAATTTCGAAGTTCTCAGTTTTGTTCTATCTGGCAGCACCTAATGGCTACAAAAGGAGTTGCGGGCGCATACGTCCCAATTTAAACAGACTAAATTAAGCCAACAGTCTACGGTTGGCTCCCTTAGTCACGCTTGTAACTCTTGATTTTCCTCGCTGACGGATTGGATTGGATTTTCTCTTATTTTTGAAGTTGTATCTGTAGTCATCGATCTTTTCTTAGTTTGTTCAGCCATAGTAGATTACTGTTTACTCGTAACACTTGCAGAGACCAGAAAAGCAGCCCTTAGCTCCGCCTACACTCTCTGGCAGACCAACCACTGCTGGGAGATAGGTAATGCGTCACTAACTGGGCGCTGCTGTGATTTTTTCCGCGAAAGTCACAACAGACAACCAGTCTGTAATAATACAATATACTGCAAATGCAAAGGCTTTCAATGGGCCATAGGCTCAATCACCAGTGTGTTACCTCATTCGGTGATAGATAGTGACTTAACAGACATTTATTTACATGAAAATCTTCGAGATTATTACTTTTAATTAAGTTGCAATTTGCAGATAAGTGAATGAATTCAGAATGAATTCAGAAACTATTCTACAATTCTCCCTAATGACTGATGACCTGTTCCTCTCTCATGTTTGTGTTTCCAGACCATCAGCAATGTACTTCTGTCCTACGCTGACATCATCTCCAAGTGTTTTCCTAACTACATCAACATGGAGAAAGTGGTGAGTTGTCGAAGACTTGATGGAGAACCTAAGGAGTCATCTTGATTGATTCAAAAGTTTCAGTTTAAGACTGTTGTGTTTTTACTTATTAGATCAGCACACTGCATGATAAATAGACCTGTTCAGTATATCCATGATTAGGTTAAAAGTGGTTTCTTTGAATTGTAAATATATTAGTGGGCTGTGATTGTTTCAAACAGACATGTGAGAAAATGCCATCTTTCTGTCCTCAGCCCTGCATCCTTATCAACAACATCCAACAGCTGAGAGTTCAGCTGGAGAAAATGTTTGAAGCCATGGGAGGAAAAGATGTGAGTGATTTGCTCTCTTTTTGTATTCCTACCTCCAACTCCCAACCAGTGTTATTAATTCATTTAGTTTTGTGTGCACAGGTTAATTTTGGGTAACTTCAGAAAATCTTTTTAATAAGAATTTGCCCTTAGTGTCATTATTATTGCATAACCCCCATGCCAGTAACTCCAACCTGCTGTGTGTCTCAATGTACTTTCTTTAGCTGTGTGTGGAGGCCAGCGACATCCTGAAAGACCTGCAGGTTAAACTCAACAATGTCATGGATGATCTGAGCAGGATCTTTTCTGTCAGGTAGAAACACACTCACACATTTATTCATTCATACATAAGCCATAATCTGATGTATATTAAGACGGACCTACAGTGCATTGACATGTGTTCTGCTTTCCCTCTCTAGTTTCCAACCTCACATAGAGGAGAACGTGAAGCAGATGGGAGACATCTTGGCCCAGGTGAAGGGGAACACAAATGTGGGAAATGCCAGCAGCGTGGCCCAGGATGCTGACAACGTCCTGCAGCCCATCATGGAGTTCCTGGACAGCAAGTGAGGCAGTCTGACACTTTCGCAGAGTCTAAATTGGATACTTCAGCTTTGATGCCATTTTATAATTAAAAGGGCCAGTTCGCAGATTTTCAACCTCAGTCCTATCATGCTATTATGGGGAGCTAATGCTATTATGGTAGGAAAAAAAGTGCAATTTGCCTTTGTGCCTTTGGAGGACGCTATCTGCTTCTCCAATGGTCCCTGGAAAACCTCCACCAGACACCAGCCAATTTCAATTAGTATTGCTTCTATGGATTACAGAGAACACCAGCTTTGACTGACAGCGGCTTTTTCCAGGGGCGAACTGCTCCTTTAAGTGCAGACAGCAGTATGTGCTTATTGCTAACATACTGATAATAGCATTTACTTACAATAAAGGGCTGGGGACTAATTTAGTGGACAATCTCAGCACAGTTGACAACACAAATGCAGATGACATGTCAAGATCAATTAGCTAAGGTGACACCACGCCCATAATTACTTTAAGTCTTAATATACTGTCAACAGGTGAGTTATAATAAAATGTAACCCCTGCACATTTGTCATGAATGCAGAAATGAGCTCATGAAGCCCAAACTGTTTTTGTGCAAGACTTAAAACATGTTTACTTCTGTTGTTAAGCTGGAGATTTTAATATGAGGCCTCTGTGGAGATTGACTTGTTTTTGGAGCAACCCTCAAGTGGCCTGTTCAGGAACTGCAGTTTTTGGCACTTGAACGTTGGCTTTCTTCTCGAGGAGCTTTGCATCCTTCTGCTGTTTGTTATTCATCTCTCCCTCCTTTCTTCCATCTCCCCCGCCTGTCAGCCTGACTTTGTTTGCTAAGATCTGCGAGAAGACTGTGCTGAAGCGTGTGTTGAAGGAGCTGTGGAAGCTGGTGATGAACACCATGGAGAAGACCATCGTTCTGCCGCCGCTCACAGACCAAACGGTGAGAGCACTCACACCTACAAATACAAAAACTGAGGCATACAGCCGTACACATACACACTATAAAAAATGCTAAGCTACACATGCTGTTTTGGCAATGACTGCTGACTTCGCCGGCTGTCCATGCAAGGACTGAGACTTATTTTTAGTCTGGACTAATATGCACAATGCGAACACACACAGCACTAGGATCTCTTTTCCCTCTCTGTTCTGATGACTACAGCAAGAAGGTAGACAGCAGAAAAAATATGTTAACATACTCGAACACACATGCACAAATACACACTTGCACACGCCTCCAACTGCCAAGGCAGCATCAAAAGAAAGAGGAGGAGGAGAATGAGGAAAGGGAATACAAAGGCAGACATTTTGTGTGTGTGTTGCAACTCAAGATGGCCCTCTTACAAACAGAAGATCAAACTGCTTCTGAATCACATCGACATGGCATCCTATCCACTACTTAACCCCCACACATATTAAACATCGCCCCCAGTGCCTCCATTCATCCAAACAATCACGATGAAAAAGGAATAAAAGGAGTGCACCATATCATTCTAACACCGGCTCATGGCTGCTCTCCAGTATGTCAGCCAACAATCATTTGGAGACATTCCTGATATATGAGTAACTCACTACAGAGTGGCAGAGTCTTTTTTGCCCAAAGAATCTGGCCTACTTCCAACAAGAGTCATACATTTTGGAAAGCAGCCTCCTGTTTTCTTTTGTTTTGGATATATGTGTTCTTATTTGTGTTTGGTTATTGACTAAAGAGCCTCATATCACTGTTAAGACTACGACTTCTCTCCCGTTACCCTATACTAGCTAGCCAGTACACTGCTTTTTCAGCCTGAATAAAATAGCTGCAGAAGCCCCTGTCCAATTGGGTTTATCCAATTTTAAAAGAGCAGATATTAAGCTCTAAATATGTTCAAAGGCCATACAAGGACCTTTTTTTGTTTAAAAGTTACTGTTAAAAACACTTTCATAGTACAGTTACTATCTGCTGGCCCCTCTCACCTCTCTCCCAGTATTTAATCCAGGCTTCAGACAGCTATGAATTGGTCCAAGTCCCTCCAGCCTTGGGGCCCAAACTTGTGTTTTTTGACTGATGTGGGGCTCTTTGCAGCTTGACTGACCCTTTTCTCTGGTTGTTGTTGTTGTTGTATTACTATTACATCCCGCTCCCACCGCTCTCCCTCCACAGATGATTGTAAGTACAGCACTCCTGCGTGTGTGTCTGTCTGTCCGTCCACGGTGGTTGGTTCTCTGCTATATGTGGCTGCGATCTTCCCCTGTTTTTTACCCCACATCTCACCCACTCCCTCTGACCTCTCTGACCTGTCCCTTCTCTCTTTCCTCGTCCTCTCCTCTTCTTTTCTCCTCCACTGTCCCTCCTTTGAGTGGACAGAACGCATGGTGCATTCCTGACTGGTTCTGATAGGTCCCACACCCCCTCAACAATCCAATCAGTGCCCCCCTCTCTTCTGCTGTGTCTTCTTCCTGAACACTCTCCTCAAACAGGAAGTGGTACTCCTCTCTTTGCGCCTGGTGTTGCCTTGTTTCTTCTCATGCATTGTGTCCTTTTACTGAGACTCTGGTGGGGTGACTCCGATCTGTCGGTGGCTTGGTATCTGGTGTCCTACCCCACCTCCAGCCCCCCCTCTTTTCCTTCCCCAACTGTGCCCACCTTTCCCACCTGTTTGAACTGTGTCCTGCCCCTCCCCCCACTGCCCACTGTGGGTTTGTTGCTTGCATCTGATCTATTTCAACACTGCAGTCTTCTCTCAGTATACTGTACAACACTGTACTGTATGTCTCTGCAGACCTGTCATGTTGGTCTGTCCTGGTTTGATTTCATGTTCTGTTGTTACTCTGATGATTGTGATGCTGGTATGATGTCACCGGTCCTGATGCACTAAACGGCTTTTTACAAGACGTCATTGGTTTGAAGAGATGTTGGTCAGAAACACTACCCAAAAACATACAGCTCTACTGTAAGTGATGCCTTTTACATTTGGAACAATGAGTATGAATTTTTTCCAGGTTTGTAACCGACTCCTGCAGGAATAATGAAGCATCTCGTCTTAACTTTTAGTCTACTCAGATCTACCGTGACCTTCATAGTACATAGGTAAAAAGTAAAGATAGACCGATATGGTTTTTTCACGTCCGATACCGATACCGATTATTAGTAGTCAAGGAGGCCGATAACCGATATTTGGAGCCGATATTCATTCGCAGTAAAAGTTAGAATATTAGCGTCAAAATTTTGAATAATACAAACTCCAACACTTAACTTTGTTTAAATGCCTTTAAGCATATGTTTATTAAACAAACAAACAAAAAGCGCAGGGAGTTCCCAGGGTCAGCAGCATCTCTTATAAAGTTAACTGAAAATTTAAATAAATAAATAACTACTTCCTGAAGTTTTATAAAGTAAATAAAACAAAGTTAAATAAAATTTGCAAAGAAATGAACTCTTATTGGCCATCAGATTTAAAAAAAAAAAAAGAAGGCCGATGCCGATGTGCATCAAAATGCCGAATATCGGCGCCGATAATCGGCCCGGCCGATAATCGGTCTATCCCTATTAAAAAGTTCTTGTTCCACACATGAGGAGATGTTGGCTTGTTTTTAGGCCACTTTATCCGTGGTATTTATCGTTTAAGTTATTTACTGTTTAAAGTCAAGCGTAACCAGTGTTAAAGGAGCACAATCGTTGTTGTAAAAATTTAAATCAAGTGGCAGTATGGTTTATATTATCAGTAAAATGTACTCTAATCATGAAAGTCTATTGGGGAGAAAAACAGTGCCTCTAATAAAATAATAGGATTATTTTTTTTATTAATCTTTTGACTGCGCATTTTAACGAGGATGATCACATAGTATCTCACATTGTTAGGTAACTAATTAATGTACTTGTTGTAAAAGTTATGTACTTTTGTTGGTACAATGCGGTATGCAACACTGTTTGCAACATTCATGACGTCTCACTCTGTCAAAGGTGCCACTGTTGAACCAATTTTTTGCGATTTGGATTTTCTTTCCTGAGTTTGAATTCATTTAAAGAAACAATTCATGTATTTTGGTTAATACTTTTATTTGTTTTCTTGTCAAGAGTTGGATAATAAGATTGATACCAGTCTCATAAAGTAGTATAGTACTAATTAGTAGTATAAGGTTGAGTATGGAGTGAGAGCCAGAGGTTGAATATGCTAGCGTAGCTTTAAGACTGCAAATGCAGAGAAAACAGCTAGCTTGGCTCACTACAAAAAAACACCTTTACATGTTGAAAAAAGTTCCAGCACAGAACTTTTCATTTATGAGCTAGCTTTAGAAGTGCTGGTATGAGGAATACCTGCGCATAATGCCAGGCTAGCTTTTTCACCCATGTTCCCAGTTGGTTTGCTAGGCTAAGCTAATCATCTCCTATCTTAAGCTCTGTACTTATAGCAGAGATGCTATCACTCTTTTCATCTAACTCTGGGCAAGATGGTCATTTTATTTTTTAAAAAGTCAAATTATTACTTTGTCATTATTATAATTTTTTACTTTAACACTCACATTTTATGCCATCATGTGGTATCAGTTACATCGGGGTTGTTACTGCACAATACTCCCTTTGTGTCCGATCACAGTTTGTTTCTGTAATTAGCCTATGAACTCATTACAAGTGACCTTTATTTGTAGTTTCCCATAAAATAGCACAGTAATATGAGATTGTCCAACTGGATTTGAGCACTTTGCCATGAAATCAAGTGTCATTTTCTAAGGAACTTTTGTCAGCATCTTTTCTTTATTTTGTGGCAAAGCACAAAATGTGTCATTGATGCTTCACAGGGCAAGCTAAAAGCAAAATGAAAGAAGGTGACATCCATGGCAGCGACAAGTATCCTCAGTTATTTTTTGTTTTTATTTTACATTTAGCAAAAAGCAACACATTGACTTTTGATTGTGTATTCTCATGTAGCCAAAGGGAGTGAAGTCAGACTGCAGGGACTGGTCAATGTTTGAAGTATTAACCACATGCTCTCTTTCCAGGGGAGGCTGAAGAGTGCTTCTCACAGTGATGTAAGGACTAAACCCCTTTAGATCAATGTGTGTTGTCTCTCTCCTTTATGTCTTCTCTCCGTGTCTCCGTCTCTCTCTCCCTCAGCTCGCCAGTCAAACAAAGCAGTGGAAACATTGATTTTTCACTTTTGTTTTCACACAACATTCCTCTATAGTGCTGTTTATATGCTGTGAAATGCTGCCGCAGTAGCTGCCCACACTCTCAGCCACACCACAGGTCATACACTCCAATCGACAAGTAGACATTTGCGGCTCAAATGCGCCACAAACCATAGGTCAGCGTTCAATCGACACTTAATCTGACTTGAAAACAACACGCTCTTGTTTTTTATAATTCCTCTCTACATGGTGCAAGTGACTTGACTTACAGATTATGTTACATTTTAGCCTCAGTAATATACTTGTAGTGTCTTAAAATTTGGCATTAAGTATATATTTTCATCACAGCAGTCTCTGCAACAATCTACCTTATTTTGTGTCGGTTTAACATAATGTAGCAGAGGAGGGTTTGCTGGATTACCTTTACATGTCATGTATTGCTTACCTACTTTAATCTCAAGTATCTGAAACACAGCTCAGTAAATCAGTAATGTGCAGAAACTTACACACGTTTTGTTTCATTTTCTGGCATTTTACAAATGTTTTTTGTAAAACTGTTAAAACTTAAATAGGTTAGTCTTGTACATTTCAAAATAAAAGCATATGTCAGCTGGCTGGACTTGCAGTACATTCTTGCGTGCACCACAGTGCAACTGCAAAGCTGCTACATGTGTGTATGTGTGTGTGCCTGCACGCGTGTTTATGAGAGCATGAGTTTGTCTTCTTTCTACGAGCTGAGACACTTTCCCTTCTCTTTGTACTGAAATGTCTTACTGTGTGTGTGTGTGTGTGTGTGTGTGTGTGTGTGTGTGTGTGTGTGTGTGTGTGTGTGTGTGTGTGTGTGGGTTGTGCAGCGGAGTGTGATGTTTACATTGAATTAAAACCAGATAAGCTTGATAACAGCACTTAAAGGTACCTTGACGTCTGTAAAGCGGCTTAGAGTGACTGTTTTTGAATGTGTGTGCGTCAGAGACGTTGCTGTCTTGTGTGTGACACTAAGCCGTTCACTGCTTCTCAGCATCATCACGATAATAACAATTCTCCTCTCTTTCTTTCTGTCTACCTTTCGTCTATCTGTCTCTTTCAGGGCACTCAGCTCATCTTCAATGCTGCCAAGGAGCTGGGACAGCTGTCCAAGCTGAAGGTACGATATGTTTACTCACCGTTATCCTGACACGTTTCTAATTGCTTGGAAAATGCGAGATGGGGCATGTGAATGAAAATCTGCTTGCTTTTTTTGTCGTCTTCAGGAGCACATGGTTCGTGAGGAGGCAAAAGCGCTCTCTCCTAAGCAGTGTGCTGTGATAGAGCTGGCCCTGGACACCATCAAGGTACAAACTCACTGCGACTTTAACTGTAAATTTGCTTTCCAGATTTGGTCCACAAGGATGCGTTGTATAATACATTAAACACTTGACATTTATTTTTGTGGTTTAAGAGCTGTGTTTTATTAGTTTAGTGATTTTATATCTTCATGTTAACACATCATGGGATGTGGTGGAACATTTAAAGCTACAGGACCGATTTAAAAAATAACTGAAATTTTCTCTCTGGACAGTATGGATGAAATTAAATCAGAAACAAGATGTGTTTCCTACCTTTTTTTCTGATTGTATTTAGTGGGTCCAGAACAATTGACCGTATATATGGACCATATGGACTGTATATATAGATGGATGATGCATCTCCATCTACTCTCATTGTACAAAGCCAAATACCCCCCCGTGACGGGCGCTGCATTCTTGCGATGGTGGCATCATTTGGAGTCATAGACTGCGCAGTAGAGATCGGCGGGTGGAGCCGCCGTAGCCACTTCCACTCACCAAAACACACACTCAAGTTACAGAAAAAAACAGCAAAGATCCTGCACGTCAGCTTATTTAACAGCAGAACAGCTTCTTGTGTTGGTCTGAAGCAGACGTTCACAGATATGGATACTTCAATGACTGTAGGGATTGTTTTAGTTACGTCTCCTCTCACCGTTCCTCCTCTCCTCTAATCTAGAACAGATAAAGGAGCCGTATTTGTCAACAGAGCTGTCAATCATCCTTTTTATCAAATAACTAATTAAAACTAAACCTGAACACTTGGACATAAATCAGCATGATAAGAACTAACTATAATGACAGAAACCATGTTTGAGAAAAATGTGTTTGACGTGTATTTGGATTTTATAGTTTGACTCATGTCCTATCTGATAACATGGAGGAGGCGGGCTTTATGACCTATACTGCAGCCAGTCAGAAGGGGGCGCTCCAAATGTTTTGGCTTCACTTTTAGGGAGCTGTCATGTCGTCCATCTTTTTATACAGTCTATGGTCCAGAATCACTAGCAACTCTTGCAACAGAGGAAACAACCATCATATATTTTAACAAAGTATGCTCGAGTTAATTCAAGGCTGTAACAAAGAGTTCCTTTGTTGATTATGATGCTATTACCTGGACTGGGACCTAAGTTTTTTATTTTGTTCCTTTTCATGTATACCATGTAATGGCATAACATAAAAAAATATCCTCATCCTTACAGTTACTTTCCATTATTGGAATATTTGCCAATTACAAATTTCAAATTAAGATTATGTCCAAAACCCATGAATATTCACTTTATATAAGACAAGGGAAATCAGCTGATTCACACATTTTAGAACCTGTAATTATGAAACATTTGATATTTTTGATCAAATAGAGTCAACATCAAAATAATTTCCAAATAATAGTAGTTCACTAACAGTAAGAGAGATGCAGCTCTGAATGAATGACTTAACATTATGAATTATTTTCTTATTCCCCACAAAATGCCTTCTCTTCTTTGAGTCAGCAGCTGTCCTCTCCTTCGTCCGTCTGTCTTTGTGCATGTTAGCAATATTTCCACGCTGGTGGTGTGGGTCTGAAGAAGACCTTCCTGGAGAAGAGTCCTGACCTCCTGTCGCTCCACTATGCCCTGTCGCTCTACACGCAGGCGACAGACAAACTCATTAAGACTTTTGTCCAGTCACAGACCTCACAAGGTAACCTAATGATCTTCACTCTCTCTAAGAGACTTTTTATTCTCTGTATTATCTTTATTTTTTTCTATTGTTACATCATTTTCAGATTGAGATCATTAAATCAACGTTTGTGCTCTGCTTTCTCAGAGGAGTTACTCTGCTCAGTGTCTCCCGCCCCTCTGTTGACGTTAGGGTTTCCCAAATGCTCATCTCTGTATCCTGACAATATCTCACATGCTTTGTAGAGCATGAACGCTGTAGCTACGTAATATTTGCTCTCCGCTCTGAAATGCTGAGTCTCCTGGTAGTTAGCCTCCAGAAACACAGAGACTCTTCTTTACGTGATCTGACAGCTATTTGCAATGAAAGAATAAATACCCTCCCCCTCTTTTCTCTGGCTGCTCAGCCTCCATCCTACAGTCAGATGGCTGCATAACAACCATCATCTCTGCGGAAGCGCTGATGCTGACAAACTGTCCCTGAGCACCACTGGTAGAACAGCCAGTGGAAGATAGTTTGAAATTTTAATCAGCAAAAAAGCATGCAGTTCATGGAGCCAGACGCTTTTACAGCAGTAGATCTGTTTAAGTATTGCAGGATTGTGCAGCAGATCAGGAGAATTTAAGAGCTTAAAAATAACAACTTACCTGTCAGGCCCTCTCTCATCTTTCAGGACACGGCTCATAAATGTTGGTCTGTTTTTCTACTTTCTGCAAACCTCATATTTCTACGTGTTTCTTCTTTTTCTGTCCACTCCCTCCTTCTGTCCCATCTGTGGGTCAGTGTTCGGCGGGAAGGGGGTCAGGTTCACCACTAGTGAGGATGTTTACCCAGAAAAGGGTATGTGACACTCAGGCTCAGGCCCTGAGACAACCAGGACTAACAGAAAGCCTCCAAAACCAAAGCCCAACTCCCTCCACCCTCCACCCTCACCATGTGCATCCTGAAACTCCCCCTGCCTGCTCAAACTCATCCCAACAGACAAATG
Organism: Semicossyphus pulcher; assembly: GCF_022749685.1. Classification (NCBI taxonomy): domain Eukaryota; kingdom Metazoa; phylum Chordata; class Actinopteri; order Labriformes; family Labridae; genus Semicossyphus; species Semicossyphus pulcher. The sequence goes on from NW_027211715.1 coordinate 14,638,856, forward strand.
CAATGCACAAAATGAACATACTTCCTCTCTCTACCTCTGCATTACTTTGCACAAACATACTGTACAATAAGAGCATAGACTTTATGCATTCATGCATGTAAAGAACACACTGATGTCTGAATGTACGGAGCTGCACTGAATACATACACGGACTGTATGTATGCGCAGATGCTGAAGCATGATGTGCTGACATCAGACAAAGAGAAGAGAAATGCATTAAAGTGTGGAAGAATCCTGATCCAGCATGATGTCACAAAGAGGCCTGCGGGCCGTGTGTGTGTGTGTGTGTGTGTGAGTGTGTGTGTGTGTTTACACGTGTGCAAGAAGAGAGTGACTGAGCAGAGCAAATGTGACTGACTGAGATCGTCCTTAAGGTTGTTGAAGCAGAAGCTCAGTGTATCAGTGTATTGTCGGTCTCCAGCGAGGAGAACCGACGAGAGGAAATCCCCCACGTTTCATCACGCTGTGTCTGCAGTGAAAGACAGCGATGAAGAGGGCGAGGATTATTTTGAAGAAGATGATGGCTGCTGGCTCAGTTTGTCTGGGAGGGCTTCCTGTCCTTGCCTGCTCTATGATCACACACAAACACACAGAGAGAGATGGACACAAACACACACACAAACACAGCTCCCACGTGCAGAGCGGCTCTCCCTGCAGCAATGATGAGGAAGGGTGCTCAACTCATCCACCCCCCTCTATAGATTAAGCCAATCAGAAGCAGTCCCTCTGGTCAGGTGGTCTGATTTCTGTCACTTTAGATTAATATCAAAAGAGCTGACTCTCGCTCACAGACACTCACACAGGATGATGCAGGAATGTGTGCGTTCAGCTGAAGTGTTTGTGTATTGACTTAGTATGACGTCTTGTTTCATTTGATGCTGCATAATCTCCAGCACACTGTTGGTGTACAGTATTTTAGTATTTGACATGGCTACAGCTCCAGAAAGAGACTTATAAAACTATATTGCATATCAAATTGGGTTGTTTGCCTAAGATTTTATACCACTGCTGAAAACTGGAATCAAAATTTGGTTTAAAATCTTGGGGATTTAGGCATATTTGAGCTTCTCTTTTTTGGATCGCATGACTGACAGAACGTAGCCTGACACTACAGAAGTCTGATCAAATCCATTGAAACTCAAATGCTGATTCTCTGATTTCACCAGTTCCAAAAGCGCTGTAGTATTCATTTTTCTTGCCATAAGTTAAAGGGCCAACAAACGACAAATTTAAAGACTCCCTCCAGTGAAACTCAAGTGTTTAACCTTGTTAACATCTCCATGTGCTACAAGACATATCAGGGACAACATAAGCAGTCATCTCCATGGCTGGGCCTGTCTGCTTTTAAACTGCAGTGTACCAAGGACAGGCTGAACAACACGTTTTCAGATTGGCAGGTTTGAGACGTCACAAACCTAAAGAGCCAATCCCGTTAATGGACGGCGTGACGCTATGCATATCATTATGTGTAACCTATGGCAACCACTTCGGCGATGTGCAAGTCAGCTGTAACTGTCACCGTAATTTTTGCAAACTCACTACTGACTACTAATGTTAATGTTACAACAAGTAATGACTACATTTCAAGCTAGCTAAGTTTCAACAAGTCCCCACCAAACGATGGCAGAGATTTGTTTTGTTTTCACAACAGAGGGGCGGTTGGAAATTTGCATAGTAGGCGAGGATTATGCAGATTCAGGAATTTTTAATAAGGGAGAAGGAGGAGATGCCTCGGGAGGATTTTTACAGGGTAATTAAATTAATTTTGCAGAAAAAACATATCAAACACAATTTATTATTTCAAGCAGAGCATTTGATGTCTTTAAACATGACTGGAGCTGCTCTTTAAGCAATTTGAATATAGTTATTTATAGTTTTCTATCATAAAGGACCTCTCAAACAATGTGGAATCTAGTTTTTAAATATCGTGAAGAGTTTTATTGAAACTTCACCGAACAAATCTGAGTAATGATTGGATTTCAAATTTTAAATACAGACGCTTCTGAAATTCAGAAGGTTATGCTCTTTCTCTGTTTCAAAGGTAGAGATTATCTTCAGTATGTGTTTAGACTTCCTGCCAGATGCTGCACGTCCTTGACAGTAACGATGATGCAAATTAATTTTCTACCAAGCAGGTTTCGCTGCATATTTTTTTCTGACCATTTTACAGTGGCTGAATCACAGATGAGCAGGACGACTGAACAAAGCTCAGGGGAATTTCTTCTTATGCAGTCGACTGCTGCTGATCAGTGATGACTGTCAGTCCTACACACTGCAAGCTGTGAGCTGCATTATTTGAATAAGAAACGGTCAGGGGTCATTAGTTAATATGCAGAGAGCTCGGGTGACGCTCTGGAAAAATCACAGTGCAAGTTTGAGTTTTTATTTCCGGTGAAGATTTGCAATATGTTAGAAGATTTGCACCTCTGATCGCTGTGTTTATTTATTGGAGAAGAAAAGCCTGCGTTTTTCTTGGCAACATCTTCCTGCCTCCAGGCCAGCAAAGTTTCTTTCTCATCTTTTATGGCCATCCTCCACAGAGGAGACAAGGCCAGATGGATGACTGCTGCTCTCTTTGGTCCTGTTGGCAGCGAGAGCAACAATCCCATAATGCTCTCTGGAGAGATGCAGGGAGCAGCATGCCAGGAACACTCTGCCGTCTAACTCCCACAGACACCTTGTTTAGTGGGCGGCTGGTTGAAAACACACACACACACACACACACACACACACACACACACACACACGCACACACACACACACACAGGCTGCTGGTCTTCACCACAAAGATACCGTTGACAGAGTGAACACACTAATTAAAACATTGAAAATTAATGTCCATCTGTCACTGTATCACGCTGGAGTTGTATGTGGATCTTAACCACTTGTTCACATGCAGCACGAAAACCACACCAAGACACTGAGGAGAGGTTTGTCCATCGTCTCCCTCCCAGACAAAAGAGTTGGAGCCTGAGTGAAGCCATCACTGTTTACTTTACACTTAAACAGCTACAAGAACGGAGTCAAGGACCCCAAGACCTGAACTTGGGTCCAGGTCCAGAGTTGTCTTGGAAAGGGCATGAACGAAATTAAATTGATTTTGGTATTTAGGGTTGAAATACAAAACAAATACCAGTTCTCCAAATACCTTAAAGTTATAATCTCGAAGATCTCAGGTTCGTTCTCTCTAGCGGCACCTTATGGCGATAAACGGTAATTGCGGGAGGTACACTTCCCTCATATCCAGACGTCCACGGTTGGTTCCGATTGTAACTCTTGATTTTCCTCGCTGACGGTGGCTTTCCTTTTTAGACTGTTTGCCTTCATCTGAGCGTCAAATTTGTTTCTTTTTCTTTGGATTTTCATTTATTTTTGAAGTTGTATCTGTAGTCATCGATCTTGTCTTTGTTTGTTCAGCCATAGTAGATTACTGTTTACTCGCAACACTTGCAGGGACCGGAAAAGCAGCCGCTTAGCTCCACCCACCCTCTCTAGCAGACCAACCACTGCTGGGTGATGGAAAACGCATCACTAACTGGGCGCCGCTTGTGATTTTTTCTGGGAATGTCGCCACAGACACCCAGTCTGTAATAATACCATATACTGCCAATACAAAGGATTTCATCAGTGGGCCATAGGCTCAATCAGCATTGTGTTACCTCATTCGGTGACAGATAGTGACTTACGACATTTATTTACATGAAAATCTTTGAGATTATATCTTTAACTATTTAAATCCTAATCATATTTATTAGAGTAGTAAATCAGTAAAGTAAGTAGGGTTTTTTTCTATAGCAAAACATCACAATAACCTTAAAAGGTTTTACACCCTGTACAAGATTTTGATATACCATAAGGAAACATTCCAAACCCCTTTAACAGGAAAAGGAGGAGTTTACCTCAAGGCCTACATACATGCAAAAATGTCCTTTGTATGTGGTAGATAGAAGCAGCAAGGGTAAAACTCCACTGTGGAGAAGCATCCTGACAATATAAGGTATAAAAATATGGATTTGTTCTTGAATTGTACTCCTCCAGACATGTGCGTCTTCCCAAAGTACAGATCTATTTAGAGAGTTTGGTAAAGTCGTGCCATCTTTCACCGACAGATCTGAGAGGATGGACTGCTCCTCTCTCCTTCCCCTCTCTCCTCCCTCCTCTGACCATGCTTGGGTAAAAGTGTTTACCAAGGAATGGGTGTGTCCACCTGTCTAGATCCATCTGAGCATGTTTTGACCTGATCTATGTCAGGGGATCTTCACTGTCAGATGACCTCCAGCCTCTCTCTCTTCTCTGACTCTTTCTAACCACCCTGCATCCTCACAGACACCTCGCGTCTATGAGTGGGCACAAATTACTGTCCTCACTGGATCCAAATTACTACCTCTCGGTCACTGAATCTGTACAGAGGCTGTTCAGAGAGTGTAATGATAATGCAGAATGTCTCAGTGAAAGTATTAATACGGTTATTTGAGGAGAGTTGTAGAGATGTTTTGCTGCTCGAAGGTTTCACATGTTCATCAGTAAACATATTACAGTTTGCTGCAGCACTTTCCATATTCAAACACTTATGCCCACTCATAGCAGCTTTGTCTGACTGTCCACTTCCAGACCACAACATATGCACAAGCAGATCCCTGTGCCTTCAACAAAGCTCTCCTGTCACTCAGCCATTACTTCAGTATAAAGGAATGTTTGCCTTGTCAAAATTGTATGTATTATCTGAAGGGTTTAGACAAATCCATTTCAATGCTCAATTCATAAAATTGAAATGGAGTTGGTCTGTAACCTTTAAAAATGAAGAGGAGAATTTGGCAAAGAGGGCACAGTGGTTTGGAGAGTGTTTGGTCTGTGATAGGAGCACTAAGGGTCCATGTTTCCATGTTCAGAGATAATAACTCACTCTCTCTTTTCTGTTCTGTCAGGCTCTGGGGTGGACGATGCTGTCGGAGAGGTGTCCATCCATGTTGAGATTTTCACTCACCCCAACACAGGAGAGCACAAGGTCACAGTCAAAGGTAAAGCAAAAGGTTGTTTACATCATTAAACTGTATTATGATCCAGTAACCATCAGAGATCACCCAGTACCACCCAGGTTTTTGCGCACATCATGTCAAAACTATTGCTGTCAGGTGATTTTACAAAATCATCTCATTGATTACGGGCTTTGTAATTAATTAATCACATGTAGACTCACTCTGGATTTCCCTCTTTCTAGATGGTTATCTCTTACTTACACCTTATTCAGTTTTAATTCACAATCTACTTTAATCTGATCTCTTTGCTTTGCTTCAGTCCCCCAACACACCTGCACCTCTGTTCTCTGCACAGCTGCTGGCCCCGCCCCCTCGTTCTGTCTGTCTCTCTGTCTGCTGTGTTGACTGTCTTCATCAGCAGTCTGTTTAATTCAGTCACAAAAGTCAAATATTTTCTCTCGCAATTCAGCACGTGAGCCGCGTGTGCACGAGGGACGTTATTAATGACATACCAATCAAAACAATTGATCGATCGTTACCAAATGACATCTCCTTTTATAAGCTTTTTAAACAGCGACGATCAATGCATTTACAGTAGGAACATACAGAGTTAGATACACAATACCTCCTCATTTCAATACAATATTGTGGCATTGGGCTGGAGGGAGATCGCCAGGGAGCTGAAAGTTTGATATTGAGCGCACAGCTGATATAGGCACGTGGATTGTTTACATGCGTATTAGAACTGCATATGATTCTGTGTGGACAGAGAGCGTCTGATGTCAGTGATGCGGAAAGGACCCTCTTTTGCCGTCAGAACACTGTGTGAGGAGTAAACTGGTCCCGCAGTTGTTATTTGGTCGCCACGACTTCACGTGTGATTGACGTCCTGTGACTCCTGTCACTGTGTAAGTGCTCTTCCTCAACGAGGAGAGCGGGCGAACACCGTTGATTTGGAGTGGAAATCTCTGCGACTTCAGGACACGTTCTAGAAATCTGAAGCAGCGGCGGCTATAAACGCCCTGCAGAAATATTGATGACCAGACCAGGTGTGACGTTTTTTCAGCAGTATTGAAGCCTCAAACCAGCATGTGTGAGTCCCTAAGACTAATATTACCAAACCAAAGATGATAAAAAACAATATTGATAAAGTAAATCTCTAATTAACCCAAAATCTTTAAAAACAGCTTAAGTCACCAGTGTTTCATCTTTAAATAATTTATTACTAGTTTCATAATGAGCAGATGACTGTGCATGAATATTCACTTTTCTTTTCTCTCCCTAAAGGACGCGTAGGACGAACAAATCAATCTTAACCAGTAATTCAGACCTGCATCGTCTGACAAATAGTATTATTTATTTATTGTTTTTATAAGATACCACATGAAATGTGTACCATACAGACATAAATACAGTGCACAGGCAAACTAGTACTTTGACAGTATAAGGAGAAGCCCCTTGAAGGTGCATTAAACAGAGTAGAGTTATATCCAATGAGAGAAAAAGAGGCAGGATAAGCAATGCACACATAACATCAATAGCAACGAACAACATTGATTGAACAAAGAAAGGAACCAACAAACAAAAACAGAACAAACAAGCAAAAAACACAGCACAGTGCCTTTTTAAAAGTACTCAACTCCTTAGAAAACCTCTTTTTTACTGTTTGACAACATGTAATCAAAGACGATTAATGTGATTATTTGGCACAGATCAACAAAAAAAAGACAATGAAGCAGAAGCACAGACATTTAAAGAGGGCGTATTGTGCTGTTTCACATTTTAAGAAATATATATAATGTTACAATGTTGGATGTCCAGACTAAACGTGGGTGAAGTTTCAAACCTGTAGGTAAAAGTATGTTGGAGTAATCCCCAGGCTTCTCAGCTCAGTCTGCAGGCTGCTGTGAACGCCAGGTTTCACAGTTCTTTCTACACGTTGCACTTTGTGAGGTCACAAAGTGAAGCCTCAGCAGGCTTCAGAGAGCTGGCCAATCAGAAGAAAGTGGGCTTGTAGAGGCGGTGTTTCTTAAAGGGACGAGAACATACATGTTTGAGCAAGTATTTCCATAATATTTCACACCTGAGACAACACTGACTGGAGGAGCCATCCGGATTAAAAAGTCACATACATAATCGAGATCTGTGTGTAGTCAAGTGGTTTTAATTGGTTTTTGTATCCAGTATAAGAGTATAAACGATCACCAAGACCTGGGGGAAATGAGTGACAGCTTTAGAGAGACATTTTCAAATGTCAAAGGCACAAGCCTATGCATGTAGAAATCTCCAGTCCTAGGAGAATAAATTAGTGCTGTGATATGTCACTGGCATATACTAAGCCTGTTCCTGACTGCTTTTCAGCTGCCAAAGAAAAATGTGACTTTGTAATCAAATAAATCCCATTCCTCCTCTTTCTCTATCTGAACTGAGACCTGAGGGAGAGCCAGTATTTTCTTGTTCTGAATTTTCTCATTTTTCACACATTTCCTCCACACATCTCTCTCTCTCTGTCTCTGTTTCTCTCTCTCACCCACACCTTCCTACTCTCTTTCCCTCTCTCTCTCCTCTCTCCTCTCTTCGTCTCAGTGGTGGCTGCCAATGACCTGAGGTGGCAGACGCAGGGAATCTTTCGGCCTTTCGTGGAGGTCTTCATCATCGGGCCTCACCTCAGCGACAAGAAGAGGAAGTACGCCACCAAGTCCAAGAACAACAGCTGGGCTCCCAAATACAATGAGACCTTCACCTTGTGAGTAATGACGCTGATAATTGGTTGTAGGTTTCTACATTCTTAATCATTTACAGTTGAGTATCATCAACATAAAAATATATATATATATGTTTGTTTTTATTTTCTGCCTGGCTGTTCCCTTGTGAAGACCTTTGGGTGTCATGTTTGTATTAAAGGTGCTATATCTTTTCCCTTCTCCACCGCAGCACCCTGAGTAGCGAGGTGGGTCCTGAGTGCTACGAGCTGCAGGTATGTGTGAAGGACTACTGTTTCGCTCGAGAGGACCGCACCGTGGGCATGGCCGTCCTGCAGCTGAAGGACTTGGCCTCCAAAGGCAGCGCCGCCTGCTGGCTGCCGCTAGGTAAACGCATCCACATGGACGAGACAGGCCTCACCGTCCTGCGCATCCTCTCCCAACGCAACAACGACGACGTGGCCAAGGAGTTCGTCAAGCTCAAGTCCGACCAGCGCTCTGCAGAGGAGGGCCGCGGCTAAGAGACGTGATTCAAAACAACCCGTCTGAGGCTCGATCAGACATCGCCATCTACTGCCCTGGAGCTCCTCTGAGCCACTGCTATAGCCACTGCCCTGAAGATCCAGTGTTGTAAAAGCACAGATAAGACACAGTCACCGCAACCAGTGCTGTAAATACATTCATTACAATGGAAAGAGAGTGGACAGAGAGCTGAAAAGTCATCACTAATTTTCTTCAAAGAGCACCAATGTCTTTATTGTTGCAGATATTATCAGCAATCCTTCTGAAGAACAATACACAGTTTAATCATAAAGCCTATATCAACTTTCCTCTGTCCATAGAGGTTAGTAATGCCATTCAGTACACACAAAAACACACAAGCAAACCCTGATTTCATAGTTAGGGTAAGAAGTATCTTGTAGCCTTATAATTTTTAGCTTTTTTTCTCATTTCCTCTGCCTTCTTCTCTCCACTCCTCTCCCTTCCCTGGCCTGCATCTGCTCAGAGAAAGGGGCTGCAAGTGCCAACAGATAATCCCTGAAATCTGCCAAGACCAGCCCTAAGCACAACAGGACCAACTGTCAAACGACCTATCGACAACATAACGGCTGCATGCAGCCGAAAACATTCCAGATATAAAACGGGAACAAAGCAATATTTAGTTATGATAATTTTAACTTTCTTTCAAATTATATTTATATTGAAATAAATTCTATTTATCATTATAGATAATATACAAAGGACATATGTAGAGTTATATGCAGGATTACTCGATGGACGCGTAGTACTTGAAAGATTGTCTTTGTCCGTCTTTTCGTCCGTCTACCCTGTAACAGAGCACACTGCCTGACACCCACAATGCCTTCTGTCTCGTGGACCCTCGTGCAGTTTGTCTGACTCCTATACAGCGACTGTATAGAGATGAATCTGATGAAAACACGCCTTTGAGCACTGTGATTCATCAGACTTTCTATGTATGTGAGTGTGTTTGTAAGATGTTCTAATGTTGACCTCATGTAGCCGCCCGTGTTGCCTGTTACCTGCAGATGTAATCACAGGAAGCCGTCACAAGCAGAGAGCATCACACAGAAGGGGGGCGTTCACACTCAGAGTAGAGTTTTACTTTCACCTGTTGTTACTTAAAACATTCCACGGCTACACGGCCCTATACTTATATATGACAGAAGACGAAAAACTTGGCTGTCACCACCTGTGTTAAAAAAACTGCCAGATCGAAACCTGCATTCAGAGAGATTATAAAAAGAATACACACTCTCTGCACCCCAGGGCGATCAAAAATCACTAACGATCCACCACCCATGATCCGTACTGATCCAGCTGCAGGTGCTGTGAGTCTGCTCCCTCACACTGAGCAGTCAGACCTCCGCTAAAGGGCTGCAGATCCAGACCACAGCAGGTCTGGCTCTGACATTTCAAAGAGGGCCTACAGTTTGGTAGAGATGTCGTGATTTAGAAGCACAGGGTCTTTAATGCACCCAGAATATCACAGTTACACTCTGAGCTTACTTGATTTTCAGTGACAGGAATAACACATCAAGGCTTCAAATCGTCGATGTAGGAAACAAGAAGTTCTGACTTCATGTTTAAGTCACTTATGTTTATGAATGCCCTTACTTTAAAACAGATTAGTGATCAATGAGAGATTTGTATGTTCTTGTGATTAAAAAAGGACATGATGTTGAAGAAGACTTCAAAGCTCCAAGTTAAATAATAACAGGGTGATTTTTTTTATCCCACCTGCCTCTACCCTTAAAGCACTTGATCGTGAACCATTCATCGAACAGGCCCCCTCTTTTGAACAAGGTGTAAGAACTGAACTCTATGCATCTAACCTATAAAGCTCTGTAGACGAGTCATTTTTAAAGCAGTCTTATAATGTTTACATTGTGGATTATTCTTCTTCTTATATCAGCACAAGTGTTTGTCTGATATGTTGTAAATGCTGTCTCTATCGTAACGGGCCAAATATGACAGCGGCGGTTGGAGACGGAGCTTTGTTTGTACAGCGGGTGGAGGGTGGAGATCGATTGTTGTCGTTGGACGTTGTAAATAGCTCGGATGTAACAAACATGTCGGAGTACGTGTAGTGAAGTTTGCTGCTCTTTTGTAGACTTGAATTTTGCTCTGGGTGACTGACTGGGCAGTTTGGGGGATTATGTGTGTGTTGGTGCCCAATCTGGATATGTAGCGATTATTGAAAGATAAAGGAAGGCCGTGTGCATACTGGAGATGAGTAACAAACACTAATCTGACAATATAATGGGCTTGATTAGGAGCCTTATTTTAACACTAGCATTATTAAAGTTATAATCTCAAAGATCTCAGTTTTGTTCTATTTGGCAGCACCTTATGGTGATAAACAGCAATTGTGGGGGTACACTTCCCAGATAACCAGACGTCCACGGTTGTAACTCTTGATTTTCCTCGCTGACGGGCGCTTTCCTATTTAGCCTGTTTGCCTTCATCTGAGCGTTGAATTTGTTTCTTCTTTTTTTCTTTTTGTTTGTTCAGCCATAGTAGATTACCGTTTACTCACAACACTTGCAGAGACCGGAAAAGCAGCCGCTTAGCTCCGCCTACCCTCTCTGGCAGACCAACCACTGCTGGGTGATGGAAAACACGTCACTAACTGGGCGCTGCTTGTGATATTTTTCTGCGAAAGTCGCACCAGATACCCAGTCTGTAATTCTGCAAATGCAAAGGCTTTCATCAGCGGGCCATAGGCTCAATCACCATTGTGTTACCTCATTCGGCGATGGTGACTTGACAGACATTTATTTAAATGAAAATCTTGGAGATTATATCTTTAACATTCCTATAGATTATACAAATTTAAGGAGCTATATATAAACATGTATCTCTCTCTTGTGTGTACAGGGTCTTTCATTCAAGGGGACATCTGCACAGTCTTTTAAAAACATTAAAAACAGGTACACAACTGTCAAATCTTTCTTTATTGCTGTTGACAATGAAACTTTAGATGAGGGGATTCCTCCTCCTTCGGAGGCACAGTTTTCGTGTTGGGTTATCGGACTGGCATGTGAAACAGGAGTGCACACAGAAGGTAAAATGTAGAAGCACAATGAAAAGCACACGGACACAAAGCGGACAGACGTGCATGATCCGTTCTGTCTCGCTGACCAGGCCACACAGAAAGACAGAGACAGAGAGACAGACGGCTGCACAGTGACGCCGGCTCTGTCCTTGAAAAGGTGCATGATAGGAACAATAAAACAAAAAGAAAAAAATGTATTGTGCCAGCACGCATAATTACTTGATGTTAACTGCCAATTGTTGTCTCCTTTTATTTTGATATTTCATTCTTGTTTTCTATTTTTCAAATGTTTGTGAATATATAAATATGTATTACTGATGATGTGTAGTGGTACAAAGTACTCGCATGAGAATTTTTTTATACACGAGATGTTTCTAATTTTTTGAGTTATTTTTTATTCTGGTTGTTCTTATTGGAGGTGGAGGTTACCGGGACTGCAGTCTCATTGTGTTTCTGCTTCCAATAAAATATGATAAAAAAAAGAAGCTACATTTCATTCTTTGTTTGTCAAACTGCACTGAGATATTGCTGCACTTTGGCTATTTCTTACATGACTACTTTTCAAAGGTATTAAAATCTTTACACCCCATTTTTTAAAGAAATATCTTCAATAATTAACATATTAATTAAACAAGTTAGTGCCACTTCCAAATAATCTGACAGGAATTAAACTCACAACGATTCCCGGAAATTCTTTAAATATCAAAGGACTAAATTCAGCGTGTCGGGAGTTAAATTTGCTCAAACATGAATATCTTTGCTCCAGAGAGACCCTGCTGATGAGTCTGTGCATCCTGTTCTTCAGGCTCTCCGTAGAAAGGAGATCTTGAGGGAGTCTGGGATGACTAACTGCTCAGCGTGGAGGCCGGGGGGAGGCGAGTAGGGAAATGTGACAGGAAACACTCGCCTCACATCCATCAGGAGCTGTGGAGGCTGACCGTCAGAGCGGCCTTTCAGAAGCCCCTATAAGAGCAAACGCAAGAGACTTTAACATGAGACACACTACTACTACTATAATAACACATAAATCTTCGTAGCTGTGGACAGTACCTGAACTGTACGGATAAAATTCAGTGTGACTCTTTCATCAAGGTCGCTGTGTGGAGTGTAGAGGGTCAGAATCTTCACAATCTGTTAAACAAGCAGAAACCAGCAGGTAGGTCAATACACTTTAAACACACTTTAAATACTCTGTTGAAGTCGGATGGAGATAGACAGAGAGCCACCTGCTGGCTGGACAGAGCAGTGCAGGTCTGAAAGATGGCCTGAGCGTCCGCGTCGGTCTTTTTCCCCGCCTGCAGCAGCTGAACTGCCTGGATGAGGGGCTCCAGTGTGGCCACAGCGCCCCCTGCCTGCAGACCCCGGCTCCGCAGCCACTCCTCCAGCAAACTCACGTTGTAGCTTAGTGGAAAGAGAATCTCTTTTCACTTACAACACTTTAACACAGGTGCAGCTTAAAGCGACATATGGATTAGTTAGCAATAACACAGTACTTCTTATGTAGAATAAGTCAGTGGTGATACTGCCACAGGTATTTCTATGGTCATCTTTGAGGCTGTAGTTAGTTTATGTATAGTGTATTGCATTATTCCATTACAGTTAGGTTGTACATAATATATTATCGCGTACTAATTCTATAAAATTAATTACGTTACAAATAAATGTAATTAAACTGGAACATCAAAAACAAAGTAAAGTTACTTAAATTCAATTAGATACACTTTATTTACATGCCTAAGTTAAATAACACTTATAAAATTACATATAATAATTTTAAATGTAATCAAAATATGTTATATTTTGTTGTATTAATTAAACTGATTTATTCTGTGTGTATTTCTACCGTATCTGCATGCCACGACTCCAGCAGCACATGTCTTTCCTCAGCAGCAGGCTGTTGAGGGCCGAGGCAGAGATGAGGTAGGTGAGCTGGTGGAAGGCCTGCTCCATCTGTGTGGAGGGCAGAGCCTGATGGGTCATAGCGGTGTGAAGGGCTCCCAGCTCCCGTAGCACCGACACCATAGTGGGAGCGTCGCCTCCGACAGGCCTGGGGTCTGAGCCCGCTCGCTTTCTGGACGTCACCAACTTTGAGGCCGAGGCTGACAAACCGAGGATGGTCTCGCTCTCCAGCAGAGCCGGGACTGAGGGAGGAGGGAGAAGGAGGTTAGGTAAGAGGATAAGTGGAGGGGAGATGAGCATTCAGAGCATCCTTCAGTGGTACCTATGATGTTTTGTAGACGTTTTTCAGTGATGGAGAGGACCTGCTGATACGCCTGGATACAGAGGTCACTCAGAGCGCGGATCAAGTCAGACAGATCAGTGGTCAGTGGAACCAGGTCGTCTGAGTCAAGGGTCTGAAAAGTAACCATCATACATACATGTTGGTAATCAATTAATCTATAAATTATCAATTATAAATAATGATAAATACACCTTCTTTATCCTACCTGTTTTGGGGAGTGCTGGGTCAACAGGTCGTGCAACAGACAGGCGTTTTTCAGCCACAGAGCGGACATATCTATATCGTTACTATGTTTCTGCAGAGTAACAAAAGATGTAAAAGGGTTAAAACGTCTTTTTAAAGTGATCCAATGAAAAATATCTGAGTGCTTTTATTGTTGCATGATGAATATCTGTGTGGCAAACTTATATAGGCTTTGTTTTGATTAACTTTTCCAAAGAGGCCTGACTGTTTGGGCTGGACACACACACACACAGGACAACACATAAAAGTGTTTCAAAGTCAGATGTCAGACGCCTCTGTAATATAAGTGTCATCCTACCTGACATGAGCTGATCTGCTGTAATGCATTCAACCTCACCCATATGGTGCAGCGAGCAGATTGAGAAGTCAGGTTACCTTCAGAGCAGCCTTCATGGCAGTGACGGCCGCGCTGCAGAGCGAGCGAGCCTGAGTCTGCTCTCCGCTGCAGTCGGCCTGACGAACGCACAGGAAGACCACTCTGGCAGGCAGGCCAGCCGGCAGAGACAGGGCGCTGTCAACACGGATGTCTGGACCACGGACAGAGAGAGCAGCAGAGGCAGAGTGGACACGGTCATGTTTGTCAGCTTTAGAAGAGGTAGGTACAGTAAAGGTTTATTTTTGGGAGTCATGTCATACTCAGAGGCAATGCAACAAAACTCCCATTTCTACACATATACTCACAACCATAAATAGAATTGTTATAAATTCACGATATAGGGGTCTTGAGTTGTTAATTGAGGCAGCTGTGGCTCAGTGGTACTGTTGGTCGTCTCTTAATCGGAAGGTTGAGGGTTCGAGTCACATGTCAAAGTGTCCTTGGGCAATACGCTGAACCTCTAATTGCTCCCAAAAGTATAGCTCTTGGTGTATGAATGCCCACATGTGCTGATTGGAGATTGGCACCTAGGCCTTTGCTATCAGTGTGTGAATGTGAGTGTGAAAGGGTGAATGTGACGTGTAGTGTAAAAGTGCTTTGAGTGGTCGGAAGACGAGAAAAGCGCTATGTAAGTACTGTCCATCTATTACCTTTTACCATATGACAAAACGTGTTCTTTGAGCTTTATAGACCAGAAAATACTCAGCAGCTTAATTAACAACTCAAAAAAAGTGTTAGTTTGAGGCCTAGAGGAGTTTCCTTCAAAACATCCTGTATGTATCAAATGTCAAACTGCTTTTTTTCTAGATTAACGTCAACAGGAAACAGAATGCAGGTGTAACAAAATATCGAATGCTGGTATATAAGATATCTACTTTTACTTCCTAGCCACTGAAAAAAACACAAATAACTAACCTTTAAACTTAGATATTTATAAAGAAATATATAAGTATGTGCATTCCTATTTTCTATAATATGTTAGAAATTGTTAGTTCAGTTTGCTTTCAAGAAAGGTCTCTGAAAGCTGATCAGTGATCGAACAGTACACAGGTATCACTCTCACCTGTGATGAGGTTCTTTATGAGCTTGTTTTCATCTCTCTTCCTACATTCCAGCAAACCAGTGACGGTCGCTGGCTTTGGTCGGGATGGAGAGAGGGGGGCCTCTGGTGATAAAGATGATGGCAGAACTAGGAAGAGAAAACATCAAACACAGACAACTGAAAAAGCAACGTAGGATCGTGTATAACACCTGCAAGGTTAATAGGTTACATGTTGCACTCAAGCTCATAAATAAACCTACTATCTAAGAATGTTATTTCTATAATGATGAAGTATTTACTCATTAGCTCTGGAGTACATCACCCCAGCATTATAAGTGAATGAAACAAATACAGCTACATTCTGTGATGTTCAGTCAAATTATGTCTGGTGCCTTCATAGTTGACCCAATGAGATGTTACCTTGTGCCAGGAGTCGTCTGAGTGAGACAGTGTTTTTCAGCTCCTTCAGCTCTCTCCTCAGTCTGACACACTCCCGCTCTCTGGCCTCTACAAGTTCCTGCAGTTCCTTCAGACACAAACACACTTACAGGTTTGATTTCCGGGTTTTAGCAAATACTCCCAAATACATTTACGTCCAGTAGAAAAGCTTAAACCATTAAATAAATGGATTGACAAGCAGCTGAACCCACTGGCTCTTACTTTATTGGCTGTTAATGTAATCACATGAGGAGAAAGAAAAGTGCTGAATAGTAAAGGAGAAAGTAAGATGGGAACAATGGGGGCACGGTACCATATTCAGGTCAGGGGACAAAAAAAGATTTAGCCATGTTTTTTCATAGTACGTGCAGTTTTTCAACAGTATCCTTCATGCACCACAATAAGTTGGTACCTGTCTTTCTGCAGCAGAGGAACAACCAGAGATGGCTTGGCTAAGCTGACACCTCAGAGCCTCCAGATCCTCCTCCCACTGACCGCGCTGACCACGCAGCTGGCTCTCCAGAAACCTGACACAGGCAAGTGGAGAGAAGAAACAAGGTCACACAGTACCAAACACAAATCATAGCAACAATCAAAGGGAAAGCAGGCTGATACACCAGTAGGGAATATGAGTGACAGACTGACTTGTTGGCCACTCGTACTGCGTCGTAAGCATGAGCCAGGTCCTCCCCTTTCATCTTCACTGCCGGGTCTTTTGCTACGTCCATCCTCTCCATCAGCTGGTCCTGCCCATGCAAACAGGGAAACAGTTAATCAAGTTAAAGTGCAAGCATGAATAATATACAAAGGCTAAATGAGTATAACTAATCTCTCACCATCGACGTTTCAGAGCTCCACATTGAGAGCTTCCTCTCCAAGGAGGGGGATGTGACGCTGACCCGGCGGACCACCTCCGGAGAAGGGAAGGCAGATGGGAAGGGTGACAGGGAGAGTGGGGTGAGACACCCAGGAGATAGTGGGGTGGGGGAGAGAGGCTCCAAGCTCAAACTCTGGGTGGAGTCTGTCCTTCTGTGGCCCTTTGTGCGCTGAGAGAAGAGAAAAAAACACTCTCAGCAACCGAGATGGAGTTTAAGATGGTGTAGAAGTATTTAAGTGTGTCAGTGCGAGTGTTTGTGAACCTCGGTGAGCAGACTCATCTCCCGGAGGTTGTCGTATCTCTGCTCCAGTCTGGTGAACTCCCTGAGGAGACCCTGATACTTTCTCCTCTCCTCATCCAGCTCTGCCCTCAGAGCTTCACACTCCTGAGACACAGCCTGCTGCACACACTCTGCACACACGGCAAAAAATATTTAAACTCAGAGAGATCCACAAATGAAATGCAGGCTATATGATGCTGCAAAGACAATCTACCTTCTTGTGCTTTTTCTTGTTCAAGCAAGCGAGCAGAGAGATCGTCTCTCTCTTTGCAAAAAGTGTCTTTTTCTTTCTGCAGGGATTTCAGCTCCTAATACATGCGGGAGAACGAGAATAAACACTTGAATGAATTTATCTTGCAATATCTGTTTATCATGACACAAATAGTCCTATTAATGACACAACCACCAGCACAGTTTGAAATGTTTCATGTGATTCTTGAAGTAGGAGACCTACCTGTGTGAGTTGAAGGATCTCCTGAGCAGCCTTCTCCTCCGCTCTCCTCCTTTCCTCCACCTCCTTCTCGCTGATGATGGGGCTGGGCGGCGGCTTCTCCTGCTTCTGGCTCTCTAGTTTCTGTATGGTCGCCTTCAAAGCCTCCAGCTCACCACCTGTGGACTCTCGCTCTGCATGCAGGGTCTCTCTCAGAGCTGCACTCTCCCTGGCCTGGACAAACACAACTTTATCATGACAATAGAACATAAAATGTTGGACCACATCCGAGGATCAAACTCCATCCACCCACCTCCTGGTCTGCTCTGAGCTGCAGCTGCATCAGTTTGACCTCCATGCCCTTGTTGAGCTCTCTGTACTTCTCCACTGAGCGGGCCTCGGACTTTAGTTTCTGCAGCTCTCTCCTGGCAGCTCTGCGGCGTACGCAGCACTGCATGAACACCACTGCTGCATGCACACGCCTGTACGCCTTCTTGGCCAACCACATGCGCACGCTGGCCTGGAGCAAAACAGCCGCCCTCTCTGCCACCAGCTGAGGAGGGGGAACAGAGTTTAAATATTTCAGCAGGACAAATCAGAAATGCAATTTGAATGAAAAAAGTGCAGCTGGAGATTATTCAATAAGGTGATTAAGGCTGAGATTAGATGCCCACCTGTCTATATCTGCGGCGGGTCAGTGTGCCCCTGGTGAAGGCCTGGATGGTGATGGTGGCCTGTCGGATCATGAGGAACAGCTGTCTGACCACCACCATGCGGTAGGTCTTCTGGATTACTAAAGCAGACTTAGTGTAGCGCAGCGTCAGGGCCAGACTGCAGCAGAAATTAAGAGAAAATGTAGTTTATATTTTTGCTTTATCAGACCTGGCACTATTTGTCAGTATTCTTCTCTCCTCACCGTCTGGCCAGCGCTCCTCTGCTGTATCTCTGTATAGTGACAGTCGCCCAGCAGATACTGGCGTATGCAACCCGTGCCAGCCATCCTCTGACCCGGCTCTGGATGATCACAGCAGCAATTCGTAACCTCTCAGCTCTCAGCCTCTCCAGGAGAGCCACCTGACCGGCCCTGAAGAATACTTTGGTCTTTCCAAAGCAGTACTGGTCCTGGTCTGGGATGAGCTCAGGCAGGGCCTGCCTGCACGAGGCCTGGGCCTGATCCTGGCTCTGAGGACCTCGAAGCAGGAGACGGTACCTGCTGAAGAACTCCTCGTACGTCCATCTGGAAACAAAACAAATAGAAATCTAAGATTGTGCTTGTGTCCTTTTCCTTTGTTCTATTCTATTTCAATTGATTTCATGTAGTTACATCCAATGCAGATAGAAAGATGAATGTGTGGAAAATACTCGGTACCTGGATGGATAACCTGCAGCACTGATGCGGATCGTCTCCAGCACCCCACAGGCTCTCAGCTGCTGGACAGTCCTCCTGGGGTCGAACCTAACAAAGCAAGGCCGTTAGTTTGTTTGGTGCACACGCCAAAAAGAAGAAGAAAAACAAAGGCAGCACAAGCACTTTTATGAACACAAGCTAAAGAGGGACATACATAAAAGGTTCTTTGAGGTCGTTGGGTTTAATACAGCGGACGTAGTGCGGAGTGGTGCTGTTCAGAGTGTCCATTAGCATCTGTAAGGACTGACGGAACTGACGAAACAAAAACACAAGCACAATGAACACAAAGCATTTAACAATATCTAAAGACAAACCCGTCGCTGCCCATCACGAAACAAAAGGATGCAGTCAAAGCAGCTCACCTGGAAGCCCACTGTCAGTTTGTGCTCTCTGGTGGCTCTTTTCCCCGAGCGAACGCTTCCATTGGCCGCAGCGGGAACGTTTCCCTGCTGCTGGAACAACTCAGCCACCAGCTCAGACTGAAACACAAGGACACACACATGCACAAGTGAGTGTTCAACTTGTTTCTTATAATTTAAACAAACTTAATTAATTTCATCTGTACCTGACTGGCTTTGAGAATGTTAATGAGCTCCTCAAACACTGTGTCTCTGTTCTTGTCTAAAAAGCCGTCACATTCGTATTGCACCTGATGGAAGAGAAAAGAGTTCATATAAAAACTGTTTTTCAAACAGTTATCAGACAGTCCAAAAACAGATTTACAGCAGTTTCTCTCCAGTTCTCCTAAAGTCAGTGCGCTGACTCACAGTGTCCGCAAAGTGCAGGACGATGAAGGCGCTGTTGGACATGCGAGGTTTCCTGAAGTGAGGGTGGGGTTTGCTGCTCAGGTGTTGGTCGTACAGCTTCCTCACCCAGCTCTCGTCTGAACCTTTGGGCATCTGATTATAAACATAGATAATAACCACAGAGACTTGAGCGCTATCACTTAAAGCGGTCCAAAAAGAAAATAACTGATTAGAGAGTAAATAGCTGTTTTTAAATGTTCATGTTAAGATGGAGCTAAAAGACGCGTATATGTGTGCGTTAGAGGGAGACAGATTAAGAGTTGGAACAACAGACTCTGGACAGAGAAAGACGGCGAGAGGGACACAGTATGACCGACCCTGCACTCCTCGTCTAACAGATCAAACAGGCCCAGTTGTGCCTCTATGAGGTTGATGCACTGCTGATTGTCACTGAACTCAATCCTGCTCCACGCCAGCTCCTCTCGCACATACTCCTCCTGCTCCAAGTGGAACACATGCTGCAAGAGAGCACAGAGTAACAAAAATGAAACATAAAGACTGAGACAAAAAAAACAAATAATCAAAATGACTCAAAACAGAGGATTTGAGGAGGCTGACAACAGGACTATCTTATGGATAAAACTGTTTGCAGTGAGGCGAGCTTGGCTACAAAGAGCAGATCATGACACTGTGAGGACCGTCTGTACTTGTTTCCTTCCTCACCGAGAGGCTAAGACAGGGCAGCAGTATCCCTTACATTATTTAACTTTGATAAAGACAGGTTATTGTTTGCTAAAATTAGAACAATACAACTTTTCACCCCTTAGAAAGTATAGCACACTGTAAGAACAGGCCCACATGCGTTAAAATGCTCATCAACTTGTTCAACTGAAAGCAAGAAGGAAATAAACACTGAAGGAAAAACATCTGTTGCTGTATTTGCTATAACATCATTCAATTAAACTCACCTGTAGTTTGTAATGATATTTTCAAGTATCACAGTTTAACAAAATTGATTTAACTACCAACATGTGCAAGAACAGTGACTGTAGGCACAACCAAAACACATAGGCACAGAGAGACATGTCTTCCTGTCACATGACTTACCCTGTTGAACTGTTGTTGCAGTTTTTCATTCGCATAATTTATACAAAACTGCTCAAAACTGTTCCGGTCAAAAGTCTCAAACCTGCTCAGAGAGAGAATACTTGTCAGTCCAACTTTTTACCAACACACATCAGACTGATGGGGTGACACAAAGCTCATCACTCACCCATAGATGTCCAGCACCCCTATGAAAGACTTGGTCGTCCCCCCCTGGGTGCGCAGAGCAGAGTTAAGCCTCTGGACTGTCCATGTAAACAGCTGGCCATAGATGTGTTTAGCCAGCGCATCTCTGGCCTCCAGAGCCTGCTGACCAGTCATCGGTTTGACCAGCATCTCTCCCCCTACAGCCAGTCTGCGCTGACACAGCCAGTGAGCCATCTGAGGTCCCTCCACCCCCAACAGCTTGGAGAAGACAGCCAGAGAGCGGTCGTCTGCCTAAGGAAACAAAGGAATCAGATAAAAGATGAGCTACAGGTAAGCAAACAGAAAAGATGATTTAAAGTTAAAAAAAGTGTATATAGTCACATCAATGTAACTCCGCTCAGCACTTCTCCCACTGGCTTGAATGTTGACATTTCCCAGGTGCAGAACAGCTGAGAGGATCCTGAAGAGCTCCATCTGTTGGTCAGGCTGCACACCTGCAGTTTTAACACACCAACAATGTTTTGCTTTACTTCCATAAAAAAGTGCATGACTTAGTTAAATAAAAATCCTACCTCTATCTCAGAATTTACATTAAGCGTCTATTTACGTCTGCATGCAAATACTCTACCCAGAATGGTGAAAGCATTGCGAGTGCGCTCCAGGTCCGCCACATCATCAGTACCAGGAATCTGCATCTCTCCTCCCTGGCTTGTGTAACGGAAATGCTCAGGACCATCTGGAGGAAAAGCCCAAAACCACAGTCAGAGTGCATGCTGCACGAAAATTATAATATGATTATGATTTGAAAAAGTGCAGACATGGTAATGTTTTGAGAAGAAATCTCACTCAGTTTCAGGGATCTCATCTCAGGCAGCTCTCTGGAGGCACACAGCTGGTAGAAGATGTGGTAGTTCCTCTCTGATGATGCCTGACAGACACAAAAACATATAACAAATTAACAAATTAAATATTCTTACATGTGAAAAATGCTTTTATCATCTCTTGTGCGCTTACTTGGAAAACAACCCTTGACTTCTCCAGGAGATACGTCCTCATGTTAGCTGCGATGATGTCCCCTTTTCTGCCGAAGCCAATCTCAATGTATTTCCCAAAACGACTGCTGTTGTCATTTCGAGTGGTTTTAGCGTTCCCGATAGACTGTAGACAAAAATAATGAGTTGTTTTTGTCTTTAAAAAACATAAATGACGAGAAAAATCTTTTACTCTGAGTACAGCGATCCATCACCTCCATTATTGGGTTGGAGGCCAGAACCCTCTCCTCCACACTGGTCTGCTGTGCTGCTCCTCCAACCACAGCAAAGTATCGCATGGTGAATTTAGCTGAGACGGTTTTCCCCGAGCCAGACTCCCCACTGATGATGATGGACTGGTTTTTCTCCTCCCTATACACACAGACAGCATCAGTATCAAATCCCATTGAGTGACGTTACGCTCAGGCCATCAGGGTTGTAGGAAAGGAAATATTCTTAATGCTGTAACTTTCACTGTGTCAGGTTGAAAGTAAGCATTAGCAATCAGCTTATGGTTGTCCTAAAATGACCTCTGGCCTTTGACCTCTGACCTGGTCATGGTGCGGTAGGCTTCCTCTGCCACAGAGAAGATGTGAGGTTCCATGTCGCCCATGTCCTGACCGCTGTAAGCATCAATCACCTCCTCTCCGTATATGGGGAGCTGGTCGTAGGGATTGATGGCCACTAACACAATACCTGGAGGAACAGGAACAGGAAGTGACATCAGCATTAGAGTGGATATTGAATGGACTTTAATTAAATACTTTGAGAAAGCTATATCATTTGTGTTGGTGTAGAAATGTGCTTAAAATACAAATTGCTTTTGTTTGAAGTCCGAGAAGTCCGTTTTTAGTTTTAGGACACCAGTGAGTGGCAGTGAGGGAGTTTCCTCCCTGGCTCAACCTTTGCCCGACCATAACAGTTAAAATTATGAGCTGTAAAAGTGGAGACAGAAGCACACAGGAGCTGCCTGTTCATGGCTCTTTGCCAGCGCATATCTCAAAGAACATCTGTCACTCTTGTTCTCCCACCTTTACTCAGACGATCATCCCTGTATTTGCAAATCTGCTTTTGTCCAATCAGTGCTCACCACAGTACGTGTAGATGCTGTTGTAGTCCAGGAATCGAACCCGCAGGTTGTGCAGCACGGCAGGTTCATGGAGGAAGCTGAGAGCTGTGAGATCATTTTCCCCCTCCAGGATGTCGGGGTTCCCCAGCGGTGGGAGATCGGAGGTGGACCCCACCGGGTAATGAGCCTCCTACCAATGGAGAAATAAGTTAGGAGTGATTTTAGATAAATCATTTTTATGGCCTTTTGCCATTATTTGATTTGACAGTGAAGAGTTACAGGAAATAATGGAAAGAGAGAGTGGGGATGACATGCACCAAAGGGCCGCAGGACAGAGTCGAACCTGCGGCCAATGCATTGAGGACTTTGCCTCTGTGCAAGGGTTGCCTGCTCTACTCACTGAGCTAAACTGGTGCCTCAGGAGTGATTTTTGTTAGAGATTATGGAAAAGAGTTTTGTAAAAAAAAATAAAGGACACTGAAGCGTAGCATGTTGCTGTGTTATAAGGACCATGGTACATGAGCATTCCCACTGATTTGCCAGGGATGCTGTCGTCAGCATGTCCCACCTGTCCATTAGAGAGCTGTAGCCGCAGATGTGGATCCCCAGGACTGTAGTCCTGCAGGAGCAGGGCTGACACCCAGACTGCATCTGGGTCAGGAATCCACACACTCGCTCCCTAGCAAAGGAACAGAAAATGTAAAATATCAGCTTGAATAAAAAGGAAAAAAGATACAGCAGGTTAACACACTCTGCGAGTACTGGATGCATTTGGTGTGCACAAAATGCATTTCAATTTGTGTTCTGACATTTCAGGTACATGAAACACTTCCTGACCCACCCAGGCAAGACATTTGTCAGCCATCAGCATAAAAGCCTCTTAAACTGTGTTAAAAATTAACACTGGTCACCCTCCTCTGAATCGGGATTAGTCATTAGGTTCTTCTAACATTTCTAATTTACTTATGGTGTCAATTTGACATATTAAGTTATAATCTATACTTTACTATAATTGTGTAGATTTTTAAACAAGTTTACAAAGATATGGAGTAAAGTAGTCCAAGTTTTTGAAGATTTTTGTCGCGTACATCTACTATCATGTGTAACCTGATAATGGTTTAAGATCACACACAAGGAAATACAATTAATTGGGCACTGATATGTATTTCATGAAAATGTACACAACTGGAAAAAGGATGACAAAAACATACCCAACATGTCCTTTAAACACCTTCAGCAGTGTGTTTTCGTATCGAAATCATTACGGTTCTTTTAAGGATTCATCCTTGCAGCTAAAAATGATGACGGGCAGATCACTCTAAAAAAGCATATCAAAGTCTTACCTTGCTGTATAGCTCCAGAGAAGCCATCCTAACTCCTTTAAAGCATGTGTTGAGACATCATTTATTTAAAAGGGTAAACATCTGGACGTCCCTGTGAGGAACAGAGTGTATCCTCCACACTTTATGTCCTGGTGACAGTATTTTGCACTTTGTCCGGGCTCACACAGAGGCGAGAGGACTGTCAGGTTAACTGTTAATCTGAGGGAGGATGCAGAGAGACTGAATCATCGCTGTCAGGCAGGGTGGCCCTTACAAACACTACTTCTTCTGGGAAGCATAAAATACAGGTTTTACCATAATTACACATGAAATTGTACAAATTATTTTCAGTACTTTTGAATAAAAAAAACCACACTAGCAACAGATTTAATGACATACCGACTCATCTTTAATAAGTAATACAATCAAATTTATTTCAGCAATCAGCCTGCTGATAGTTGGGAATTTCATGATTTCAGGTGATACAATATCAAACCTTGACAAACAAGGATAAAAAACACTTAATAACTTTTCCTCGGATAAGACATTAAAACTTAATCTTGAAATGTAATTTGCTGCGTGACAGTTTTTTGTGCGTGGGTTTACGAGGAGGCAGCATGTGTGTGGTAACATTGACACATACAAAAAAAAAAATAATAGTAGTGGACTGAAGCTGTGAAAGAAACAAAGCCTTGGCACTGAACAGCAATGTTTCACAACATCAGTAAGCACCTATGATGATGATGATGAGTTAAAAACAGTAGTAATAGTACAACAGAAAGAGGATTCAAGTCCTTTCTTTCTCCCCCTTGCGCTCAGCCCCGTCATGTGTACCTTTTACTTTCCTCATGTTTGGTTGTAAAACAGCAGAGCCAAAATGCTCGCTTATTCGGTTAAATACAAAGTCAAACCTCCACCCTCTTCAAAACGACATGTCTCCTCTTTGGTCAATACTGAACATGACTATCAGGATAACACAGCTGACTTTAAAGAGATTCTTTGAAATTACAGCAAGAAAAACAACACCATCTGCATTAGTAACATCAAGCCCCAGCAGGTTAGCACTTAAGCTAACTTAAATTAGCTCAACTCTGTAAAATCTAACTGGGTCGAGTGAAATAAAACTGTCAGACTATTTATGGAGTATATCATATAGTTAAAAAAGAGACATGTCAATAATACAAAACATTCATTTCCCATCTGCCCAAAACAAAAAAAAAAACCCAGATTGACTTTTTGCTGACAGAAAATGTTTGGATCTGACACGATTGTCGCAAAAATACACACCCATTCAAACCCTTTAGTAAAAAATACGCTTATTAAACACTGAATTTGACACACTGTAGGTTTTCAATATCTACTAGCTCGTTTGATTTCTTGTTAAGGTGATTTTTGTATTTTATTGGTCAGATGAAAAATCAACCGAGCTCAGAAATACGTCAAGTAATTTAATTGGTGCCGAGGTCCCATCCAGTGGAGGTAAAGATGAAAAGACACCAAGTGCTCAAAAGGGGAAGATGTTTCTTTAGGTTGTAGGGGACAGGTTAAGGTGAAAGTAGGACGCAGTTATTAGGGGACAGTTCATCAGGGCTGGACTGCTGTGGGGCTCCTACTGTTCATGGTCGTGTGTGTGCAGGTGTTGGATAAACTCATCTGGACGTCACAAAACCCTACAAGAGCATAGAAATAGCAATAAGAAGATGCATATTCTCTGTTGTGTCATAATTCATGTACTGAATTTTATCATTGTCTTATTTGTCCCTTAACCGACCTGTGCTATACGCTCTCCATATCTTCACTGCCGTTGCCCTCCTCCTTCAGAGCCTCTCCTTCGTTGGCAGCCTCCTCGACGTGGGCCAACATATCCGCCATCAGTGCCTCCTCCAGCCTTTTCCTCACACTGTACACCAGCTCCTCCTGTTTCCTACTCATGCACACAACAGGAAGCAGTTACAGTTGGCAGTTACAGCTGCCTATAGCAGCCACAGAATCAACACAGAGCAGATGGTGTGTTTTTACAGGGTCTCTTGTTATAGACTGTGGGGTTTCTGAACAGATTTAGTCTGTTACCTTTGGATGAATCAAAGATGACACAGAGATTTTCAAGGTAATTTCTAATTTTGTTCCAACTCAGCCTTTTTATACTTGTTACTGTGCTTTACAATATAAACTGGAAGCCAATATCTTCTGAAATGGTTAAAAACACATTATTCAAACTGTACACATACTTTTCCGCCGATTTTTGCACTGAAGGAGATCAGGCAAAAGGTTGTAACAAAGGACAGTAACCATATTTTGTACCCGACTCTTGGATTAAGGCTAGAGACATCAACAATAGAAATCAAACACTGTAAAAACAAACAGGTGATCCATGTGTGGAGGTGTTCTGTGATCGCCCACCTGATGTCCTCGTCAGTGACGATGAAGGCCTTGCACAGCGGCTGTGCAGTGTTGAGCCACACTCCTGGGTTCTTCTCCACAGCCGCAGACAGCTGGCCTGTGATGGGAGCAGCACTGGTGTGCAGAGCGCTGGCAATAGCCGACAGGAGAGTCTTGTCTGTGCAGCCTGGACCGACACCTGAGGGGCAGACAGGGTGGTTAGCGGACATTTTTAAGAAACAATCAAAGCTGTAATTGATAAAAAAGATGAGACCTCAGAATTAAAGTAAAACGTATACTTATTAGCGTATTACCTTGCAGGCCTTTAGGCAGCTCCATTGTTTTCACCAGCTCCTCTGCAATGTCATAAGCATTAAGACCACTGAGCTTCTTCTCCCAAAATAGCTGCAGACAAAAAAAAGGGCAGTTCTTACAGAAAGAAAAACAATCATTTAGATTAAAATATGATGCTAATTGCAGTACAGCAAAAACTCATCCACCATCATCATATTCAAACTTCATTTTGTCCAGTTCTAAAGTTAAAGATTATATGTTTTTTAGGTTTAAATTGGATGGTGTTTTCACCTGTCGGGGCTGGTCGACGGCTTTCTGAGGATCCGTCTTCACTTTGTTGTTTGGGTGGTTGGTAACCTTGGTAACAGGCTGCTTAAAGATGGAGGCCGTCTGTCTGACTGGGAGTGATGTGTTCAGGTCAGGTTTGCCCTTTAAGATATAAAACACAGAGAAAAGATGAGGGCAATTTAAAGGACCAAAGATGCATTATTCAACAAACATGTTGATTACAGGCGGGCACGAGGACTTTTACCTTATACCCCTTTCCCACCTAAATTTAGTGTGTTGACGCAGGTTTTTCAGACCCGGGAAGACACACTTATAAATGCCGATTGTCTCTTTTCCCATTGCCAGTAGAGTATACTGCTGTCAGTCTTTTTTCTGCTGCATCACCGTCTGATGTCACAAACGTGCTGGAGACAGGGTTAGTAAACACTAAAGATGTTACGTGGTTAGATCTTTATTGTATCTATTATTCATTCAGTCTGTTTATCAAACTCGGCAGCAACAAATTTGGAACAATGTTTGAGTTCTGCTTAGACGGGTGGAATTATTAGCCGAGATGACAAGGAGTCGCTGAAGTTACCGATGGAGCATAGCATCGTGCTGGAAAGGGGTAGGGAATTAGCGTGTCGACACGGGTTTTGTGTTCCCATCAATGCCGGTCGGAGCCGAGGCGATAATTGCGCAGATGTACGGCAGTCATTTGACCCGGGAATGTAGCCTTTCCCATTAAGCATAAAAGCCAGGTGTTAGAGGGTTTTTTGACCAGTGGGAAAGCAGCTTTACTCACATGGTTCTCATAGGCTTGAGTCTGCCCTAAAGCAGGTTAACTGAAATGATCCAGTCTAAAGGACGGATTTTACTGTTGATATCTTGGTGTGCTGGTGAAATGTTTAACTAAACAATCAGCTGTCATTTAAAATTATTCAGTACACTTTTTGTACCTTACTCACTTGATAATCTATAGTTCAAGATTAATTAATAGTTAAATAAGTTTAACAAGTAAATCAAAATGTTTGCTAATGCATAGACGTTAGGACTAGATAATATTTGTTGTTTAACGCAGCTGTCAGGAACTTTGTCGCAGGAAATTGTCGCAGGTATTACTCACTTTGAATCTTCTCCACAGAAAATGTAAACAAAGACCGTTTCAGCAGCATGCCGTTAATCGCCTCTTCTGAATCCAGCCCGGTGGCAGCGATAACAGGCATTAAAAACTACATCTAGAAATAGTCAATCTTGCCGCTGATGGTCACAAACAGCTTAAAAATCCTCACAGGAGCTTTAAAGATACAACCATTAGTCTGCAGGTAATGTTTATGTGAGGGTGTTTCACTTGCTCTATCTATTAACTGTTGGACCACAGTACAGTTCTCATGCTAAACAGGGTCCGGGGTCACTGCCTGCCCATCATGAGCCTGTTTGTCTCACCTTGTTCTGGTTGTTGTTATCATATCGTAATCTCTGGCGGTTCTTGTTCAGCTTGCTCATCAACATCTTCCCTGTGCGGAAATCAAAGGAGCTGAGGTCCATCTGGTTACCAAGGTAACGGGCCAGCTGAGGCTTGCTCCGAAACTTCTTCCCAGATGGACTGACAGAGGAGGCAGAGAGAAACCATTACACTCAACAACAACAACAACAACAACAGAAACGGCACAAAGACACCAAGACTGAAAACAAAACAGAGCTGAAGGTAGGGAAGCAAAAAACAGACAGGTCACACTTCAAAACACAGACACACAGCAGACAGAAAGCTACAAACAAGGACCACAACATGCAACAAGTCAACAGCAAACAGAAGCAGTGCACATTCAAGTGGGCAATGAAATCACATTACTTTGTGAAATGGATGCAATCTTTAATTAATACCCTACCTAAGCCCTGTTATCTATAGAAACAGCATACATTTTAGTAAGAGCAGATGTGATTTTATAGAAAACATAATCATTATATATAGCTATAACATTAGCCTCTAAAAACCAGTGAGCATAATATAAACACAGCAAAACTACCATTTGACAAAATGTTTCAGGATGGAAACATTGTAACTCCACTTGTAGGAGCAACAGTATCTTGAGCCTGAGCAATGACCAACAAAGAACTGTGGGTGGATACGTGCTAGTAACTCATGCAAATGTATCTTACATCACACACCACAGTTAACACCAGTATGATTGTACAGTTAGCCTACCACAAACTATACAACCGACCCGCCTCCCCCCTCTCTTGCCTCTGTTCCTCATCTTGCTCTTCTCCTCTGCTAAATGAAAACAAATCTGCCGTTGTTGATTCATTCAAAGGGAAATAAAAAGTATTAACTCATATGACACTTAGTTTTATTCATCAGAGGCCTCGCCAGGCGCGAGCTGCTGCTGCTAGCCTGCACGGTGGGACAGACTCCTTCTTATCCCAACACTTGTGCTTGGAGCTGGCCTGGCTGGCCTTGTTGCCCTGCTAGAAACATACCCCCCTCCTCCTCCCCTCCCAAACTTTATAACGACCACCGTCCCCATTATCATACTCCGTAAACTCGGTGTCTTGTGCACAAGTTAAGTTTTGCAAGCCCTCGTTCGTTTAGTACCTAAAATAATAGACATCGCTCTTTCCAGCTGACAAACCCGACTTTCTGGTCACTTCTTCCATTTTCCAGCCCTTGGGGAGAGCAGTGCAATCCCACCTTTTCTTCTCCATTTCCCACGCGAGTAGGTTTTTAATCCTCTAAAAGTTACTGCGTCTAAATCAATTGGTTTTTAGGAAATGTGTCGATTTTTTTGGACGGCAGGTCTGTCGCTTCTTACGCTTTTGTTTCGACCATATTACAACATGCGTCCTCTGTAATGGGATCTCCCTGCTAACAACATCTCATCTCTTTGTCGTCGCTCAGATCGCTCCGCCGCAGACCTCGGCCACATCACTACCTGCCTGTCTCGCCGGGGCACGAGGGCTACATCCGCAAGGAAAACATAGGACAGAGCGGCTGAGTCGACACACCGCGAGGCAGCCAGGACGAGGCAGGAAGTAAGAAGCTTATGACTTCAGAATAAAACCAAAAAGTTGTCATGGAGTAAAAACGTTAGACGTGCGATATCGTTTCATTCAAGTCTCCAGCTGTTACTGACATAAAATGCAACATCGTCAATTTTTTAAATTTAATATGAAAATATCACAAAAATCGTGCTATATTCTAATATTGCTATTAAATTTAATCTGTATGTACTCTCTGGTCTCCCTAAGAAGGACATTTCTATTAATATAACTTACTTAAATCAATCAAACAAATTATATGGTGATATCAATATGAGATAAAAATATAAAAATATCAACTTAAATATTTTTAAATATTTAAATATTTTAAATGGTTCGGTAAGATCGTCAGTGAATATAGCGGCACAATAGCAAAAAGAAAAACAAGAATCACTGTAAAAAACAAAAAACAAAGATAAAATAAACTGAGCTAATTTGTAAAGTAAAAACATTTCATAAAATTAATTATTAAAATTAACATTTCTTAATATTAAGGTTTTTGGAATAAAGGTTAAAAACATAGTTAAGTAAAAAGTTAGGAAAAACATTTATATAATAGCTTTATTAAGTTTTAAATCAAACATCTTTTGAATCCTTAAAGGTATAATTAAATTACAAACTTAATTGTTATACTTTTGAAACATTTAAATAGACTATAGTTAAAATTGAAATTGATAAAAATACAGGGGAAAATTATATGTTAACTCTTTAAATGCACACAAGCTTCAATAAGTTTATTTTGTACCAAGGGAAAAAAATATGACAAAATAATATTAACTGTGGGGCCATTTACTTGCGTTATGATATGCTAACATTGGCATGTAAGGAATGGTATGAACACCATATTTTTTTAATATAGGCCTACTGTAAATTATATTTTTTTCTTTGTCGTTCGTCTTTTGTTTTGAAATATTTTACCGGAAGTCTTATATTCTGTCAATGAATTGACTCTGATGACTCGCACAACATCAATGTTAACGTATGGGGAACATATAGGAAACTGCTACACATAGACCGTAAATAGTGATCACGCTGATGTAGTAACAACATTGATGGATGCCGCTGATTAATAATTTGTACTAGATACATTCAAATAGCGCCTTTCACTTGTAGCTTGCTCAGCAGCCTAATACAAAATGTGAAAGTTTCATGTAGGCTACATGAAATTGGAGAGCCGTTTCTCCACGACAATGCCTGCCGTTGTCATACGGACTTGAAGCCGGCTTTTATGAATGAACAAAGTAAATGTGATCGATTAAACAAAGACACCATCTTAAACGCATGTCATGGTTATACGGAGGCTTTGTGTGTTATACCGTTGCAGAAACAACATAATCTGCTTTGTACGATTAAAATGTAACATTATGTCGAAATGGCACACTGTCGACGCAGTACACCGACTCCATGCCAAATTCAGCATTAGCTGCAAGCACCAGGAAAATTGAACCACATTATAATGATGCAAAAAAAGACCGACATCCTAACTGAAGACCGCGGCATTGCTGTTTGCAAAAGCGAGACCACCGAGTGCATCTGCCTAATCGATGATAAACACTTTCCAAATATATTATGAGAACGACATATCGTGCGTCAAACGCTACAGTAACTATTAAAACGCTTATTGATGGTTTCATTATCCGTAGGATGGTGTACTTACTCGTTTTTATCCATCTTGAAGACACTATCTCGTTTTCTCCCTCTCGCTATGTTAAATCCCTTCTCCCCTCTCCTCTTTCAGTCCCCTCCCCCTTCGATGAGAGAAATGAAAGACATTATCCACGCAAATTTCGCAGCCTGGCTGATAAAATGAGTATTATGTCTGCCCGAACCTGGCGTAATCTCAGTTTGCAACTAGGGCTATAATGTCTTGGTGTATGTGTTTATCAATATGCGCTAAAATTATATCATCAGAGCCTCTACATATGCATTCTGTTCAATATTTATTTTATTTCAGACTACTTTTACAGTACAAGGAATCATAACCAGTTGGCAAATATCACATCTGCAAAGTCAAGCTTTGATAACCACCCAATTCAAAAGAAAATTTAAGAACATCCAATTCTTGAAAGATGTATTGCAATCACACTGGAGATGCATTGAGCACAACATATGTTTAAGATCCCTTCACCAAGCAGTTTAAACAAAACGTTAAAATAGTTGGAATTTTGCTGAATAACTTGACACGGTGGGGTAATTAAAGTTTTATTCACATTAAATACTACTTGATCAAGAACAGCATTTATACATAGTGCATCCAGTTGTCCAAACTCCTAACTAGCCGGCAGTGACTGATTGCTGAGCCACGGCACCCCCTTTGCGATCTGTAAGCAACCGACCCGTGTGCCCATTCCCAAGATCTGGTCCTGTAGGCAAACACACATACCATTAGCAATATGTACGTAAACACATCTGTTTGTTTGTGTGTAAAGTACATTCTTCCTGCCTCTGTCATAACTACATAGGGATTCAAGTGATGATGGTGGGAGTGGTAAAGGGATTGAGATGTTTATCCTAAATTGACCCATTTTCTTTCTTAAATCTATTCAGACTTTTTGCAAAACTTCAGATTACACAGAAAACACCTGCACAGTTGTCATCTAACAAGATTACATGAGCAGCTTTACCACTGTGGTTTGGTTAGTGAGAGTTTAACACAACAGGTATTTCTGACCTCAAGCTTGCGGTTGCCAGTGCAGATGCATGAGTAGAGTACTAAACCTGTTAGGTAGGTAACAGAAACTTTAACCAATATGCAGGAGTGTTTATTTCAGTTCCAACACCTGGCATTGCCTGTACCTGCCTGCATCTTATCATCAGTATATGGGTGGGGCTGAAGCTACCCCCCCCCCCACACACACACACACACAAACACTAAAAACAGTGTATTTGAATGAAAGCTCAGTTACACAAGTGTTGATTATAATGACACTTACAATTAGATTGTGTAGGACTTTACTCATCGTCTTTGAACTTCCCCTTAACGTATGGCACAAAGTCTAGAAATAATCGCCAATCTGTGAAGTGAACGAGAGCCACTCCGCCAACTGTCCCCCAGGCGACCATATTTGGTACCCTAGATGGAAGAAACCAATGAGATAGATAAATGAGACAGAAATTTAACCAACCATCATTTTCTATACACTTCACAAGTTAATTTCATGTGCAATAAGTGATGACCACAATTCAAATATTTGACTTGAACACTGGTTAAAGTTGTTGTGCACAGGCAAAAGCTAGCTAATAAACAGATTCAATGTTCACAAATAAGAAGAATAATCTTTATAAATAACTGTCCATCTCTGCTTGCACTTTGCAAGGATGGACATGTGCAGTTGGAAACTCAGCAGTGATCACTGTAAGTCAAAGCATCGTATTTGAGAAAGAAAATAAAACGTCAAAGCTCCTGTGAGGAGTTTTTCGCTGGTTATGAAACAGACTGAAATTAATTCTGATTACTCTTTATGACCTACAAAAGCAAACCAGACCATCAGCGACAAGATTGATTATTTCTATACAGTTTTTTTTAATGCCTGAAACCGTTCAGACGAAACGATTAACTGCACGCTGCCTTTGTTTACACATTCCACTGCAAACATTTTAATTGAGTGATACAAATGAATGTTAAAAGAAAGCAGGATGAGATTTTTTGTGTAAAAACACCACTTAAGCATGTACAGAACAAAAGCTCCACGAAAGCTTTAAGACACATATTTGTGCCATTAAATTCAGGCATTGATTTTTAATAATGATTAAATATGACGTTAAAAGGTATTTCAAACATGCAAAATTATGAGGCTAAAAAACGATGTACTTGTCAAATATCTCATAACTAAACTTCATCAAATGAATATATAAGCAGTTTAGTACTTGTCATTGGCATTTAGGTATCCGAAATCAGTTGTGAAATAACTTTGACTTGGTTAAGTATCAATGAAATCTGCAACAATATTAAGATATAATTTTACTAAAAATATAAATCTTTACAGTTTTAATGTCACTACTGTCACTTGCCTCCTTGCAAATCTGTTAACTATGTATTGTCAGTAGGAAGTAAACAAGCAGGCTAAGCTAAAGCTAGCTAGTAAGGCAAGCGGTCACACAGAAGGACACAGAAGCGTACATGGCATCATGTTTAACATAACAAACGCTATCAAAAATTACTTCCAGCACTTTACTCCACCTGAGTTAGTGATATAACTTACCACGTTCTTACAATAGCAATGTACTTGCTACCGATGAATTTATTGAGTATTTTCTGGACCATCCTGACCTTCTCTCAGTTGTAGTTCTTCACTCCATGCAGTGTTTTCTGGCAGATGGCTGTTAAGGACCCAAGGCTGCCTCCTCTTATGCCTGATAAAAATAACCAACGGGCTGCGTGCAACGGCTCAGGGTCGTTTCAGGCCACCATTTCAAAGGTCTCAGTTTACAACACAGAGATGTTTTAAAGTCTGTGTGCTCTATCTTTGGCAACCATCCAGCTATAACAACTACTTCAGACCTTGAGTGTTGATTTTATGAAATCGATAGTGGTACCTGGTATCATGTCTTGAATTCAATATGGTGCCTTGCTGGTTATATAATAGCATGTCACAAACGCATTTGTTCCTACCCGGCAACAAAAATATGAACAAATTCATTTTCCAAACTACAGTAAACCCTTTATTACAATGTTTTCCTTTATTTTCCTTTTATGTATACAATTTCAAAAGCCAGACATTGGAAAAGGTATAATCTGTTATTAAAAATGGCACATTTATTGCTACATTACTGTTATATACAGGACAGTTCTCAACTATATATATTTATATATATAAAAACAAAACAAAAAAAAGAAAAAAAAGAGAGATTGAGTGAGGCACTCTGAGGACCCTGCAGGAGTCAACAGTGTCCTCAAGCCAAGATGTCAGGCTCTTTACCTGTGAATGTTTTGAACACTCAATAGTCTCCCCCCTTTTAGTTCAACAAAGATATGACAAAATTGTTGAAAGCAAGTGTTTATTACTGCTTTCTTATACCAAAACAAGTTCAAGCCCATCAACTGAACATTTTCCATCATAAAAATGTTATTTTCTGTTAACATTATGTGCTCTTGCAGTGGTCGGGTTGCTTTTCCACAGATTTCAAACTGTGTCTATGACAAGACTTGTGTTAAGAAATAAGGTTCCCCCAGCAAATTATTTGAGTATGTAGCTTGTAGGTTAGCGGGATGTTCATACAATACTAAATGACATCAAGTCAGTTTTTCCCTTGGAACAAATCGGCAATATTCATTACACTTAATGATCTTGTAATAATAAAAAGTAAAACTTCAAATACAACTCTTTGAAAGAAGTGATCAGAACTTCAAACAAAAAGCCACTGTCGACGCCATCAAAGAGCTGGAAGAGACAAGGTCAGAGGTGAAAAAAAGTCACTGGAGACTAAATATACTGAAAGTCACTGCAGCAAAGGGCTTGCACTCTGATATACAGAAATTTAAAATGCTCCAAGCTGTTAGAAGCTCCAGCTACGACGGAAAATAAAACTCACTCCCTACATTGGAATTTGAAGCAACACATACACTGAAAAATGTTAATGTGCATCAAAAGCAGACAATCAGAGCCAAAAGCAGCATCTCTTGAACCCCGTAATGTCAACTGATTTAGCAATATAGGGCAGATAGAAAGAAAACTCATGACCTGGACCCATGACCTTAACTAAAACAGCAGTTTGGACAATATAATCCAGTTGAATAATTAGAAAAAAAGGAATAAAAACTAAACAAGATCTACGTAACATTTATTTATTTAACTAGATACACTGAAAGAAAATCTCTTTATACCATTTGAACTTCTTCCTGAAAATTGAAAAAAGCATTAGGAGAAGGGAGGGTGGGGGAATGAACAAGTACCTCTTTAATCTCCGTGATAAATGAAATGATATGGTTCACAAAATAAAACTGTCTTAAATGAAAAATACAAGTTCAGGCACTGATAAGGTATCACTCTCCCATCATGTTAAGTCTTGAGAATGAAAAGGCCACACTATTGATTTGTATAGGTCTTTTTCTTCATCTCTTTTTGTAGAAATTAAACACAAAATGCTCTACCTCCCATTTGTGATTACATGTTGGTAAAAACCATTCACAACATGACATGACATGGGAATAACATCACAATAACACTGTTTTGTTCTCCATATTATCCATTACCTCACACCCAAATACCGACGTCTGCGTCCAAAATTAATGTGCAGGCTACTAGAAAGTGAGCTGCACACTGAGAGCCACTTGGTTGCGGGCAGACATTAGAAAAAGGTGAAATGAAAACTATTATACTGTACTGAAAAACCCCGGAACACAACTTTGAAAATGAAGGTGATCCACATTTGTATGGTAGCTACATTCAAAAACCAGTTGCATAATTACTGTGAGAGACAAAAATCACTTTCCTCAGTGCCTCACTGCTGAAGTAAGAACACTTCAACAGGCTGTGGCACAAATGCCGTCCACGTACTCCCAAATGGAAAGAAAAAAATTCATCTGGGTAGCTGATAAGCTTACAACTAAAACTGGAATAAAGGATACACCAAACGCTTTCAACATTTTTCCTTTTTCATCCGATGACCCAAGTCCTCCGCAATTCTGGTTCAATTTTGAATTAATTTTTGAACAATTTCATTTAAATGTCAAATATCCCCTTATTCAGCTCATCTACAATACACTCTAAACTTCAAACTAATATTGCCATTTATGTAAAAAATCTACAATGTATAGACTAACAAAAAATATATATTTTTATATATATTTAATTTTGAAAAATGAAACATATCAGAGTAATGTATGAAGTGAATTTACACGTCACACTTCTCTCGGTAAGAAACGTGAGCAGAAACTTACTCAGGAGGAAGGTGAGGGGCTGTAATTCAGTGGGAATGCTCATTTAGGAAAAGAAAGCCTCCGTTACACAAAGGCTTGTCTGCTTCAAACAACTGCGGACTGATGAGATCCCTTCATCAAAAGGAACCCAGAGTTTTTTGTCTTTTACAGAAAATCAATTGAGGGGAAAAAACTTGAGCTGTTAAGTCTGCTGGCATTGTCCGTAAACCATTTCAAGTAAGTAAGAGCACTAAGTGGTGCTGATCACTTAGCAAGTGTCTCAAATGGCTTTTAAACACGACTTTCAGGGACTGAAATGCACAACAGATCGACACTTTACTTCCAGCCTAAACCTACACAACTGTGCTTTATCTTGTCTGCGTATGCTTTAGTACATAAAGCAGTACAAAAACCTGAACATATGGCAGGGGCTTACTGGAATTAGTCTAGAATTTGTGGTCAACAAATAGGAAGAACAGTTTTGTCGTTGACAGACTCCACTTGGATAATTCATAAGCTTCTAGGAAGGAGTCTTCTTTTCCCCGGTCTCCAGGTGCTGTGTTGGATGAGACCGGGCTTCAGTCAGAGACTGCCTCTAGTTCAGAGTTCCTTCTCTCTTAAGCTGCTTTTGGACTGTCACAACTTTGACCTTTCCCTTGTGACCTTTCCATCACCTTCCCCACACATTTCCTGATAAGATCAAGGAAAGGTCACTGAATTTAGACAATTCAACTTCAACTATGGGCTTGGTTACATAACATATGTAAGACTGTACCATCACGCTGGGAATGACATACATTAAAAATAATTGCTCATACACATAAGCAATCCCTCACAATAAATGTTCCTCACATGTAAAGCAATTTGCTTAAATGTCAAATAGAAAACATGTAACAATTAGGCACAAATCCTTGATTCAATTTGTGTTTGTTTAGGTCTCCTTTCTTTCACAAGAGCACCTCTCGGCAGTGTGTGAAGTCCCAATTTGTGGCAGGACAAAAAGTACTCCGGTGTTCCATCATCTTGTGGAAACCAAGAAGAAAAAAAAATCTTACATGTATAAAACAAAGCAAAACTAAAAAAAGTTCTTCACATTTGAGCTTGTAGTCATGGTTGGGAGTGCGACAAACAGGCTGTGTCAGTTTTGGCAGTATGCATGTGTGTACGAGTGTGTGAATGTGCATCTTGAAACTTGAACGGACAATACACAGACATGTCCACATATACACACACACACTGAGAATAATGGGTGGAAGAAATCTGTTAAGGCCACATCCTCTGACAGCCAAGGAAACACCACCAGATCTGTAAAAAGGAAGGACCACAAACAATATGTTATAGTATTAATTTATGACAGAGTGGTCATCCAAACATTAAGATAATACTAAGCAAACTAAAGTGTTCCTGATCAAAAGTAATAACCCTTAAGGTTTTTAAGAAATCAGTTCCAATGGCCACACAGGAATCAGATACACTACTTGCTCTTCTGTTGTTCTTTTGACCAAATATGGTGCCAAATCAGCCAGAACTGTAATCTTAATGATTATAACTGTTGGCAACAAATAGCAATAACATACTTAGGGTTGCTTCAGTAGTGAATATTAAAGGCCTACCTGGTGTTACATGTGGCCAACTGGGTTGTGGCCATCTCCTCCCATACTAGGATGGCCTCCTGAGAGCTGCATGGGTGCTTCACCCACCACCCCAGACACCTTCTCCTCCTCACGGCGTTTTAAACATGCTGCCTTGGGGTTAAGGTTAC
Organism: Semicossyphus pulcher; assembly: GCF_022749685.1. Taxonomy (NCBI): domain Eukaryota; kingdom Metazoa; phylum Chordata; class Actinopteri; order Labriformes; family Labridae; genus Semicossyphus; species Semicossyphus pulcher. Next base: position 14,677,466 of record NW_027211715.1, read on the forward strand.
GCTCTGCCAAAGAAAGAGAGAAGAGAAAGGGTCGTTCAGTATAATCATCAGCTTTCATCAGCGGGCCATAGGCTCAATCACCATTGTGTTAACTCATTGGGCAATAGTGACATAACAGACATTTATTGACATGAATATCTTCGAGATTATATCTTTAACAGAGGTAAACAGAACGGGATCTTCCAGCCATGATGTGCTGCTTCCAGACTGACCTCTGACTTGTTGTTCTAAATTGAGGATGACATTGACGGCTTGGTGCAGTATGAGAAGTTTGGTCTGAGGTTTGTCATGGCTGAGGTGCAGCTGGCACATCCTCCCAAGCTCCTTAAATGCCTCGTTGATGTCCCGTACTCTCAGACGCTCGCGGGCATTGTTAGCCACTCGCCTCTCCCTCTCACGCTCCATCTTCACCTCAGGGGGAAGGTCCTCGTCATCTTCCTCTGGACTAAACAAAAATGGCATATGTTCCCTTTAAAGTAAAAGAGGTGTGTTCATCAAAAACATTCATGTCATTTGTTGTGTTGCATGGTTTCCAATTGTAATGTTTCTTTAAGAGTAAATGCTTTCTGTTGTGTTGACTAACACATTAACAAAGTAAACTTCCTTTGATGCTGAAAGTGAAGAAATATTGAAATTCACTGATGGACAATAAAGTTTAGAATACGAGTTTTACAACACTTCAAATTCTGCAAATCAAAAATCTGATTTCAGCTCCATAAACAGGTGCTTTCAGTGAGCCCAGGTGCATCGACATGTACTTTTTATGAGCTCGAAAGCACAACAAATTGATTCTCTATCGGAGAAACTTACTCATCTTTCTGGTCTGAAAGGCTAGAGAGCATCTGGAGGGTCAACGCCTCCTTTCTGAAAACGTGAAATGAAGGAAGGGGGGGGGGGGGGATTTCAACATTGTTAAATACCTAACATAGTCCGTGCAATCAGTGGGACACAGACGAGATGACTAATAAATTACTTCTAAAAGACTGTTATTTATTTTAAACAGCTGACATGTGGAGCCTTGCAGCAGATATTTCCACATCAAATGGGTTTCTTTATTTTTTCATATTTGGCAATTGTGTCAAGAAAATCTCCACCTTTGTGGGATGAATAATTTAAACTTGCAAATTAAAAAAAAAAAAACGTTTGTGGTTAAAAAATGTAAGGACCTTACCTTGTTCGACTACGTGCTGCCTTGGAGTCCTTCTTTTCATCATCAGATTTGTCTGCAACGGATGAATTCTCATCATCCTCTTTGTCTTCTCTTTTGATGTCTGAGCTGCTGGAGGAGTGTGTGGAGCGAGCCAAACCACCAGGAAGACCTGAGGACAACACACAGAGGCTTTAGTGCTATGTAACATAATCCTCACATCTAACAATGGGATATGATACAATTAAACAATGCGGAAGGTTAATGAAGTTAAAAGACCACTGAAGAGTACCTCCCATTGACATATAACATTATATATAATTAACCAGATATGACCGTAAGATATTTGGTCGGACTCACTGGTAAAGCCCTCTGGTTGGCCAACTGACGGTGTGGGTCCGGATGCGTGATGACCGTGCAGCAGAGTGCTGCTGGGAGGAAGTCCTGTGGGCTCCTCATGTTTCCCTCCCTGCTGACGAAGGTGGAGAAACATGATGTGAATCTCATAAGAAAAAGTAACTTGATATATCTCACCCGTATTGGAGCAAATATGTAGTTAATTAAGGAGTGATTTTTGTTATTTATCATGTTAAGTGAATTACAATTTTGCTGTTAATTGCTTGCAATTTTACCATTGACCAGCAGGTGGCACAAAATTAAACAATGTTCAACATGTTTTGATTTTAAGTTTTAGTGCGTTTTTAAAATGTTTTTCCTCAATTTTTTCTAGGTTATTCAAACAGAAAACAAATTTCTTCAAAAAAGGCAATTTGATGTGTAACAAAAATAAAATAAAATCAAGGTTCTCAATGTGTTAGAGATGTTTCGGCTGAGCATGTACGTGCATTGAGCATGTACTTCCCCTGTCACATCTATATCTTGGCTTTGACGGCATGAAAATAAACTTTTAACTTCCGTTTGATTGTTGTCGTTATACAGCATCAAAAGTCTCTTAAAAACAAACACACAAAACAATCTGACTAGAGTAGGTGACTCACCATAGCAGGATGTCTGTTGCTGAGGGCAAGGCTAGCATTGGGGAAAGCTGGAGAGAGGGCCCCGAGGCCCCCGTTGTGTACTGAGGACAGCAGGCTGTGCATGTCGGAGTGGGCGCCCTCTAAGCCTGGGCCCTGGCCCACAGCATGGCTACGCAGTACATGGATGGCCTCCTCCAAACGGTCCTCCATTTTACTTTGCTGTATAAATAAATGTAATGACTTAAACAGTGCATGTGTTCTTTACTGTACATTTTAATAAAACAGCAATAAAAAGGAGACAACAATATAGTCTGACTTCAAATTAACTTTGTTGTTACAGACACGTTCTAACATACCAGTGCGTGTGGTTGCCCTTCATAGTTGGGTGTGGTGGGTCTCTGCCACTGAGACTGAGCTCCTGCAGAGAGAAATATTGGGATATTATATAGAGGTAGTTCTAAGCTCTACAGCAGGTGGAGCTGTAGACACGTTTCTCTGCTAAAGAACATCAAACATGCAAAGGATCATTTTTCCTCCAACAATTTCAACTGATTCATTTTTCAGTGCCAAAAACAAGGTTGCAATCAAACGAAACTAGTTAAATAAATTGGACTGATGTCGGTATTCTGAGCCTGAAATTGAAATATTATCCAAATTCGTGGTTGCATGAGTGAGAATAGAGCCCAGGATAAAACCACCTGAACTCAGTTTACCAACTATGTTATTGGCAAAGTTTACTCAGCCAAAGCAAGGTCGTACCCAACTGATGCAGTAATTTAAAGAACAGGTGATTTAACATAAATTATGCGCTTATGAAAACATATTGTTGTTTAAAGGTTATTAGAGATCAACACCTTTTATTGCATTAAATGGCCTCTACATACCAAATTTTGGCTTCTTTATATACAAGCAGCAGCAATTTGATGCTCATATTATCTGTATTTGGGGAATTAACTCTACCTGCAATAGCCTGAGGAGATCCAGGAGTAGATGGAGCTGAGGAGAAGTTATTACTGTTGTGGTCCGACGGGTAAATCTGTAAGAATAAGAAAACAATTATTAGTGTTTTTTAAATCACACACTCTTGTCCTTATTGGCAAGTGTCCTCCGCATATTTTACAAGCACAATCCCTGTTTTGGGTCAGATCATCAACAGCCAAATTGATGCTTAACCAATGAACGACCATTTCTGTCAAAGTCTCCGTACTGGGCTGATTTCTCACCTTTTTGTTCTCTCTTGAATAAAATGGTGCCACATCACAGACTTTTACTTTGTCAGAAGAGATAAAAACCCTTGGGAAAATAATTGTTTTATTGCCCATCACTAATGTAAAAAAACAACAGACAGAAGATAACTCACTGAGGCAAGAGCCTTCCCAATTTCATCTCCTGAACTGCCAGCTGTGGTGCCTCGGTTGGCTGCAGAGACAAAATAAATAAAGTGAGTCAGATGACCTGTTTATTTGTTTTGGGAGAAGAAAGTCGACAGACTAAGATACTTGTGCGATAAGTTAATTTTAAAAGTTCCCCACCCATGATGCCTTCTCCGTTGATGGCTGGTGTGTGGTTGTAGGTGGTTGGGGCTGAGTGGAAGCCGTTGACTTCGCTGCCGTGCAGAGGATAGTTCTGTGGGGACAGAGGCAGGGGTTGACGCTTCTGGAGAAGAAATACAAGTAGTTCATAAGGCACATAAACCCCACACAGAGACATCAAGCAATGTGACAATTGATGACATTTTTGTGTTAAATAAATATTGAAATTCATGCATCTTAGATTGTATGTGTTGGTTATCTCTTAAATAAAATGTCCTTTACAAGCAACAATTAAAGATATGAACCATGTAAAGGATAACATTTATGAATTGGATTAAGGCCGATATACCCACCATCCTGTCCTGTGGGTTAATTGCAGAGAAGGAGCCTGGCTGTCCAATGTGAGGAGAGTTGCTCAGCATGGCAGAGTAGCCAGAAGACGACCAGGGGTCTTCTGAGAAAGCAGAAAACACATGTGCAATGATGAAAACACTTTCACAAATTGCACCACTGACTGTATAAGTTCCTGTGATGTTGTTTGAAAGGTTACCTTGCATATAGAAAGAGCCAGGGTAGACGGCTCCAGGCTTAGCACCAGGATATCCTCCATTGTCTCTGGAATACTCGTCACCAGATGTGGAGGCATACACCTAAACAAACAAGCAGACAATGAGCAGCCGGACAGTGCTTTCTACTTTAAAAACAATATACTTAAACATGGATATTTAATGTGTTATCTGATGGTGCCATGAGCATCCTGAGAGACCAAGTATTAAGCTATCAATCCTCCCTTTCTTTGCCTTTGAAGCCACTTAATTACACTTGCTTCAAGCGGCCACAAGATGGCAAGAGGGAGTCTGCCGGCTGTGGAGGCAGGTCGGCTCCTCGCCTGTGGAGGAGAACGCAGCGGCCATGCCATGCTGGGCACAGCGACGGCTTGAATCCCAGTGCACAGTGAGCACTTCCTCTAGCTCCCAGGACCCCAGTGACATCGCACTGCCTGGCCTGCAGCCCCTCCCTATAACACACTCAGTATCCACTCGCACACATACCATGCATTCAGTGAGCCAACACACACACACACACACCCATGAACACTCCTCTAGCAGAACCCTCAAACTGGCACTATCACATCCTATACGGCATCAACAGAGAATTGATTACAGAAAACATGGAAATGGACAGCTCTGATGAAACTGGACATTTTATATTAGCACCTTAAAGAGTCCAATTACACATCGCTCTACATAGAGCAAACAAATTCTGTTGCCTTAAGTGACACACATCTCTCCGCTCCAAAGCTACAGATTGAAGACGGACATGAGAAGCCCCCAGTTTCCCGACACCATCAGCTACCACTCAGTCCGTCTTTTCCTCTTCTCCTCTGTAGTACATGGCACATAGAGGAAGAGAGAAAGAGAACGGAGGCTATGCTGCAAAGAATGCTAATCCAGAGAAGGGATTTTTTCTGTAATTTGATTTAACAGGGAGAAGTGGAAAGGGAATGGAGAGATGCACTTCTAATTACAGAGCCATCTGCCTGTTCCTGGACCACATCCAACTCCACAGGCAGCTGGGCTGAGGAGAGGGAGCGAAGAGAGGGAGAGAGATGGGGGCTGGGATCCAGTCAGCGAGAGAGAGAGGGAGAAATGGAGGGAGAGAGAGAGATTGCGGTGGGTAGGGGGTGGTAAAGGGGCAAGGGGGAGGATTGAGAGGAAAAAAAAAATGAAGGCCCTGATGATTTATGAAATGGGTAGAGAGATAAGGGGTGTTGAGGGGGGACAGGAGAAGGTAATCTAAATGACTTAAACAAAGCTTGATATGGCCAGGGGAGTGTGAAGGAAACAGGGGATTTAAAATGATCACGGTTAATTCAGGGGAAAACATGACGGAGATGGCTTCATTTAACAATAGGCTTTGAGTTGTTCTTTCACAGGGAACAATGTCGAGTGAATCCTGCTGCTCTAGATGGGAACAGAAAACTACACAATGACTGGTGCTGCTGGATAATTGTATTCTCAGGAAGAAAGGGGATTTCTAGGCTAAAATCCTCCGCTAATAGGGGTTTAATGTAATTCAGGTTATGACCGTGTAAAGGTCTCTACACTAGAACAACACGGGTTGTCGCAAGGGGTGGGGAGTAGATGAAGATTAACATCAAACTAACCTCAAACTGCTTTATTATTCAACCACTAAAGCTCCGTTATGAGTCCACTGGGCAACTAGGGGGCAGGAGAGAAGTTTCTCCATGCTGTTTGATCGTTGCAGGTGAGAGGGGGTGAGGGTTCCCGAGGTGAGGGCAAGGATCTTGTGGGTGCAGGAAGTCAGGGAGCCTGAGGCGAATGGGAAGCAGCCTTTACAGTACAGCTGTTATTTGTCCATATGTTAAGCAATATTAAGGTAACAAAAGTAGATAAAAGAAAAAAGGAGGAGTTTGTTGAAGTGGTGGTGAAGAGAAAAGGGATGGGAGGGAGTGTGGGAGGGAGGAAAGACCACAGGATCATCATCGGCGGTCATTAATCTGGGCTCAGACACGGGGCTAAGAGGCCTCGCAAGCACCGCGCCTCACAACTGGGTCACTCACAGGGGGAGGCCCACCCAGGCCATCATGTGGTGAGGCGTGGGCGGAGGGCTGGGTGAAGTGGGGGAGGGGGGTTCACACACACAAACATGTCATCATTCGCAGTAAAACCACGCGGCCGTCGTTTACACTGCGGGGAATGACTGAGGTTCAGACAGTGAAAGAGAGGGGGGCCTCTGCCAAACAGAGCGTTCGCACTAAATCTTTGTGATGTAGTCACTGCGGCCAAGCGTGTCTACACGTAGAGGTTTCACAACGCCCGCAGGTGGAGGACAGCGCTGATGTCACAGAAAAACAAACAGATTTCTTAATTCCTGCATTGAACGAGGGATCGAGAAACGAGCTCAGCAGCAAGTTCAGCAGGTCCAACTCTGATCCGTCTCCTTACTGACGATTAGTCGATCTGATAAAAACCCTCCTAATCAATGCAGCCCGCTACAGTAGCTGCATCTGTTGCAACTTTATCTCAGAGTAAGATAGAGTCAGAACGCAACACAACACGAGTAACGCTCCACTTCTTTTCCTGCCAGATTACGCATCCATGGCTCTGTGATTTGGACCTACTCAGCCATATAAATCCTTTGAATTTACTTCATGCGTTGAAAAAATTTCAGCATAGTCATGAGTCAATTTAATTTACGACTGCATTTCAAAATCTCCTCAACATTAATTCAGATGATGGAATCATGTGACAAGGCCAAGGTGTACGTAATGGCCCTGACATGTTCCTTAATTTTCGCAGTATAAAATCCCCAAACACAACAGATACTTACACACACACGGGTAAATAACTCATCGTAATCTTTTTATTCTCGGCCTGTGCGGCCGGTGAACTGCTTCGAGGCACCGTGCTGAAACACAGATGCCACAAGTGAGCAGACGCACAGTAACTGTATCCAGTTTGTGTTTGAGGTCACTCTTGTTATCTGAGAACTACAGTAGCGTGAGGACTGGGTTACAGAAATGTTTGTGTACTGGCAGTATTTCATATTAATGATCCAGTGGCAGCTCAAGCAGCAAGATTGGGCTCTAATAGCAACAGTGACGCCCACTCGACGACCAAGCCGGGTTCCTCTGAGTTGAAATATCATGTTTGCTGTCTTACAAAGCCATGAATCTGTCGGTTCCAAACTTAAATGCTTCTGCAGAGGAGCAAGTTAGAAATGAGTTGGTTGGTGTTGTGTGGAAAATGCTCCACTGTAAAAGGTTTAAACTGTATTTAAATTGTGCTGGTGACCTCTGATTCATCTACAGGAGCTGAGACTTTTACTTGGTGAATGAATCTGTAAATGGGAACGATGCTATGCTAACACAGCCTTAAGCTAACACAGTGAGATTCATTCAGCACATGAGCAAGCATGCAACGATGACTTGTGTTTCCAGCTATGTGTGGTTGCCATCATCCACGCACACATCAGCTGCTGGGAATTCTGGGCCCACTGACAAAATGTGACACTTGGTACAGTAAATCAAAGCTCTATATGACACTTCAGACTGCTTTGGCCCGGGATCGGGGTTTGATAGCACTCTGTGGAGCAGATTCGAAGCGGGATTTTACATACTGAAATACAACCTAGCTTTTAACAATTTCAAAAGGAACCAAAGTTATGGATAAGATCATATTTAGGAACTAAAACTCAAAAGATGAATATTGTAAGAATTTTGGCTAAAAAGGAAATATGTCATCTGTCTGGCCAATCAACTTCCTGAATAGTTTGTACACTATCCTTTACTAGAGATGAGAAAAAAAACAGAGATTGGTAAAACTCTTCAGTTCTCTCTTCTTCCCTACTCTAAACTAGATCAGCAACTGAACCAGCCACCAGAACCCAACCATCGGAAACATATAGACCCCATACATCCCCAATCCAGGACCCCTGTGTTCTTACACAATAAAGGCACGTATCGAGCCATTGAAGTTACCAGACTTGACAAAGTACCTCAAACTCCTATAAAATTGCTCGTCTACATGACAACCAGACCCTGAACACCACTTGAAACCACTTGAGTGTAGTGCAGAGACAACCACAGTGATGATGTTTATTGGGGCCCGAGTTGCCTGACTGTCAACTCACAGAGTCTGACTGAGCAGAGGGTCTTTACCCCTGTCTGTCACAGAACTGCTCAAGCAGAGTGGGGATAGCAGTGTCTACATGCTGCGTGTGTGTGTGTGTGTGCGCGTTTCTATGTGGAGCAAGAGTGTCTAGTGAGAGAGAAAGAGAGAGCGAGAGAGCTAGAGTAAGAGAGAGAGAGAGAGAGGACTGGCTGTGAGCTGTGAAGGCGAGCAGAAATAAGCTCTCACCGAGGATGGCAGGCCAGGGGGTTTCCGAATCTTCTTTGGCTGGGTCTCTACATTCAGGCAGACGGAGGCACAGAGAAAAGGTGAGAGACAAAAACACAAATAAGGACACATATGCCAATGTGGTATCAGTTCAGGTGCAGTTCCTTCATGTACTCTGCGGGACACAAAACATAACACACTGAACATACTGCGGCATGTGTGTGCTGGTGTGTATGTGCGTGTGTATTAGTGTAATCTGGCTATTCATATGTATATAGCCTTATAATGAAAATACACGCCAGGTTTAGACCAAAATACTACAAAGACAAACAAAGTCAACAGTATAAATATGTTGAGAAAAACCATTTGGCCTAACTGGCTGCGTTTCATATCTGTGATCCTACAAGTTCATTAACCCCAGAGGGAAGTGTCAGCAGTAGAGCGGGATCAATCAGCTGATTTGTCAATGAGTCGATTGATAAAACATTAATCAAATATCTTGATAAAACATTGTTTCAGCCAGTTATCAAGCAAAAAGCCAAACACTTAATCCTTTCAGCCTCTCAAACGTGTGTGTTCTAGGTTTTCTTAGCCGTCAAAATTAATATGTTGGTTTGGGGTTTGTTGTCAGCCAAAACATTATTATATGATAGACCAAAAACATGATAAAAATGTATCAGACTTTGATAATAATCATTAGTTGCAGCCTGAGTAATTCTAATAAACAAAAACAGGAAATGGCCCCACAACATGGCCCACGCCTTCCCCAGCTCTCTTACCTATACTTCCATCAGGCGGCCTTCTCCTGGGGTTGTTGGGGTATGATGGATAAAACTGGGAGCCTGATTTCAGGCCAGAGGGAGACATGGCATCAGGGCTGGGCATCGCGATGTCCGTAGGAAGAAAACCAGGCTAGAGGAGGAGAAGATGTAGAAACAAGGTTTTACTAATAAAGCCTAAAGGGGCGTGGGAGAGCAAAGCACCAACAGCTACTCTTCAAGGAAATGAAGACTGATAATTCAAAGTGTTTAGCTTGAAAAGAGAAGTGAGAAAACACGGTTTCCTTTATATAGACGCATTAAATGAAATTAGCTCTCTCACACACACATATATACATAAATAGATACATATAATATAGTGCTGAGACAATAATCCTAATGTCAACATACCTGGCTTCCAAAGGGCTGGTATGGTGGCCTCTCGTTTTTACCTTCAAGATGAAAGTGAAGTTCGTACAAATGTTAACGCAAGTGAAACCATGAGATGTACGAGGCAATGGTGTGTGCTCAAACAAACGAAAAGTAGGTTTTTCTAAAGTACAAAAAGTCCAGAGATGCCCTCCCCCTTTTTCAGTACGCTCAGCTGCATAAAGCCGCCTGCCAGACGAAACCCTAGGGAAGGTTTCTGCTTCAGTGCCCTCACATCCCCAACACTCAACGAATGAACACAGGCGCGCACACACATGCACATACATGCGTGTGGACACATACACATTTTACCACCCAGAAAACAATCGGTCGCAAAGTAAGCACAACATTTGAATCGGACAATATCAACGTGGCTATTTTAAGTGTGACAGACAACATTTCCTCTGGCACTGAGAACTTAATACTTAAATATTTTAATCAAATGTCACTTATTAAAAACTATTTAAACAAAGCTAAAAAACATACCTGGGATCCCTGAACTGATGAATGGAGAGGACAAGCCTTCATGCTCACTGAAGTGGGATCCTTCAGCATAGCCCTGTGGGAACAATGGTGTCCACAAATCATGAGAAGGAAACAGAAACATTTCAGTAAAACAAGTGTACGCTCTAAACTTAGACATGCAAACTCTTACAACACCCACAGACCTAATGATAACCACTCTTTAAGTCCATCCCTGTCTAGTTGGCACACCTATATGCCTTAGTGGTTCCCCTCCCTCTGCTTTTCTGTCTAACTCACAGGATCCATGCCAAACAAATCTGCATCAGCTCGGGGGATTCAAACCGACTTTCTTAATTATCAACTTGTGGTAATCAAAGCCTGCTGCATCTTTTTTACCCCCTGTTCCTTGTATTTACACCGAGTTGTGCCAAGACATTTACAGCGGATGTGAAGCTGCAATTACCGGTGGGCTTCCACAGAGGTTCTGGGCTACCAGAGAGCTTGCCAATGCAGGATCCCGAGCCAAGGTTATTAGGTAGAAAGTAAAACTACCACTTCAAACCAAACGTGGCACACGGCATGAAAAAGCACTAAGCTGTTGCATTGGTTTGGGGAGAGGGTGTGTGTGTGTGTGTTCGTCTATGGCAGAGTGATTAACTGAACATGTGCGAGTGTGTGACAATATCACGGCATCTGGTGTTAATGCTAAGATCTCCAAACTTAAAATCGTGTGTGACTTCAGAGTGTGTGTTTAAAATCTTACCCGTCCTTGGCTGAAAGAGGGGCTGTTCTGTTCTCCCGAGCCCCAAGACCCAGAGCCACTGCGCTCATCTATTGCTGTGGGGAGACATATTGTTAATAGGCATGTAGGTAGACCAGAAAGTTAGCTTACAGCAGAGATGAAAGAATTAAAAAGCAGGTAAATCAAACTAATGGCATTAATGATGTTAGCAATCCCCAAAGAGAGTATTTAATTATAATCTTATGTTACTGCAGAAACGTAGAGATGTGCTGATATTGGACTCATATGAAGGGAACCTGTCACTACGTCCTCCTCTATACATTCAGCGCCTTTAAGTGGCCACAATGGGCTTACAGGAGAGAGCATCACTATTGATCAAAAGGCGCCGCTGTCGCATTCAAGATGCAACGTTACACCATTTCAGGAAAAAAAAAAAGAAGCTGCTCAGTGTATCCATTAGTGTTTATTACGGTCACTGAATAGCAGAAAATTAACCATCCACATCCCTAATGTAATCCAAGAGGATGAAATGTCATCTAAAGCACATTAAATTCCACTCAGTCAATTTGACACATACAAACACCTCAAATAACACAAAACACAATATGTAAAGCCAAAATATGAATCACAATGTTTTAGGTAAAGAAAGACGCGATGTGTGGCACAAAGGAAAAACACAGCCAAAAGACTGGTGGAGCAGAAAACTCCAAAATACCCCCATCATCCCCTTCTCCCTGTCTTATGCACTAATGCTATCCAGGCTCTCTGGAGACACAAGCCTTAATTGCATGCTGATTTGCATAATTGTGCATATTAATGTGGTTTCCTTATGAATATTCATATTTCGTCTTTGATTTTTGCCTAATTAAAAAAATGTGTGTGAGAAAGCAAAAGAGAGCGAGCGGGTGGAAGGAGAAAGCAAGGGGACGAGAGAGAGAGAGAGAGAGAGAGAGAGAGAGAGAGAGGGAGGAACAAGAGGGAAGGCAGAGTGAGAGGGGTCTGGGCGAGATCAGCCGCCTGGCTGACGAGTGAGAATGAGTGATGAGACTAACAGAGCGGTGCAAGCACCTACACACGCTGCGACAGCCGTGATCTATGGAGCTGATGCCAGTGGCATGGAGAATCAGGCGAGCAGGGAGGAGAGGGGACCTCAAAAGATCAGCCTCGCTCACTGTCAGATCGGCCCTGCTGAAAGGCCACGGCGCTAATAAAGCGCTGCACCACCGTCAACCATGTCCAATGGCACAGGACATTGGTGACGGGCTTGCTGCTAAATTAAGATGACAGACTTTGTATGAAGATGCTTCTGCCAAACCTTGGTGCCAGAAAAAAGTGATATCAAATTAGCGAGATAAAAATCCCCTTTCGAGGAGACACATCAACAAACAGACGAGCAATTACTACACATTATAATTCAAACACCTTTCTTTTCACTCGAGGACACTAACTTCAGTCAAATTGCAGGTCGTCCACAGAGTATTTGCACATTTACTTCAACCCTTAACCCACAACGTTACACATTATCACCATCTACAATAACCTTTGCGGAGTAGGCCTACCAAGCAGACAAGCAGAGTTAGCAGAGTAACTTCATAATCTTCACAGCTATTTTCAACACACAACTCATCCGCCTATGAAGCCTCCATTTGGCCAGCGGGGGTGCAGAGGATGGAGTGAAAGCACGGCTGTGCAGGAGAAGTCTGACAACATTGTTTCACACTTACTGGAGTAATTAACTCGGAGGCAATTAAAACAAGGTGGAGAGCTGCTGAGGTGACACTGACGCTCAGCCAGCCTAGGAGAGCCCGACGATGCCCGAAGAGAGATCTTTCTTTGTTGTTGTTAATCTCTTGTCACGTGTAGTATTGAACACAAACTGTCATTTTTTTTTCTGTCCCCGTTGACAGTCCAAGTAATGCAAAATTAAGTTCTTAAAAAAGGACCCATAAGCTTCACAAGATTTTGAAAAATAATCAATTGAGGTCACTGCTGCAGTGAGCCCTACTTATATATATCAATTCCAGGTATGAGCCTATGTTGCTCTTACACAAGTTTTTAAGTCCATATGTAAAAAGAATATATGTATGATTCAAAGTGGGTCAGCATGTACTTCTATGTCAATTATTTGGCCCGCTAAAAATATGTAACACTTTGCCTGTGACCTAAAAAAATACCTTTACATTTCATTAAGATGCAGATTATTGAAATGTCAAATATCTGCCAAAGCTAGGATTTCATTCATCCTTATTTTACACTTACTCCACTCATGTATTTTTATAGTCGTCTAGTAGCACTGCTGTCCACAACACACACAAAAACACAGTTTACCTGAGCACCGAGACTCACGCTAGCTAACAAGTCTTCAGACAATAGGACGATCGGACGAGAGCTACATAAAGCTAAATCTGAAATGCAGGTTTCAGGCGCCGAACCAAGTCTGGTAAAAGTAGAACAGGGTTTTGCTTCGTTAGAAGAAAATAGACCCAAATAATACAAAGTATGATTGCCAATTGTATATTTGTACAAGATAACACACTGCATGTAACTGCCATCATTTCCTCTATTTTTATATCGCAGAACAAAAAGTTATCGCAATGTCAGTGTATTCCGATGTCGTACAGCCCTCACCTCCACTGAAACTCGAAAGGCAAAACACAAACACTGACTCACAACCAGAACCCAGAAAAATATTTATTTTCTTAGCCACAAAGCCTTCTCATGGCTGCAGCCTCTGACAACATCTAATTTATTTGAAGAAGGAAGCCACTCTCCTTTGAGATTTACTCTTTTTTGAGCGCTTAGATTTTCCAACTACAACCCGCCAACAACCTGAAAGACTCGACACAATGCAGCGAGCATGTGCCGCTACACGACCGAGGGTGCAGAAGTCAAACGCATCGCTTGTAAGCTAGCTACCAAGAGGGACCACACGTAAATTCACAATGTTGGTTTGTTGTGATCTAAGGGAAGCGATCCTGTCGCGTCCTGTGTATTTGTTTGTGTGTGTGACGGGGGTTGGAGACGTTGCCAGCAGCTGCAGAGGTGACAGAGGGGACGCCTGCCTAAAGGCTTGTGGGCTTGGCCAGCACCCACCACACACCGTCACACTCTGCCTCCCCTACTTGTCAAACATCCCTCACTTCTTGCCAATCCTCTCCTCTTTCCTCTCCACCGACACACCCATCCCCATCCCCACACTCACACACGCACACTCTGGCCACTGAGGAAGGGAGAAGGACGCCTAATGCAATTAGCACCCCTCTGAGCACTTTTGTGTTGATGAATAGAGGTGGTCTGGTGAGCCACTAGGCTGCTCACTGCCGTTCCCGCGCTGCTGGGTTCCCTGAATATACAAGCCGCCTACGTGACGTCAGAGACGGACATTGCTCTTTAATGGTCATCATTTCTGTAATAAATAGGTTTCCTGGGCCAGAGCCACATTGTATTTTGGAATAATGAGAAACCTTTTTGGCCGAGTTTCAAATGATGGACCTAATGACAATTTAATCCATTACATCTAAAAAATAAAATATGTACACACTATATTCAACAGCCATTATTTTCCTCATACATACGGTCTGTATATACGAGTCTTCTCCCTCATGAGACAGACTGTACTCTGTGTATTACGTGTGCTATATAAAACAGACCTGCCAGAGCGTCCTGGGCTGGAATAAGCAGATGTTAGCATTTTGACTCCGAAGTGCTATTAGAGGGTACCTGCAGATCTCCCAAAGTTAAATGGGACAGCTTGAAGTATCACATTAAAATGGGTGTCAATGACCGAGGGCCACACTTTAGGACATGAGGAGGGGGAAGGAATTAACTCCTCACTGCTTAGTAATTGCCTGCTGTAATAGAAACAAACAGAATCCTGCCTTCCGCGGGCTGATCCCTCTATTCAACAAGCTCTCTCTTCCACTTTGGCCACTCACTGCATGCTGGGCCAGTTTAAGAGGCTGCGAGCTGGGGGTGAGGGACATTGTCTCGGACTCAAGCCATTTCCTGCAGATCAGTGGGGGTAAGAGCCCTGTGCGGTGTTGGGGGAGGAGTGTTTTACACTTCAGGGTGGGGGAGTCGTTTCAAGTCCATAAGCTCCTTTTTTTGCCTTTGTTCCTCAGTGGCCAAGTTCTCACTCTGGGGAACACTGGGGAGTGTGACTCGATTTCACACGCCAGGTTGGCAGGGTGACAGAGGAACGAAAGTAACACGAGCGACTAATAACAGTCAGGAAGAGAGAGAAGCTGGCTTAAAGGCTTCAGGTGCTGGAGGGGGTTAACTACGCCACATTGCACTTTAAATAGTTAAAGACGAGGAAAAACACTCAGACGGACATTCAAATAAAAGTCACCAAGACATAATACTAATCTGCCCTGTTACAATTTTTTTTTTTAAAGTATCCTGGATCTAACAGACTTTTCTGTTTCTTAAAGAAGTGTCACTGCATCAAGAGGGATAACCACATAAGCAGGTATAGATTAGCTGTAGCATGATGCTAACTGTGAATTTCTTCAAAAACTACTACTCAAGAAGAAGAATAAAAAATGCAAGCAAACCAATAACCTACATCCTTTCTGTGGTCCAAAATCATTTCAATGAACTCTTGTATAATTTAAGTCCATGATGCAGTAACACTGGTTTAAAGATGTAGTGTAGGAGTTCACGTGCAGCTCAAGAGCTTACCTGATCCACCAAACTGACTGCTGGCGAGTGTCATTGTCCTGTTCTTCCCATTGGCAACTGGAGGCGCGAACATCTACAAGACAAAAGAGGAAAGATACGGTAACTAACCAAGAAAAGGACGGCACACTTCACACATCCTATTTCCTCTAATAAACCAGACACACGTTGTTTAGTTGTTTTTCTGCCTATCCTGACCTATTTCAGAGTAGAAACAGTCTGACGTCAGATACTAGTTTGTTAAAAACATGCGATTCCACCACTGATAAAAACAACTCGCAGCATAAAACTAAAAAAATATTAGGTTATGAACATTCAAGAGGTCTATATTTGCAAAATGCCACATTTCAAAATATAGTAATCTCTTATTTTGTATAAAAATACAAAAGGAATGTTTAACCCAAGTTTCAGACATATACATGTTAGGTTGAAAAACACTCTGATGGGGCCACAGGTGTCACAGAGCCACTGTGGGCGGCTATGGCGGTCTGAATATCTGCTGTGAAGCATCTACCAGTGACATGGCCAACCTCTACTGTACAAACCAAACCTTTCTCTAACTAGGACACCACAACACAATCTGCCACTACCGCATATGATCACTCTTTTTCTTTTAAGAGTACGTCTATGCAGTCCAACAACCTATTTGGACGCCATCTTTGTCTCCGTTACATTTGGTTGCGGAACATTTTTTTGCGTTGCTTTTTTCCTCGTCCAACCTAGCATGCATTTCTGTGTCTAGCCAGCAAATAAACAAAGAGGAGGAAACATGTTTGTGCGTCGTTTGACAGTTTCTCACCCAATTATCAATGTCAAATTTAGACGGAACATCTGCTGATACAAATTGGCAGCTGATCAATCTGAGCTTTTCTAACACAAACCCAACGAGTCTAATGAGAACCTCCCGCAAGCCCCCTTCACAACAACGAGGGGTTTTTCTCTCACTGGGTACGGTTTCCTTTAAATACCGATGGTGTCGCAGAGAACAGGACTACATTAACAGAGCGGCTGACTGAATGGAGGGTCGCTATAACGGAGGTCTACTAACAATATTCATGCAAAACAATGCGTACACATCAAAACTAACACATGCCTCTCGCAATGGTCTAAAACCTTCTGTTTCTATCCACTGTACTTTGCCAAAAAGAAGTCTCGTGGGACATAAAGTCTGCCGACACATTTTCATTAGAAGTTACGATGTAAATTTACCTGTTGTGTCCCATATAGAATATTTTTCCACACAAGCTTTTCATTGTGTTTAGGAGGAAAAACTAACACAGCTCCACTGGGCCTATGAGATGTTTACGTGAGCGTAAAGCTCAACAAACGCTTCACAACAAAGAAAAACACAGGTAAATAAAAGCAGAAACAGAGTCACTGAATTCCTCTATCCACTTTGTAGATAATGTCTTGAGGATAGCTCTGAAAACATCAGTGACAACGTCTTCCTAAAGAATGTGAAAAATATCACAAAAAGAAAAGCAGAAGCTGTCTTCTCAACCCAGTTCGTCTCTATCATTATGCCCCCTTAGATTGTGTTAACAAGACAAACAGGGGGGGAATTATTTCCTGCATTCGTTCCTGACTTAGTGTTTGCGTTTTAGTGGATGCCAGTTCATTGTAGTAAGGATCCACTTCCTTGTTGCTGTATCTCTGCAACACCTACATAATTGAATAACCTATATTTAAAAACCTGAATTCCTTTTCACCAGTCACCCTGAGGTATAGCAGGATTTCACTTTGATGTAATCAGCACTACCTCTGCATGCCAAGAATGAAGGATGGAAATAACTACAGCTGACACAACTTATTGTTAAAAAAAGATTTCTACATTTCTGTAGCAGTTTTTGGAGAAATTAAGCCCCCCACTAATTTTCCTCCCCGCGCCCCTTTCCCCACTTCCTTCATTCAGACCTCCAGCTCTCTTCTGCCCATACCCCAACCTGTATCGCACTCTCTTTAGCCCCCCAAAAAACCCACCCAGACTGCTCTCCCGCTCTCTTACCGCGCTGAAATCCAGGAGGTCGCTGAGTTCCTTGTCAGTTCCCACTGCAGCCATTCTTTGCTGCTGTTCGCTCATACCCTTCAGTCTCTAATAAACCCTACGAGAGAAATTTGCAGATACAGGATTTTAATGGCACTAGCAAGCACAAAGAGAAGTTACATGTAGCTCTTACAAAACAGAGAGGATGAAGGTAATGAATGATTGTATCTACTCTACCTGTGCTTTAACACAACCCTAGAGGTGATTGATATTGGCGAGTTATTGCTTTCCCATAAGGTTAAAAAAAAAAGCTGTTTGTTGATCACCAATGCATCAAATGTGTATTTGAAATAAAAAAATAATCAATGCTAAATTAAAATATACACCCAGGTGAGTGGCTGAAATGCTGCGCATCTGAGAAGTTACTAAACGAAAATCAACGATCGTCTCAACTGGTACAAACATACAGCTCGAATTACCACCTCACTGAAATACAGGCTGGTGAGGGGAAACAGAAAACACTAGGCTACTTCACACTAAACACTTTAGCTGGGTCTATTAAAAATGCTAATATAAGCCAGGCACTGCCATCCAAACACAAGAGACACTGCCATGAAATGATGAATACTCTGCCCTTAGTCAAATCACTACCACGAAATGAAAAAAATGTCTTTCATTTTACGCAACCCTGGCAAATAACAGAACCATATGTCGATCATTGCTACATAAAAGAGAATGTAATACATTTACAATTACAGACATAATTGGGACTATTGTTAGCCCAAGGAAATAGAGGTGAAAGGCAGAGCTAATGACTGTATGCAAACACGTCATTACCAAATTACCATATGTCAACTCAGAAAGAACCTTGTCAAATGACACAGTGAGCATGAATACTGGATTTACCCTGTGTTTTGCATTCCAACGTAAGCCCGAGGCCGCTCTCTGATGCTGAGCGGAGGTTCTGCGAGCCTCACAGGGAACTAGTGGTAAGGGGAGCGAGCGGAGGAATAGAGGCACTTGGACACCAACAGGTGGTGTGCTTTTACAGCCTCTTTTCTAATAAAGCATTCGAGCTCAAATGGATGCAGTCAAAATACTAAAAAGATGGATGTTTTAAAAAGGTAATGCAGGTTGGAGAATGTAAACAAATGGAACTCTTAATATTTCAGTGTATGAGAAGAAATTAAAATATAAACTAGGACCACTTGCAGGCAAAACCAACAAAAGCATTAAATAGAACAACTAATTTTCCACATGTAACAAAATCATAAATGTCACTTGAGGGGAGACAAACAGTGTGGTCCAAGTGTAGTGAAGTCAGGTGAGCAGAACTAATGTAACCTTGAGACAAGGAAAGGAAGTGAACACACACAACACATCGCCCCCAGTGTAAATAAGCTATGAACATGGCTGTCACTGCTTTTCCAAACTTTTGCATAAGATAGCTAATCGGAGACAAAATAGGTCATACACACCCCCAAATTAAACTACACACTCACAGATATTATTAAGCCACCAAGTTAAAAAGGAGTAGAGCACATGGAGGGGCTTAATGTAACAAAATGGCATCTTCAGCTACTGCTGGATCAATATTTGAAGCTAGCAGATTAGGGGTCTTTGTCACCCCACACAAGGCAGAGAAGGCAGGTCCCTCTCCACATGAGAAACACACCACTGAGCTACACAGATGCTTTAAACAAGAAACATAATGTTTAATAAAATGTACTTATTACGACTTAAATGTGTGTGCCGGCCTTAGTTTTTGACCATGGCCTTCAAGCATAACAATGGGCCTAATTAAGTTCCCTCTACCTGCCTAACAAACATGTAATTGCTTGAGGATAACTAGTGTTGACAATCTTAAAAAATGTAATTTAAAAGTACAAATCCGTCTATTTGTGTTTCACATATTCCAGTAGTAGTTATACCTGTCAAATGTTAAAATAAAGGCAAAGTAAGTTACTAAAACATGTGTTAAAGTCAATGGGGAGCAAGGGCCGCCGTACTGAACAGAAAAGCATATTCAACTGTTGATTCAAATACTGTCCGATAGAAATGGGTGTGAAAAAAAATACTATCAGGCTATAAGAAATGTCCACTTTTTGTTTACAACAAGGACAGTAAACATCTACGCTGCCACAGGATGTGGGCTGTACATTATTTGATCATCTCCGCTAGGCCACATCCAGGGCCAAGCTGCTACTGACAACTAACCCATTCACCATTTATTTTGAACTATGTTGACATCATCCTAAACACTAACTTAAACATAATCTGCAGTTGTAGGTTACTAGAGTAAACAAATTGTGTTTAAAACAACTGCTACGGTCGTAATACTGCAGAATAAAAGCAATGCTCCAAACTTCATGCAACACACACGGAGCTCTTTCTTTCACATATTAGGGTTCAAGTCGTGCATTATGAGGGAGTTCAGTGGAGGAGACGGTGGGGGTGGGAGCAGGAGGAATTTCCTGCCAAATGTGCAATAAAATAAAGTCTAGCTGGTGGCCAGACACTTCCATAAAGGAATGTTTAAAGGGCTACCAAAGGGGTTTTATGGAAAGTTTGTTTCTGGCTTGTATGGAAAATACATGTAGGCCCACAACACAAAGTTTAGCTAAAATGCTCCCCAACACTACACAACGTAAAGATTTCATATTTTCACATACAAGATAAAGCTGGCTGCGGGGACACACGGTGAAAAACAAAATGAGGCTTGTTCGGCAGGACTAACATTTAAGGTTAGTCGAGTCTTTTTGCAGAACAAAGGAGTAATTTCCTCCTCTCCGTGGTCGATGCGGAGACCATCACACACTTGGCTCGCCACCTCAAACCAGACAAAAACTTAACATCCCCCGCTTTAACCACACATTCCCAAAAACTTTTAGAAAATTGCAGGCGACAAAATAGGTGACAGTGAAACCACATCGAGTTCATGCAACTTCCCCGAAACATGAAGTGAAAGAAGGTGTTTTTACCTCTCCTCGCCAAGTGTCTGATATCCAACAGTAAAAAGAAAAGCGGAGACTCGCGAGGGGAAAAACATAAAACTTCAAGAGAATTTCGACCTCAGTGCATGAAACGCATTGGAGCACCGTGGATGTCTTCCTTTTGTCCCGGTAAGCCTGTTTTTCACACAGCGCCCACGTGTTTGCTTCAATGTAACAAGTCTGTGTGCAAACAAATCTATTATAGTAACTAATCTCGCGTCTTCCTTTTTTGTTGTTACAACTGAGATGATTTCATTCTTCTCGTAGACATCTTCACCACCTCCGTCCACATTGTCAGACGCAACACCGTATCCCTCCGCACAAAAGTGAGGGCCTCAATGCCAGCGGTGTCCGATTTCAAACGCCTTTGAGAGACGGGGTATTTTTACAGAGAAAAAAATACAGCTGTAACGTCGTCCGATGGCCAATGCGACAGAAATACCTAATTCCAAAGCGCAGTTTTGGGAAATGTATTTACAACCCCTAAAATGCAGTAGCGCTGTGAGCACTATGTCGTCTAGCGGAAGGCTATCCTAAGAAAGTTACCTGCGATTACACAGCAGCAGCTTGACGAGATGGCACGATAAATGCTAACGAGCTCAGCCAATGGGAAAGCGTATATGCTTGATTGACAGCAACAGCAGCCATCGAAAGGCTGTAAATCCAATTTGTACCCGCCTTCTTCTTGACGCTCACTTTCCCTGTGTGCTCAGGGAGGCTGGCTGAGGGGGGCTCCAACATGCCCGCTGACATCATGTTATTACTTAGGTTGCTGTGTCCTCTTCTCCTTTTTCCAAACAAACAACAATATTTTTATCCTCCGGCTTATAATTATTCTATTTCATAACAATAACAACAGCAGCGGTAAACTAAATTAGAAATTCAAATTGTTTCGGCTTTTTTTTAAAAAAAAAGAGCATTTATATTATGTTACACATAAAACGAGCTCCGTTACCAGAGCTAACTACTATTTCCTTCTCTATATCATGAAAACTGACATAATGTTTTTCAAATATATTATTTAAATTTCCTAATTTATGTGTTATTACAAAGAGAAAGTAGGCCTATTCAGACCCCCCTCCTTTTTTTTCTTTATTTGTAAACCAGCACTTTAATGCAAATAGTTTGTTAAAATTAACATGGTTACAAACATTGTCCAAAATAATGACTTGACTGATGATGACTATTTTCACGAGGACTGCAAACAACATTGCTTTTTTTTTTATTGTTGATTAATCTGGGGCTTATTTCAACTAAGGTATTTTGTTGTACACAAAATGCCAGAAATGTCCAAAAATGCTCATTATAAAGAGAGCCAATTGGGGTTTTATTCAGAATTCTTGTTTAATCCAACCAGCAGTCAAAAACAAAGATATTCAGTTCACTAATTGTCAAAAAAGAATGAAACTCCACAGAAGCTGGAACTAGTACATGTTTGGCATTTGTGCTTGACAACTGACTGAAATAACTAGATGCTCAAAGTAGAAAGGATTAATTTTCGAACTGACAAATCTATTAATGAACTCATTGGTTCTGCTGTAATTTCAAAGAGGCCATTCTTTTTGTGAATGAGCTGTTAAACATAAAACCAACACCACCCCTAGTAGCCTAACTGCCTGCTCCAGAGCAGAGTGGAGAGGAGGGAGAGCACAGAGTGTAGGATCACAGAGAGAGGGGAGGGGGTTGTGTGTGTGTGTGTGTGTGTGTGTGTGTGTGTGTGTTTGTGTGCCTGTGTGTGTGTGCGTGCCTGTGTAAATGTGTGTGTAAGTGTTTGGGGGGGTTCAGAGAAAACATTTCAAACAGGGAGGGCACACCGGATGATTACTGCAAATGTGTCTTTAATGTTGAAATGCTGCTTTTAAAAGAAAACAACGGCAATAGATAGACATTTAAAAATAACAGCAGTTTAAAAGCCATGATGGTGATGAACTACTTACAATGGAATAAGATTAGATGACCCTCACATGTAACTAATGCCTTTATTCAATATGCACGCAGCATCCCTCTCACAAAAAAAACACACAATAACCACTCTTTTGAAAAGTGTAGGTAGGTGTTAGACAGCTGTTGTTTTTATCCTGAGGGCAAACCTCGTCAAAGAAGAGGGAAGTCAAGATAACCCTCCTTTTTTTTCCGGTCTACAACCTCCAAAATTACCACGTTATACTGACACACATTCTAGACGTGTAAAAATGTAGAAAAATTGAAAACAACAACACAGGAAGCTTCAGTTAGAGAAATAATTTCTGAGCGCACAGTTATCTCTGTTGACCACTACAGAGGCCACAGTGACTCAAGTATCTTTTGAGTCATTATGTGGGCAGGATGCCACGTCTTGGTAGTAAGCTGTATAACTAAATTAAGACATGGCAAATGCTATTTCTTCAAAGCCTCATGTTATAAAGCACCCTAATGCCTCATACTGTCTATTTGCACAGAGGTTACCGTTGGGAAGGGGGATTTGCTGTCAATAGGACATATAGGTAAATAATCCATTGGGTGTCCCCTGGGTGGAGGAAAAGCCTCGGCACAGAACATTAATTAGTCTCATGGACCGTCTTAGGAATGTAATGGGGTTACAGCTCGGAACAAACGCACATATGGGCCATAAATACCTCCACAAACATACCATGCACACATTCACATTTGGTCACACACGCACAGGTACTCACACACATTCGTAGAAAGGAAAAGCAAAGACAGCAGTAGCATCAGAAAATAATCCCAGCAATCAAAGAAAGGGCATCTTGAGTTATTTATCAAACACCTATTTGGAATCCGTTCATTGAGGAATGTATTAATCAAAAGATTAGGTTTGAACAGATGGAAACATCTGTTTGGGGAGATGAGTTTCTAGTGGAGGCAGAGAAAATCTCTCATATTCTCGCTTTTTTTTTCCAGTAGACGTTAGGCCTTGAGTAAGAATAGTGCTGTTGTCAGTATTAGCAATGAGGCTTGTAAGCCCTCCAAGTAGTTTGTAGTAACAGCTGGGTCTGACATGGAGAGCATGTACAAGGGCAGCCAGGCTGAAGAGAGGGAGGGGGCGGAAGAAAAAGAATAAAAAAACATATAGAGAGAGGCTTCACCTTAATGAACAGAGTGCATTCAACGGTGACATGAGGTTAAACTGAAATGTGTTGTATAACATGAAACCACTGATAAAAGAAGTGTGCTTCAAAGCCTTTCCCCCCGTGTGACTGTTTGTCATCATACCTTTACTTTTATTTATTTAGGGTGGCAGCATTTTCCCATGAAGCTGAGGGCAAAAGCTGGCTTAACATGTTAGTCCTGATTTTTAGCAGTGCATTTTTACATTGGGCTGTTATAAAATGTGCCGCCCGGAACATTCAAACATTAAAATAATACGATCCACTATTTTACTTCTTTCACAATGAACACATTCATAAAATTGACCCATAAAAGCTCAATTCTCATGCTGACATTATGACTCATTATCTCTGGCTAATCTACCGCATGCTAACCTAAAAGCTCAAAGCATCATTATAGAGGAGGAACCACACAAAAACACAAACATGTCATCGGTAATCTCTAAAATTCACAGTACAATGGACGGTTAAAGGCAGAATGGGGAGGGATGCTGTCACACATGCCCTCGATGATTCCTTCGAGCCATTCCCAGCTTCATATCTGTAATTAACAACAGATGCACATGGAAAATTAGCATATGTTTGGCACATTGGTGCTAATCGGTCATATATTCGTGCATATTAATGACATATCTATGTATGTACACTTATTTTGAATCGCATAGATTCGCACGAGGAATAACAGTGTATTGTGGTGTAATAGTGGCTTAATCCTCTTTGTGTTTTTAATCAATAATGCTTTGTGGAGAACAAATAAAGAGGCCAATCCTGCATCTAATAATAGAAGCCTCTCATATGTCACTTAAACTGCTTTAGTGTCCAATCAAAAAGCACCGCTTTGGTTTCAGTGCTAGCTACCTGCCTCTTATACACCTTCAGCCCTCATTGCCATCCTGCTCCACTCAAAGGAAGCCAGTCATGCAAGCCAAACCACATCGCCAGGTTATATCACACACAACCATAAGGCCGTAAACATACAGTATAGGCAGCACACATAACGCACACGGCGCTCGATGGTGAGGCAAGCTGCTCACCTCGCTCCATACTGAGCCCCTCACAGCCTGTAATAGTAGAGGCTTAGGTTTGGGTGGGGGAAGGGCAGAGGTGCACAGGTTTCTGATCAGACAAGAAAACTAGGCCAAGACCAACAATCCCTCTCCCTGAACAGCCTCGGCTCCTCCTAAATGCTGCAACTTTGTTACAGGGTCGTGACAATCACTTGTCATTAATGGAGAAGCAATGGAGGGATTTTGAGCCACAACACGTGTATTTAGAGGCATAACAGCTTCTCATAGCCGGGGCATGATTCATGCTTCCTTGCCCCTTTGGAAGCTGTCCTCCAATAAGAGTTAGAGGCTGGGGGTAGGAGCGGATAGATTGATAGTGTTGGCTGAGTGCCCATGCTCTGAGTCTATCTGTGCTGAAGGGGAGGAGACAGGGGGAATCTATCTGTTGTGCTCTCTGTGCTCATGATAAACTGACTCCCGTCAAGCTTCTTCCCCCTATTACAGCTCGCCTGGCAGAAAACACCCAAAGTCGCCCAGACTTCCAACATGTTCGGAAAACAATAAAACGTGTGGAGAGAGGAGTGAGTGATTTAAACGTGGCAATAATCCACAAGGTTATGCTATCCAGCTTTCAGCGAAAACATAAGCGGAGCAACTGTTTTGGAACAGAGTGAGGACAGCATATCTTCCTGATTTCAAGCAAGTGTTCAAAACAGCCAAACTCAAAGGGACACGATGAACCCAGATTTCACTTCATCCCAAACGGGACCATCGCCAGCAGAAAAAAGCAATGTCTGCCTCCCTTGTCCTGGAACTGTAATTCCCACAGAGCAGCACAGTGAGAAAGAAAATGAGTTTGAGGGATTGTCCATGACATTAATCCTCCCAAACACTACAGTTCCAGATCCAATACAGAGAGACGGACACAAAGCAAATCAACAATCTATTTACTGCAGGAAAAACTAAACCAACAACCCCTCTGACTTGTGTCTGCTCTCATTTGACCACGGCTGACTTTCCTTCCTCTGTTCTCTCTCTGCTGATTTTATGGGACCCCTCCCTGCCATCTTGGATTCCCATTATTGTGCAGTTGTATGGGTGCCCCTGTTCTGCCACCCACGCTTCAGGTACAGGGAACACAACACCAGCTTCCTGTTTACAAAGCCGGGCAACAGAAGCCCCACCAGCAGACTGTACAGGGCAGATAGCAGGCTGTGGTGATGGGAAGGTGAGAGAAAAAGAGAGGCAGAGAAAGTGCAAACTCCAGAGGAGCATTTCTACCTGAGCCAAAAAAAAAAAAACCTCTTCCCCCAATCGGATAATAATACACTAGTCATATATCGAGGGGGAGGTGTGCGAAAAGTCACATGATAACAATCAGATCAGAAGCTGAATTGACTCTAAATCAATTGAAGTAGGCATGTCAGGGCTGCCCAGGACAGGAGGGGGAAGAGAGGGAGTGAAAGGGAGATAGATGTGAGCCCGTGTGGGGGAGGGAAGCAGAGATTGTTGGTGTCGTGGGAGCACTGCAACAACAATAACAGCAGTGTGTGCATGTGTGTACGTGTGTGTGTGTGTGAGTGACATAGTGAATGAGTTGGAGTGGAAGTGGGGATGTGTTATGGCTCACAAAAGTGATGAAATGACATCTCCTTTACCTCAGCGCGCAGCTGCTATTGCAGCAAAGAACACACTGTTGAGATATCTGACCTCTTATTTTCTCTGGTCAGAAGTGTCTGCCTGCCTGTCATGTCCGCCTCTAATTAGCTGTATGAACACAAAGACTACACTGTGTCCATTGCAAACAGAAGCCTGCCCATTGATACCCGTGTCATTTATATTATCTGCATTGAAAAACTTGACTTCATGGGCGTTCACTTGGAGAAAAGACAACAAATCAGCCTCTGAACTTGATATAAATGTGATATGAAGGCTGTTCATTATACATTTATATTCCTCCAAACATCATCCGCCTGTACACATATCATCAAGTGATTGTCTTAAATAACTAGGGTAATCATTTAGGTTACAGCTTCCAGGTGAAAACAGATCCGATATGAAAACTTATAAATTTGACAAATTTCGGGTTGAGGCTTCTCTCTTTCGTTGTTTTCTCTATTTCTTTCATCTCTTTTTCTCCTCCCCTCCCCCCTTTCTTTGCAGATTAGAATTCATTAGCAATCAAAGAGCCTCCAGAGAGCTCCAGCTCTTAATTACCTACTCATTTGCATTTTTGCATATTAATGACTGCAGGGTTTTGGTAGGGTTTTTGCCGCAGTGGTTTAAAGGCACCTCAGTCCTCTGTTCTCCGGGGAGGAGGAGAGATGGCCAGAGGCAAAGCTCCAAGCCTGTCCAATCCCCCCCTCTATCCTTCCTGATGGGAGCTGGACAGAGCAAGAAGAGGGGAGGGGAGGGGAGAGGGGGGTGTTGGCTGAGGGGCATGTGGGACGGGTGGGTGGTGGTGGTGATGGGGGACTACAGGGGTGCACAGGTTAAAGGTCAATGTCCCTTATCAACATAAGAAAGAACACATGTCTTGGGCGCTGCCTAATTATTGTCATATTGAGCAGTTTAAACACCTGATCTGAACAAAATATACCCTGAGAGAAACTGGAAATCTATACTGCAGAGACTGCTCACGTGGGCTTTTATTGAGGACGGCAGCTAGTTTGGATGAAACTCATGTCCCACGGTGTGCAGAGGCAGGGGCATTTTATATCCCAGGAGAAAGGTGTGTACTGGTGAAAACGAGGCTAGTGTGTGTGTGTGTCGCTGTTTTTGCTTTACATTACAGCCTGCATTGTGAGGGCAGTAAGAGGCTCATTTACTGTGAGCCTTAATGACGTTGCTGTGCATGCACATGAACAATTATAAAACCACACCTTGGCGCATAAGCATATAGGCAAACATGTAAACAGAAACAGTTACAGGCGCGTGCACACGCACATGCATGCACAGAGCGAGGGAATAACATAACTAGAGATGCCAGACAACAGCTCCCAGGCATCTCGCAGCCCCTGAAGTGCTGCTGTTCCTCTTATCCAATATGTTTTGACTGCAACAATGATGTCTGTACATGGAAAATAACACCATATCCCACTGTGTTTTTAGATACCATACAAACATAACAATTAATGACTTGGAGCCCCGAGACATCTGGCCGACAGGTTCAACACGACTGAATAAGACATCTCGTACTCTAATGTATCACTCAGTGTGGATTTTATGACATTAAACAGTGTAAAGGCTGTTTTTTTTTGTCCAACAAATAAGAAATATATGAATATACCACATTAATGAGGACTAGCACAATCACATTACAACATACAACATGCAAGACACATGCATGTCTCATGGTGCATCCCTGAAAGCACACTGCTTTCAGAGTGGGCTTAAGTCGACTTAACTGCTATTAGTGGAGCATTATAAAATGTGTGTGTGTGTGTGTAGCCGGGGCCTGAGGACTGCAGCAATGTGTGGGCTGTTGGGGTGGGGTTAATGAGCTGTTCTATGACCTCTGTCACCCCGCAGGATCGCCTCAGGGAAACTAACCGACACAAACAGGAAGACAGGGTGACAACAAGCCCATGGTTGCAGTCTGACGCTGGACTTCTGGGACGAGTCATATTTAGAGCACTAAAGGAGGCCTAACCTCCATGAAGATACATCCTCAAACGAGGCCTTAGCCTCTTATTGTATTCTTTTGTAATCAGGCTAGTTCACAATAATGCTCTATACATGTCAGAAAAAACACAATGTGCCTGCACTATATGTGTTTAGGTTTCGTTTGCAACGCACATTTGGAGTGTAAGCATGGCTGTACGTGTCTACATGTTTATGCATTGGACAGTATGTAGATAGGCTACATGATCTGTGCTGTCATGGTCAGTAAAGAGGGTGAGCGAGCGAGCAAAAGAATGAGAGCAAGAGAGAGAGAGAGCAGTGATGTTTGGCTGCACCATGAGGATCACTGCATCCTCTCATGATAATAGCAGGGATATTACTGCCACCTAGTGGTCGTTGCAGAGAACTGACTTGTGCTAAGTGGTTGCTTTGTGTACAGCATAGAAAGAAAGCAAGGGGACATATAACATTATGATGTTATCCCATACAGTCTATCAAGTCTATTTAAAATAATATAAATAAACACACAATGAAAAAGCCTAGTGTGGAATTGCCCTACATTTCTGACTACAGATAACACTGCCTACAAAAGCTAAAGCTAACACTATTAATGTATTATGTTAAAGGTTATATGTTAAGTTAAAAGTTAGAAAAAGAGACAAAATCATTGACACAAAACTTTGCAACCATTGTTTTTAATAGAAAGATTTTATATCCTTTAAACCAGACAACCAGATGCCAGACATTTTTGGATATATTAAAAAAAAAGAAGAACAGAACAAAAAAAAATGAGACAAAATGGAATTATACGGTTTAGACTGTGTGGATTTAGTGGTCTCATATACAATACAATTTCTTTTCATCGCCAAAAAGTGCAAATTCTCCAAAAATCACCAATCGCCCCCTGCAGCTTCCAACAGATATGGACTGACAGACTGCTACGCTACGAAACAGGAACCTCTGTGAGGATAAAGGGGTTGTTTAAAAAGGTAAATCCACATTGACTTACAGAGGGAAGAGAACGGCCGATGCACTCTGCTGGTTAAAACGCTCAATGATGTTGCACTTTCTGGCCACACTCAGATTTATTGAAACACACCGCAGCAGGTATTCTGCCTTTGGGACGCACCTGTTGTCACACACAGAGTGGGAGAGGTCAGATGTGCAACAAGGATGAAGTTTTAACACAGAGAGAGGTGCAGCAGTTTTCTGCCTGATGTGCATTTACAATTAATATCCAGGTTTGAGAATTGGGACACACTCTGCCAATTTAAATGTACATCAGAAAAAACTCTGTAAAGGATTATCATAATAATCACAGTTACAAATCAATCTATTATAAATAGTCTATTTCTCTCCCAAGTTAAATTTACTGAACTATGGATTTATTGAATTTGTATTATGATCAATATTATTCTTTCCACTCTACTGCAATAATCTTGATTTGACATAGATGTTAAGGCCAAATAAATTCTGGACTTATTTGCAAAAGTGCGTGATGGTCATTTGGCCATTTTATCTGTCTTTTCTTATTAACATAAGCTCTCTAAGGATACCAGATCCAGCCTTTAACTACACAGACAGGGCGTTATTGCAGACAAAGAGATTCTGCAGTGGATACAACACTGCATGTTTAACATTCAGCACAGCTAGCCTTCTCAGAAAGCTTTGCAACTGTTGTACAGGTTTCTTTTTCAAGAAAAGGAGTCTCCCAAAGTGAGATCAAATGACCTTTCTCCCAACAAGATGTAAGACAGAAAGCAGAGAGCAGGTAGCGTGAGACCTGTCCTGTCTCCCTCCCTAGTATTGTGTGAGTATGCATTAAGCTGCATATAACAGGTGTGGTATAACAGAGATGTGTTTGTTTATGACCAGATGAGGTGGCAACTCCGACCACGCTCAATCAGATACCAGATATTCAAGTTTTTTCGCTTTTTTTTTTCATTTTCATCATATTGGTTTTTTGCATTTTAAATAATCATCTGCACTGAGAAAACAAACATCAACAGGAACAACAAATAATTACAATAGTGATAACCATAAAATAAAAGCACACAAAATTCAGGATGGCCTTTCGCAAAGTGCTTTTGTTACAATCGCAGAAGCTGAAAAAAGGCAGTTGGATTGCGGTACTCGAGGGGTCGTTGAAACTGTCTGTCTACACGTCTGTCTGCCTCACTGTAGAGGGATAGTGATGCTGGACACAGGGACTGAAACAACCAACTGCAAAATGTTGACCGTTTCCTCCTTCTGTCTCCAGCTCACATCCCTTACAAGCCAAAAACTCAGAAGTGGGAATCACAGTATGAAGTTATGGAATGTATCCTAAAATTGGTTCAGGTGACGGAAAACTGTAACTGTCTCCTTCTCCGCTCCTCATCCGCCCCCCCCTCTCCCGCCTCTCTCTCCTGTCGATCCCCCTGCTGAGGATGTGTGATCTGTGATCAAAGGCCAGTCGGCAGCAAAGATGTAGACTCTGAGTCCGGAGAGAGGGGAGCGATGGGAGGAGAAAGAAGGAGAACATACATCCCCCCCATGTGATTTTCCAGACCTTTCAAAAACGTTACAGTCTGACTAATAAGACTGAATCTCCAGTGGCTTCCTTCCTTCCCTCCAACAAACAATCCACTGGATCAATATCAGATGGAGAAATAGGCTGGTCACAGCCACTTTACAATGAGGGAGCTGTCCCTGTTTTTATCATTGTGGGAACTTTTATGTTAAATATAGGTTATAACAAAAAGGCAAAGACAGAGAAGTGACTTTGGGGATGATTAGACATACCATAAACTTATCAGACATTGAAACCAATGCATAGCAGTGTATTTTCCACCTGAGTAGTACTTACATAGAGACAAAAGAGATCAGCAACTCCTTGTTGCAGCTCCCCAATCTGATATCTGTGGCGACCTCCTTTGTATTACAATTCTTATCATATAGTGGACGTGCAATTCACACCAGGACATAGAAGTCCGTCACCTGGGCTTTTCTAACCTCATCCCTGAAAACAGCATCCAGCCTTCCCCTATACACCCGTATTTACTCCTCCTCACTGTACGCCAACCTTTGCATCCCCAGAGACTGCAAACTGTCCCCACTTGGCTGAGAGCGGCCAACAGACAGCAGCCTGCCTCTCTGAAGGACCCAGGGCTGTCTGTGTTAGTGCCAGAGCCACGCTGCGCATAGTGCCGTACTGCATATGCCGCGCTCAGCTTGCTGTGCATCAAGAGCCTGATGGAGAACACAGAGAAATCAGGTGTGCAGGAAAAATGACGAAGCAAAGAAAAATAGTCCCCCATTCTGCCGCCGCGGTTCTCAATGTTAACAGTCACCTCGTCCTGCTGCGTTGGATTATTTACAGATAACATTTTTGTTGTAGTTCTCTGATGTCTTTGTTTTATGGCCTTCTCAGATAGATTTACCAAAAATCTTTGATAACAGCATAGGAAAAAAAAACATATCAAGGTCAATTTGGAAAAACACTTGCAAGTTTTCTGCCACTGTCTCAGTGTTGCCTGTGTCAGAGTGACCTTGGTCTGGGGCTGAGGCTGGGGACACACCAGTCGTGGATCCATAGAGGCTGACACAGTAAAGAGACATTTTTATAACTGTGTAGCTTAAACAGCTTTATGATCAAGTTCAGTAGCAAGCCTACAGACTTTTACAATTTGGAGTCAAAATTTGAGTAAATAAAGAAGATGTGTCAGCCCCTGTCCACATAAGGCACACCGTGGCCCTTGCTGTTTGCGTTGGTGGGAGAGAGCCTCAGCCCCACACTGCACAATACGACTTACATGAAACAATCAAGCTTAGTGCTGCTCACACAAGGCCACAGTCTGCTTCAAACACAGAACATTTCTATTCAGCATTGATCTAACAGTGTTTAAGAGTTACAATATTTTCATCAGTTGACCGACCATGAGAAAAGTGTTGATAAAATCCAATCTGGGAAAATAAATAAAAACAATGGGTTCAGTATCTCTGGCACCTGCACACGGTACATCTCAGCCATCAGATCAGGACAGACTCATCTGTTTGAATGTCTTTGTTACTTTCTAAGTGCTTAAATGTATTTGGAATATTTCTTAATATAAAGAGCAAATTCGATTTGCTATAATCTTCTCTAGTTTCCTTTTAAAGTTACATCCAGAATCTCTTTTCAAGAGGCATCAGATTTAACAGTAAAACTCTTTAATCCAACATTAGATTGGTAGCTTAAAATGTCCAATGACTTGAATGCAAGCCATTTATTCTGCTTTGGTATTCGTTGTTGTTGGACGTGTGTATATTTCTTAATATACTGTACATGATTATTTCTACGGAGGGCTTGGATGGACTCTATATGAGACCATTGAGTATTAACCACTCTGCTCTGTGCTCATGGAAACTCGCAGGCCTTTCTGAGGTCTCCTGCCCTTCTCCCATAAGCAGGACAAGGACATTAAACATTAGTGCAAACTTTTGCTCTCTCAGCTAAAGCACCATTTCCAGTGCTATCAGGCTTTATATCCATAACCCCACCCAAGCACCCATTTACCCCACCCTCCTGGCACAGCAACCAAAAACCATGACCCCAACCCACACACACACACACACGCACGCACGCACACAAATTCATACACACACGCACAGCCATGTAAAATAGTTAGAAAAAAAAATAGCTGTAGCACAACACGTTATTTTAAGAAAAACATCTATACATCCTTAAACCTCTGATTGTATTGTCCACAAGGAAACAAAGAGCGAGAGACAGCGAACTCAAGTAAAATATCTGCATGATTCCACACACACGTTTCTGCATATGTATTCAAGAGGAGGGCATCTGTGTGTGGCTTATTCAGGGAGGCCCAGTCCAGATAAATTAAAGACATACTTTCAGTATCTCTAGCCTACAGTGGACTAAGATTGAGGGCAGAAAGCTTTGGTTAATCAACAAACAACATAAGACTTTCGGGGAAATATTAAGGTCCAAAGCAACATAAGTTTAAGATGGCTCATAGGTCCCACTCATCAAGACACAAAGGGTTCAAGCGATCTATACCCAGTACCACTATATAAAGATCACCAAGCAGGTAGACATTTACACGTTACATTGGTCTGCCTGTGGGAGTCAATCTGTGCATTAATTAACCCCATCTTTGTCATAACAGAGAAGCAAAATGAGAAAGTAAAACTCTCAAGACCAACAAGGGTAAACAAAGAGTTGCAAATCTGCACCGAGAGAGCCGTGAAGTAAACAAGCAACTGTCCGATGAGTTGTTTTACAATAAGGTATTTTTGCTTCTGTGGTACAGCGGACCTATTATCACCGAGGTTCCTCGGAGGACACGTGTAGTTATGAGAGTAGCTGGTGAGCAGATGGGGTAGACGCAAAGTTTGTTTATCCAAGCTTGTCCTGAGACCCTCCAGCCTGCCAGCCTGCAACACATGCATGTGCACATGCATGACAAAACGCACACACGCATACAAACACACACAGACAAGTGCCCTTTCTTCTTCTTCTGCCTCCTCCTTCTCTCCCCGTCCTTTACATTAAGACACAACGACAACTCTCTACGTTTCTTTTAACAACTAACTTCAAGTGCAATCAGTTACATGGATTAATTTAGTCTATTTCTTTTAAGGTCGCAAACCCGACAGCGTCTTTTTTAGAGTTCTGAACTCGTGTATTTCTGTGTTTTTTTGGCAGCTTGTCGTCAAAACCTGAAGGAAACCAGTGAAGGAGTTCAACTTCACCACCATGGACAGACGAATGGACTGATCTCATTTGCAACTGGTTTGATTCAAAGTACCCGTTTTGTTGACAAAAGTGCCCTCCTCTGTAACAAAGTGCATTCATAACCTGCATATTTCCAATTAAGGTGCAAAGGGACGATAGTTGAACTACAGCACTACTCCGTAAATCATAGGGGTGGGCGGTGGGAGGTGGGACTCAAAATCAGATGCATGTTTTCTTCCTGATTCAAAGGCTCAACGTGCTAGTTTGGAAAAAAACAAAACTTGGATTTGGAGAACAATAAGACAGCTTGGATTTTTTAAGAACAAATCCAGATGTAAGGAGTCACTGACAATATTCAAATAGATATGTCTGCTCTTCTCTACAGGATACCTGGACCCAGAGAGCGTGTGTGTGTGCGTGTGTGTGTGAGAGTGTGTGTGAGACAGAGAAAGTGCATCAGCCCTGGCAGCTAAGGGTGCATGTTTGAACAGGCTGTGGCTGACTCACTCAGTGATGATGTGGCCAGAGCGACCCCGGCTGCCACGCACACACATGTTCACAAACACACGTACATGTAAACACACTCACACACTAAACTGCCAGCACCAGGCGTCCTACCCGCAGTAACACCAGGCTCTAATATAATAATATCCCCTCCAGGCTGGTTCGGGGGCATTAGAGGACTACAGAGGGAGAGTGAGGGAGAGAAAAGGCCTGATTTGATCCCCTCCTGCCTGGAAACGTGGCTGAGCTGGGGGAGATTATTTTTTGGAATGCAACAGACATTGTGAGATCCCCCTCCCCTTCCCTTGTTCCCCTCCCCCATCAACCAGCTGCAGCTGCACTCCTATTTGGCCTCCCAACTTGGACAGGTATTTATTGCTCTCTTCATCATACAGGTTGCCTCACGGTTGTGTGGTCCCTAGGGCGAAAAAAGATTGGAATAAGCATGATACATAGACCTCCTCTCACTCCCTCCGCAAAACGCCAGCCCACTTCCTTTAAATACACCTCTCTCCTGCTCTGTTGGATATCTTTAGTAAAGCTGTGCAAACATAGAAAAAAAGGTGCTCATCTATCTCTCCTTCGTACTCTTTGTCACTCTCTCACTCGGGCTCCCTGCCATTCCTTTAACCTGCGGTTGGTTAAATGCTACCCGCGCCTTGTCACACAAGGACAGATTCCGAAAAACTGCACAAAGTTAAGCACATTCATTCATTCGACCTCCTCATCCTTTGGGCAGGAACTGTACATGTCAAGTGTTAAGTTTAGAAACAAATGGGTGACTCGATGCTTTTTTTTTCTTATCAAACATTCATACAGTTTGTTTCTTTCACCCACAAGCTTCACTCTGTGAGAAATATGACATCAAGCCTAAGAGGAAAAACCCGATTGGTAAGTACACCTCAGCATGACGAGGGGACCAATGTCATATCACCACCTGCTGTATATACATGTATACAATTATAAAGTGTCAAGTACCCGAAGCAGTCAACAAAAAGGAACGACAAACAAATTAAGACAAAATCAAAAAAGGGAAAATGAAAAGAAATGCTGAAATTGCAGGTTTGTGAGGGATGAGAGGCAACGTAGTCAAGCCAACGGATACATTGACGATGGTAGTGCTTTATAAACACAAACCCTCCACCCCTCAGATTCCCTAGTCCTGCAATCGGCGAGCCCCCAATAAAGTGGATTTGACTCAGCAACAAATTGTTTTTCAATAGGACAAACCATAGATTCTTAAAATGCATTTTATAGAGAAAGTAACACTTCAATCAAACCCATGTCTCATTCTTTCTGGAACATTTAGAGAGAAAAAACTGTTGCATCAAAACTGTGGCGATTTTTCCTTGCATATGCCATGTTGTGGCAATGTTGTTTCTATGGTAACTGTACATTTCAGACCTGCAAAAGAATAGAAAAAGAGTTGTTTTCACTGGGAGGATTTGTCCTCGCTTCACCCGTACAGCAGCCAGAAGGTGCTTGATAGACACCTTGCTTAGAGCTTGAAGGCTGTGAGGACAAAACCAATAAAAATCTAAATCAACTGCATAGTTGCAAATAGTTTTTTTTTGTATCTATTATACATCTGCCTAAGCTCATATGCCAATGTATAAAACCCCTTATATTATAAAGAAAGACATGGCCCAGAAAGTGGACGTCATGGGTGCATGATTTGAAGCGTTCTTTGCTCTTTAACAGACTCAAGTGCTTACAAGTCTACTCCGTTTCCTAAAGTAAAAGGAGAAAGAAATATAAAGATAAGATTTTTGTGACACCCTGATTTGGTTTATAGAGGAATAGTTAGTTGTTTTGTTTTTTAAAGTTTGACTTTGTGTGTTTTTTCTCCTCTCTGTTCACTGGCCTGTCTCACAGGCGGTGCAGAGTGACTCTGGTGTCCAGCAGTGTCCTTGTCGCCCTGCAGTCTCAGGGACCTGCCTCCCCTGCCAACTCCTGCAGCTGAGGACTATGTGCAAGAGCTCCAGCAGTCCCCTCCATCTCTGCCACTGAAGATGCCTCAGAGCGCCTCCGTCCCCTGATGGTGCGAGCCCCAGCACCTGTGTCGGAGCTGGGACTCAGCAGGCCCAGGGAGGCATCGAGGAGCCCTGGCTCTCGCACCCGAGGCTTTCGGCCTCGACGAGAGGGGATGCCGTTGCAGCCGTCCTTCTTGAGGTGGCGGTGCAGGTGATCTGAGCGTACGAAAGTCTTAAAGCAGCTTGAGCACTGATAGGGGCGCAGGCCTGTGTGTACACGCATGTGGTTCTTCAGGTCGTAGTTGTGAGCAAAGGCAGCTCCACATTGCGTACACAGGTAAGGCTTCTCTCCTGTATGCTTCCGCATATGAACCTTGAGCTTGTCCTGCCTGAAGAGGGAGGAAAAATAAAGATCACATCAGAGAACGGCCAACAAAAATTCAAATGAGATCAAGAGCTCACACCCATTAAAATATATTTTGTGCACAGCAAGCTTCAGGTTTTCTTTTCAGGGTCAGTTGCTAATCCAGCTACGTAATATCATGTACAAGTTCAGAATTACCTGCAAGTGTGTTACTAACTGTCAAATGCACTCTGGTCAGCTTAATATGCTTTGGATGGTTTTATTTCCTATTAAACAGTCAGCGTTCCTATGAGATTATTCTGTCAGGGCCAACTGAGGAGAAGCCATAAACTTTCCATCTTTATCTGCGTAATAGCACACAAGAGTGACAGGAGAGCTCAATGTTCATTGTATCAGTTGGTGCTTTTATGATTTCTCTTCTCACTTTTCTTTGAGGATGACACCTTAACAACCAACAGATCGGGTGTGTTTTGTGAAAAGAACTAAAGACTTGAATAACCTCTGCAGCTGAGCGAAAAACGTGACTTTTATTGTTGAGTACTGAATCATAGATGAGTCCGTAAAATCATCAGTCATCAATTTTGCAGCCTCGTTCAATTCCCATTCCCAGTCATATTTAGTGAATATTGTATAAGAGATGGTGTCACTTCTAATCAAATCAAATAGCTGATATGGGAGAGTTACTGACTTCTACAACAATTACACTCTGCTCAAAACAAGACCAAACTTTTTCTTGAATCTAACATTATCTCATAACATACTGGAATTATGTTAATGTTGCTGTGAAACACCGCCCACTCAACTTTATCAGACTGCCTTGGCCTTCATCTGACTGTTGTCCCTCCCAACCCCCTGTAGCTCTTACTATCTCTCTAGCTCCCGAGCTCTTTAATCGTCTAACCCTCATGAACCCAGGGCAGAGGGCTCCTAAACAAAGAAGCGTAGTTAAGACAACTCTATTTGAACACACACACACATGCACACACACACACACACACACACACACGCGAGCCATGTAAGTGGATTAGCTGCTTTACAAGCAAATAAATAAACCCACTACAACCCTTACGGGCCTGTACAAACTGTGCCCGAAATATACCATTAACAAGAAACATGTACATAGGTGAGGATATAAACACATATGCGTGCACACAAACACACACACAGGAAAAGCTTTAAAACAAAGAGGCACACTGACAGAGGTGAATTATTTAAAGGACAGAGTGATTTATTACTGTGCGAGGCACACTCTTAACCCTGATCAAACGGGATTAAGATTACAATACCCTCTTCCCTCTGCTGGTCGAATTTAGCTGGAAGGCAAATTCAGATTGGTCTTCCCTACCTGCCATGCCAGCAGAGGTTCCGGGTGTTTCTAGTCCACTGTATCTATTTCCAGCACAAGTCTACTGATTAATTAATTAAAGGAATGATTTCAAGGAAAAGGCAGGACTCTTTAATACGGGGAAACCAAGTCCCTTGCTGTGGACTTGCTACATATATCTGAGCGTCACACGGCAGATTTCATTAGAGAGGTAAAAGGAGTGACAAAGAGGGAGGAGGGCGGTGGTGTAACTGCCCTGCCGTGGGCAATAATCAACATAACCAGAGATCAAAAGTTCAAATTACTGCATTGGAGCACATAGAGCACCATCCAGGGCCTGTAATCCCCCTCTGTATCAGAGCAGCACTTTATAGCAGCCCTCCACTAGATAACAGTACCGTGGCACAGCCTTGTTTTATAGGACCCCTATGTTAAAATCCAGGACTTTGCTATGAAGGCTGTCACAATAAAACAGACCTTTATAACCATCTGACCCCCTCTCTCAGAGCTGGGATATTATACAAGCATACATACTCATTTTGATTAGCATTTGGCTGCAACGTGACATAGATAAAAAACTGGTTAGGAATACTTAGTTAGTCCATGATCAAGGTAAACACTTAGATTCACAAACTGCGTTGCCTCCTTAATGCAAAGCTAAGTTGGTTAGTACTAATTCTCCTGCTCTGGGATTTGTGGTGTTTCCCACTGCTGGGCCACTTGTCTACAGTGCCAAGTCCAAGTGTATTAGTACATGTGACATGGGGTATTCACTTCATTAATAGGGCTTACCTGGTAAAGCGCACTTTGCAGATGGCGCATTCATAGGGTTTCTCTCCCGTGTGTGTTCGGATGTGGCGGGGTAGCTTGCCTGCACCTTGGATGACCTTGGAGCATATGGGGCATTTCTGAAAGGCCTTAGAGCGCATCTTCCTCTCTCCTCCACCTCCTCCTCCACCTCCACTGCGCCTCTCTTCTCCTCCTCTCTCTTGGCCTGTTCTGCCCTGTGATAACCAGAGCGGCGGCACTCCCTGTGTCACAGCAGTTGAAGCCGTATCTTCATGCTGCGAGCTGTTGAAATAATTCAAGTAAAATTCCATGTCGGGGTCGTCCCCTTCTCCCTGTTCCTCCCCAGTTGTTGCACGCTCCTTCTGCCTCTCAATGGAGTCCATCATTTGTTGCAGAAGGGCACTGGCAGAACCTCTCTCCCTCGCCACTCCTTCCCTCCCTCCCTCCTCCGCCTCTGTCTCCTGCCCCAGCCTGGACTCAGGGGGGAGATAGAAGTGGCCATTTTGGGATGGAGGGTAGTACGATGACCCCACGCTTGCTCCATTCCCCTGCACCACCTCTGCGTCCTCCTCTTCCTCTTCGTCCTCATCCTCTTCCTCCGGCTCCTGTGTGGGAGCCTGGGCCAAGGCGAGGGCCAGGGTGGAGTAGTACTCACCAGGGGCAGCAGGACCCCCATTGCTGGGGGGCGCCCCGTTACCGTGGTTAAAGTGCAGGTGTGTGGGCAGGTCCCTGAGCTCTGGTGTGCTGCAGCTGCTGCTCCAGTGCGCCCCTCTCTGGAAGTACTCCAGGTACTCCCGAGCCCGCACCCGGTTCCCCTGCTCCTTGCCTCTGCCCTTCCCCTCATCTTCGTCTTCATCTCTCTGCTCACTGCCCGCCTAGTGAAACATGACGGTGAACAAAGAAAGTGAGAGAAGGAGAAATTTAAAGTCAGCGAACAGAAGCAACTATAGAAAATCACTTTCTCAAAAGAACACCAGCTAGGATGACCAGGAAGAGCAAATTGGACAACTGAGAGGCAGAAACCTAAACCTTAGAGGCAAAACACATTGCTAAATAGTGTGGGTGTAAATGACAATTAAGCAGCACAAATCCCCGTATATGTTTTGGTATATTCGGCATTCCTCAAAAGCTGTGATTGTCACATGATGTAGAGCTTTGTGTATTCGCACGCAGCATATTACAGCTACCCTTGATCGTGTTGAAGTGTAGCTGTGATATGCTGTGTCTGTCGTCTGTGAAAGAGCATGTAGTCCTTTCACACACGCCATTGGTTCAGAATGAGTAAGTGCTGAACTAACCCCAAGGCTGTGGGCGTGCGTTTGGCATAGTGAGAGAGACCGATAAAGGCCATGATGTAAGCCTGACTATGCTGACTACTTAATGAAGGAGATGGTATGATAACCGGACACCCCATTCCCTTAATGAACGAGATTTGAGAGTTCTCAATCTACTTGGCATCAAGTATGTTGTAACTTGGATGATCTGTGCTATAAATTCATTACTATAAATTCAACACACTGCTCATGGTTTCAGATTAAATCTTATCACAAGCTTAAATTTGATATCAAAACAAGTCACTTCTAGTTCTATAATGGTCTTATACCGGCGGGGAGAGCACTTTGGTGTCCAGCAGGTGTGTACAGACGTCCTGGACAGGTGGGATTTCCAGGAGGCGTGCAGCGGCAAGGATATCAGCCACACTGCTGTGACTGACTGTCAGTGTGGCTGTGTAGGCAAAGTCCAGTAACGCTCCCAGAGCTTCTGCCGCCACAAAGTCGATGTTGTAGATGTTCTGTTGGTCAGCGGTGGCACCTGAAGTGAAGAGCTTGTGGAAGTAGGAGCTGCAGGACGCCAGGACGGACCGGTGGGCTGGGAACTCCCGCTCCTGCGTTACCAGGAGCACGTCACACAGCAGGCCGCTGAGCCGCTGCTTGTTCAGGCTGCCCAGGATGTCTGCGCTGTGCTCAGGGAAAGGGATCCCCACGGGGCCTTCCTCCGCCTCTCCCGCCCCTCCTCTCCCTCCTCCACCACCGCCGCTTGCTGTCCCCCTGAGCCGCCTTCCTCCCCTCCCACCGGCTCCTGACGACATCTTCCACCAGCCTGCCGCCGAGCCGCCGAGCACAGCCCCCACCCGTGTATCCGTCCTGCCGTCTGTCCGTCTGCCTGTCTGAAGGGAGAAGAGATGGATGGAGGGGGAAAGACAAAGAGTAAAACATTCGATCAGTACACCATAATCTTTCAAAGCACAAAACAAAACATTCATGGAGGTCAAGTACAACCGATTACAGCACAGGTTATAACATACAGGGTGTAGGCAAAACACACACATAAATACTCTTAAGTATCTTAGCTTGGTGGGTCATATCAGGTTGCGTGCCAATTAGCGGTGTTATCTGCAATGAAACTGCTTTGGTAATCTGCATTGTGATAAATGAGCTCTCAAAGCAGGATGTGACGACTCATATTAAATAAAAGGCAATATAATTTCAGATTAAAAAATCTGTCTTAAGAGCAATATCAACATGTGGTTACACAGAGACAAAACTAAAACGTTAATAAGTTCAACTCGCCATGACTGGACAGCAGAACAGTTCATAAATACAGCATCTTTAACCACACTGAAGTACATAGCTCACTTGAATAGTCTGGGTGCTGCTCTCTCTCTGTAGGTCTGGGTTTAAAAAAATGGCTTTTCCGAATCGAATCTTATTTGAGTGACC
The DNA here is from genome assembly GCF_022749685.1 of Semicossyphus pulcher. NCBI lineage: Eukaryota > Metazoa > Chordata > Actinopteri > Labriformes > Labridae > Semicossyphus > Semicossyphus pulcher. The sequence continues at coordinate 14,719,166 of NW_027211715.1, forward strand.
CAATATCGATTAATAAATCCCGAGATCGATCTTTAAAAACATGTGTAAAAACGTGTCTGATCACTCACGTTTCTGAGCGCACCTGAATGCAGTATCCCCCCTGAAACACGGCAGTGAGGGAGACATGCTCGGACTTGCTTACTGCACCTACTATGGAGACATCAGTAATCGCTGACGGACTCTTTTTATCGTGTGTGCTTCCACGAATATGTTAGTTTTGCATTGATGTTTATGTTACTCTCTGTTAGCGTCGGCTTTGGCCACGAGTGTATTATCGGCATGTTGTTATACAGTATGCCTTTCCCCATATCTCTTAGTCTCGTGTGGTTTCGTTCTTCATGCTTTAAGATCTCGTGGCCAAATCTCGCACAAGTTGAAGCCCAGTTTAATCAAAACCTTGAGCCAGATGTACAGACTAAAAATCTGAAACTGGAAAAAAAGTTCATAAGCTGTCTAATTCATAAACTTTTTAATATTGTGTTGACTGCTGTGTGTTGGTCATGTTTAATAAAAGTACATGATGTAACTTCTTTGAGGTCTATTCTTATTGTAGACATTTTGATAATGCACCAGGTTAGATGCGCATTGATATTGTAACTGAAATACCCCAAACACAAATCGATGTCAGATCGGAAATCGAATCGAATCGGGACCTTGTGAATCGGAATCGAATGAAATAGAGAAATCCTTAACAATAACCAGCCCTACTGACGCGTCATCAATAAACTCTCAGCAGTGCAAAACTTTCTCTTCTTGTTTTTTAAGACCAACAGAATTTCATGTAAATGTGTGTTTTTATACCCCAGCCATCCATACCACACTTCTTTACAGTGAAGTGGCTGAAAGAAACCATATCGTAACACCACAGTGCTGCGCATCCCAATCCGATTTTAAAGTAAATCTACTGGAAAAAATGTTGCATTTTCAGATTTACTAAAAAACAAAAATACTTAAGCACAAGTGTGACAGACTGCTCTAACTTAGTGTCTAATGGCACAGAGTAAATGGGCACTCAAAACAATATCAAACACATTTTGGCAGACCTGCTAACTCACTATGAGTGCAGGAATGACTGTGTGAAGAAGTTAAGCATGTGTAGGTGGCTGGGTTCATGTGGCCGTGTATACATGCCTTCATCTACGGGTGTCTATATGTATTCATGAAGAAACTATATAAGAGGTCGTGGAGGACAGATAGGCAGAGGGCAGTGGGGATCAGAGTGCATGCTGGGAGCTGGGCTGTGCAGCTTGTGCGCTCTGTCAGTGCAGAGCTTGGGACGAGAGCGCGGGAGGTGGAGGAAATGCGTGGAGGGAGGGGGGGGGGCTGCCAGCGCAGACCCTGTGGAAAAACTCTACAGGAGAAGGAAGAGGACACGCAACAAGCTGCGAGGGAACAGTATTAAAAAGGGAGGTTGTCAATCCGGTCTGAGCTGGTTACCCCACCCTGTACTGTGTGCCAAGTTTCAGGAAAGGCTGTCCCCTCGCTCACGTGTGGGGGGGAGATTAAAATGATCGACTGAAGCCTGCGCAGTGGGGGGGGGGGGTTTCAGCAGAACAAGCCATCCTCGATTTGTCTATAAACACACACACATACAAAAGCAAATAGTGTAACATCACAGGGACATCGATAACACGCAAAACACACGCGCACATAAACACACATATAGGACATCCACCAGCTCCCCCCTCCTCCCCCCTTTCTCCATCTGCCAGGAGACCCAGCAGGGGGTGAGGCTGGGGGGGGGGAGTTAGAGGATGCATTGAGCGTGTTCTCTCTACAAAAGCGAGGCGTTCAAATGACATTCCTGCAGATCAGCCCTCCTGGTATGTTCGTATGCTACACCCCACTACCAAACCTGCCTAACCTGGCTGCCTCTCCTCTTTCCTACCTGCGCCCTCCTCTCCGTCTCTCTGAGCAGTTATTGCTCTGTTCTCCCTGGTAAAAAGCAACGCCTATTTGTATCCACACCTTGAGATCTGGCAACATGTCAGAGCTGCAAACAGGTCAGAGTTAGGTAAAGGCTTCACCTTAAGAGCTCTCTGGAGTGGCGGGCAGGTGGGGATAGCAGGCAATTGTTTAAACTTAGCATCATCCACTAAATGGATCAATAAATGTTTAGGCAAAATGGTAAAGAGAAAATGCTCGGTAACTTTTAATTGCATGCCATTTTCCCAGTGATGCGCCTGATGATGCAACACAAACTTTTAGAGCAATTTTGTATTTGTTAATGTAACATTCCTGTAACTGTTACACCTAATTTGACTGTGGCAATTGAAAAGCTAGTCACACCATCACTTGGCTGAAGCCGCACGTGTGCAAGTGGTCAGAAACCAGATGTATACTTGCAACAGTGTCCTGGATTCTTTCGGCTTCTCCAGCTAGCATGTTTACATTTCTCAAACTGGGGATACGGACCTTTCCTGGCTTCTAAATTTGGGACTCAGGATACTTCACAACCATGATCATAACTGGAGTAGTCATGTCCATGTAAACACACTCACTGACAGGCATAAGCATGAGTAAATCTGAATATGCTGAGTGAGGGGAGGGAGGTGAGGGCAAAGACAAAGAGAGATGGCACAGGAGGGAGGGAGGGAGGGAGAGACGGCAGAGTGAGATGGAGATGAAAAAAAGAGCAAGAGAAAGGGCGACCACATGGCGACCGGTCACGTCCTTCACAGTTGGAAATAGATCTCTGAGAGCCCATCCAGACCCATGCAACCCAACTTTTCCTCCATCACAAACACACAGCACCTACAATAGACCCGGCATTCTGCAAGCTTGTAGCACGTCATCCCCCTTAGATACACACCTAACCCTGGGTCACGGCTTTGTGTGGTAAAGACGCTGAGCTGAGGAGAGATAACACACACACACGCACGCACATACACACACAAGCTCATTTAGTGCCAACAAAGCATGGAGGGGCGAGTCTGCACGGAGTAACCACCTGTCCCCGAATGACCTGTAAAGAGCAGTAAGAAAGAGGAAACACAGTGCAACAAACCTGATCCTGACACCTCCTCATGGCTTGAAACATTCCTTATCACTAATTCATGCCTGTGGGTGACAAGGCCTGCAGCCCGGCACAAAGCAGCACAGCGACTGTCCGTGTCCCTGGTGTTCCACTTCCAGGGAAGGGCCTCCTCTCGATACCCATTTCGTGAGCACCCAGGCCTGCTTTGCAAGTCAAACAACCGCTTTTATACAAGACCCACCCATCTCGTCCACGCCCTCATCACATCTATCTCACCTGAATCGTCCCTCTACCCCTTACCATATATCTAGACACAAGGTTCAGGCATCAAACAACCAACAACTTTTTCTGTGTAGCAGTTCTTGTTTTGCTGTTACTTTTCACACACATTTGTGTGTCAAGGAAAGGACTGCAGTAAGTAAAAGTGCTGTCATTTGGTCTGTTATGTATCACCTATGGAAGTACTCCAGAACCTCCACTCTCAAAGTATCTCTGTCTTTGGCTGTCACATACCAGTCATTCCTAAATACAAAGGAACAAACTGTTAACCCTGTACAACCTCTGATGTTTCTTTAGATAGACAAGGAAACAAATAGCTGACTGACACTTATTAAAAACAGTACTACACAACATGTGCAAGGTTTTCCTGATCTTGTGAAAATGATAAAGATAATAAAAAATATCCTTTCTATAGCCTCCTTTTATTCAAAACTACTAGTTTCTCAAACTATGACACGCTGCAGGAAGTGATTGGCTCATAAACTACTGAGCAACTCACCTTTAAGAGGAAGTAATCAGAGCAAGCATAACTAAATCATTGATCCCTTGAACCATAAATGTTAATGGAGAACAGATGGGCCACCTTTTAGGACTGAATAAAGAGCAGTTATTAGTTTTACAACAAACACCTTGTGGAGTGTTATTAGTGTATTGCTTTTACAAGAGAGCATTTCTATTAGGAACTCCCACTTTTACTCTGCTGAGGACTGAACGCATTCAGTAGCTCTCTTATCAGAATAATTCAGATATTTCAAACACAACCGGTTTTTGTTTTAAGATTAGAAAGTATACAGCAGCAAAGCCAGGGTTGAAAGCCTCGGAAAATAATCAGGATATTAAACAAGATGCAGAATGAGGTTGACCTCTGTTCTTGTGTATGCCTCCCTGACCCTTTATCACTTCTCTTTCCTCCTCTTTTAGCATTACACTGAATATCACCCGACGTGGCCCGGCCCTGCTGCGAGGGAATCGCTTCACTCAGGTCAAGAGAGTTCAAGGTTGGACCAGGGTAATGCAAGATAATTGGAATGGGGAAGGGGTGGCTGTTCCTAGGAAAAGTGGATTTTGAACAAGTGCCACAGCCAACTGACTCACTGCTGCCAGTGGTGGAAGGAAACCTGATTGGTCATACCAGGACCAGAGCAGGAAGAGGCAGAGTGACTGATAAACGTTAAGTTGCATGGGCTGATCTATGCCCTGCAGCTTTCACTAAAAAAACTAACCAGGAAGCGCTGCCAAAATACAGACAGAGAGCGAGAGAAAGGTGGTGGGCGAGGCAGGGCGTTTAACTCACAAGATCACTCATAACTCCTGAGTGTATGGTGGCCTAGGAATCCAGCTCAGATGTCAATGATAAACTCAGATTTCACTCAGTTACCTGGTGTAACCTGCTTCAATGAGAGGAAAAGTAACCACCCACAAGGAGGGTAAAGTTTAATGTGAGGAGGCTGGGAGGGGGGTTTATGGCGTCCATATAAAGGTCTATGTGTTATGCTGCCACACAGCAAAGGAACCACACACGTGATATCAGCTGCTGCTCACTACTTAATCTCAAACAGTATATTTGACTGCATTTTCCTTAGTTGCTTGTTTGTATAAGTTAGACACTTTATGTCCACATGCCTGAAGAATATAAAAACTACATTGTCATTACATCCAGACTTTTGCACGACTTGTTTTTACACAATATCAGAATAATGGTAAATAAATTTAACAGTGTGTAGTTTGTGGTGCTAGATTAGATTTTACTATAATAGATGAAGCAGAAGAAATATTAAAACATTATGACTATAATAATAGTGCTCAGTTAAAGCCATTAAAGTACAAAATACAAACAACAGTAAAGATAACTTACTTCATGCATAGAGACACACAACAATCTAACAACATCGCTAATCTGATTCATTCATTCGTTTCATAATGTCAGCTTTTGTTAAGTAAGGATAATATATCAATGCTAACTTAAAACTACAACATTCACTTTCATGCTGTTTATCATAGTGGTGGATGTTTCATTGTGAAGTCATAAGTGTGACAAAACATCTTGGGACAGAAGCCTTTCACAAACTGCGGCGTAATAAAACCACATCCACCGTCTGAGTTCCCTTCAGACTGACTAACATGCTCTGACTCTGCCATGCTGCCAACAAGGAAGTGTCTAACAATCTAACACATGGCTTCAGAAAGAGCACAACACCCCAGCACAGCGCCGTCCAGCAGAACTAAAGCTGGCCAGTTGGTCGGTCCGCAGGCCCGATGTGCTCTGGCTGCACTGCTCTGTGCATGCGCAGCCCAACAGGGAAGGAGGACTTCCTGTGACTCTGTGGCAGGCATGTAACAGAACCCGCTCTGTTATCAGATGACCAGCTCTCTCCTTGCTCGCTCTCTCTGTCTCTACTGTCTGACCCTCTCTCCCTCTCTCTTTCTTCCCCTCATCTGTCGCTCTCATCTCATCATTGCTCCATCTCTGTCTCTGCACAGTACCCACCGCATCACCCACTTCCCCTTTCCATTGCTGAGAAAGCAAAGCGGCGCAGACCCACCCACCCTTCTGTTTTATATTGTCCTTTAATGCAACCCACCCATCTTCTCGTCTATTATTAAATCCAATTGATTAAATCCAAATGCAGACAGTGTCAGAGTGATCCCATATCCCTGATCGGTGGGCCTTTCTGTTTAGTTAAAATGAGGCTTTGGTACATTACAGGGTTTAATGTCAATATAATAACAATTCAATAATCATTTTACCAAGACATATCTAACTCTTTAAGTGTGAAAATTCAAGTCTAGCCCGTCCCCCACCATGACAAACATCCCAGCCTCTTCCTCTCCCGCTCTAATTTGATCAGGTTGTGTTGGCCTCTCCATAATAAATGTCCCAGAAGAGAACAGAAGAAGCCCCTTTACTCCCCCTAGACTTGAGCACAACAACAGAAAAACAACAGAGAGGGGTCTGTCTATCTGCCTAGCCAGGCTGGAAGCTGTGGTATACTGAGCAGCTGACCAGGGGAACTAAACATTAGGGGGGAAGTGAAGCTTCATTCAGCAAGGAGGGGGCAGATAAAAGTATTCAAACTGTGTCAAATGTTTTTTAATTTACACAAACAAATATAGAGAGATTGACAGCAGAACAGACGTGATGCTGTTTAGTGAAAAACTTAATGTTGCACACAACTTCATTTAACCACATAAAAACACTTAAAAATAATGACTGTTACATGTAGTGCATCTTATACAGCCAACATTTCCCTCTCAAATAAAGCCTCAAACTGCCACGGCGACATCACGCAACCTGTCTTCTCAGTCTGTCTTAACCTGCTAGTTTCAGGCCATAGTGGTGTAGGCACAAACATACAGGAATATCAAACTGTATTCAGCCTCACCGCCAAATTGATGGGTGGTGTCTTGGACCTGCCCACAGCCACTGAAGTCCCCTGCAATTCCCCTGCAGTCTATTGTTGGTAACACAGACGCACACGCATGCATGCATGCGTGCACACAAACACATATGGCGTCCTAGTTTAACCTCTTGCTGGAATTAACTTGAACTAATTATACTTTCTCAGTAGTGGTACTGAGTGAGTGGAATAGAGGGTAGCATCAGGACAGTATTTACTGTAACTTATTTACTGTAACTAATATTTTCTGTCACATTGAACTGAATAAAAAATAGCATCAACCTTGTCTGGTGCCGCCTTCTCTGAAGCATTCCAAACACTTTCCCAGCACTTGGGCGTCTTCATGTACTCTGCTCTTCTCGTACCCTCTCGTGCCCACACGTTTAAAAAACGGGTTCAACAAGTATGCAAAGCCAAAGAACATGCATCTGGTTATCGAGCAAGGCAGTCAGTGCTGTGAAGTCCTAAAACCACGAGCCACAAGCGAGATTAGAAACTGCTTTTAACAAAATACTGGCAAAAAACGGAGAAGCATAGAGCTTAAATTTTACTTTAATATTCATGGACTTTGCTGAGGCAGTTTACCCGACCACTGAAATGCAGTTGCTCACCCCTTCAGCAATAAGAGATGTCACTTAGCGAAGTTCCTCAAATACCCCACCTGTACTCCCGTCAGCTATTGACACGCTCGCTCTGCCACAGTCAAGCAAACATTTGATGCAGCGGTTATAGTGTAATTACTTTTACACCATTAAAGAAGCTGCAGAGCAGGATGTGCAGCTGTCTTCATCTTTTCACTCCTCTAATAATAGCAGCAGTAACACTTAATCACAGCAGTAGACTGAGACATTAAAAGAAAATTGTGTCCTAATAAGATAAAAACAACACTGATGCACAATGAGCTTGCATGCCGATAGTAAAAAAAAAGTTAGACAGATGCCAGTGAAAAAAAAGTTGTGTGCAGCACCTTACACTCAGCACTGACCTATTTGCCATTCCTTCCTTTATTTGCAATTGGGTCAAGAACTCTGAACTCTATCAAGCCCCATCTCCGTCACACTCCTTCACACACAACACGCTATGGTATTTATTTCCTCAGCTCGCCTCTCCTCTCTACTCAGTCACAGTCTTAAGACACAGTGTGAGTGGTAGTCTTTAGAGTGCTTACCAAATAGGCAGAAAATGTTTCCCGGGCCCTATCTGCCTCCCCTGCCTGCCTGCCGGCCAGCTCTGCTGCCTCCGTCTCTGGGCAGGGCTAGAGCTTTACCAGACAGGAAACTTGCGAGTGGCCCTTGCATACAGGCAAGCCCTTGCCTGATCCCACACAAACAGACACCTACCCCCCCTCCCCAACCACCACTACCACCCCACCCCCCAACCCCCCTCTGTTTTCAGCCCACAACTCGGCTCCGCATCCCCTGCTCTCATTGGCTTGACAGCTGCTCAGTCACCACGCCTCCTTGTCAGGATAGGCTGGCGGCTGTTCCCTTTCCTGGATGGCCAAGGGCAAGGCAATGTGGGATATAGAGTTCTGAAACCCCATTCAACCTGCTTAACGGTCCCTGGCGTGGACTACGAGTCCCAGGAATCTCTGCCCCCACCACCCCCACTATCTCCAAGCCTGCTCTAACGTAAGCACTCAGGGCTGAATTATACACTACAGTATGTTGCTAGCAGGCTGCCAGGTATTAAAGTACAGACCAGCCATCAAACAGGGCCGAGCTTCGCATGAAAAAAAACATTCACTCTCAACTGTCAGAGCAGCACCCAAACATCAGAGGTGGATTCTTTCATCAGCTTACACTCAAGTGACATTTCAGACACACTTAAAACTCCTGACCTAAATTATTCCTATCCCAAATGGTGTAATACCACTACCACATGCCCTGCGCACACAGCACACAACTTGCCCCGCACTGAGCATTTCAAACATCACTGTCCCGCAAAGTTGTTGCTATTGCTTATACCATGTCTAATAGGAATATTTTTGGTTCCTCCTTTCCCTCGATCAGTACCCCCCACCTTCTCTTGAGAGCCCCCCCCTCCCCTTCTCCTCCTCCTCCTTCTCTAAGTGCTTCCACCTGCCTGAAAAGTTAATGCCTTGAACACATCCTATAAACTTTATCTCGAGATTCCCCAGAGGTAAATAGCAGTACAGAGGAAGTACTTTAGGAGGATTAAAAAAAGAGGAACCTTGACAAGGGACTATTGCTGCGACCCACCTCTCCTCTCCGGCCAACCCCCCCACCCTGCTCTCCTTTCTGCCCCCCTCCCTCATACCTCCCTCTCCTCCTCTCCTCTCCTCCTCTGCCCTGCTCCCCACTGGTCGACAGGCCCAGGGCAGACAGCGGGGGGATGGCAGGGTGCCTTTAGCTCACCTGCGATGGCCGTGGTGAAGCTTGTTGTGGGTTAGCTCAGCCCTCTCCTCTCCTCCTCTCCCTCTCACTGTTGTGCAGCTTAAAGCCCCGTATGCGCTAACCAAGCAGCAGCAGATCAACTCAATTCCCTTCCTGGTTTCTGGAGGGCAAAGAGGTCCCTCCCTTTCTCTCTCTCGCACTCTCTCTCTCTCTCTCCCTCTCTCTTAAAGAAACAGCATTCCCCCTCTGCCTCCTCTCCCACCTCACTCTGCAAAGCAAAAGTAAAGTGGGAATTTATTTTCGCGCAAAAGTGGACAGTTGTCAAAGTCATAAACTCAATCAGAGATGACACAAATCATTAACCCATGCCTTCCCACTTTGTGATTCAACAGTAAACATCAGCCAACGTTTCCCTGCATGGTCACTCTAATGCCTGATTTAAGGGTACATTTGTTGTAACTCCCTCTAATGTAACAACGCTAACCCGCCTCATCTCTCAATACTCCTTTCCTTTTCTATGTGAGCCGAGTCACACCCACCCATCCTATTGCCTGAGGTCATGGTGTCCCACCCCAAAAGCAAGCCTTGGCACATTCCAGCACATACAGTAGGGGCTGCCAGCAACCCCCTTGATACACTTTCTGGCTTTGCCCGGTCTCTGTACATAATACCTGCCAAGCTCCAACAGGTGAGGCATCACAGAAGACATTACTAAGTCGAAAAGTGTCTTATCCACTATGGGGAACGGCAAGTTCCCATGTGTAAACTTACAGCTACTGCACTTGATGTTGCGCCACTTCCAACCGCCCACCTGCACGCCCCCTCAGTGAGTGCAAGCCAGCCATTGAGCCACGGTGTGGGATGGAGCACAAGATGTATTCTGTGATTCTGTTGCACCACAAACCATCCCAACACACATCTGAAGGCATATTTAAGTCAAATATTTCATGCACACTCTTGACAGGATGTATTTCTTATTCAATGCTGCTTGTAAACAGTAGTCTTTTGGTTCCAGTCCTACATGGGTGGTGTCCTACAGTGTAGCAGGGTTTGATACTGGGTTGGTACTGCACTGATAATCATGCAGGGGAATCAAGGGGCTATTTGGCCAAAGAGGTAGTGACACACCCTCTGCCTAGAGGGCACTGTTCAGCACTGTCTCAACATAAGCACACCTTTCAACCCTCAGAAACGCACATGAATTGCAGTATTTGGACCTTTGGTGTCATCACCTGCTATAATTTCCAAGGCTAAGTAAAGAGGGTGCAGGTGGATACGTTGCAGCCAAAGTGAAATGACAAGAGCTATAGAGCTAGGATATACACTTTTACACATAACATTTACACAACTTACCCTTTCTTCAGTTTTGCCCTGATTACCCACAGTCAAGTTAGCTGTTCTCAGCCCAGGGCAGTCAGAGATGATGTCATTCAGTCCAACATGAACTCAGCCTCTCCAACTCCAGACACCCCACATCAAATCTGTGTTTGTCGTCACTGTCTGAATTATGGTTTGGATTAAATCTTACACACACAAAAACACAAGAGGCGGTAAAGAAACACGAACCGCCTAACCTACCAAAAGAAGAAGTGAAGTAGAAGTAAATGTTGTAGAATTGCATACAACACATATGTCCTGGGGTCCAGAAGAAAACAGTTTAAGTTAGCTAACATTGCCTTCATAAGTAACCCAATACATTATAGTTAAACACCTGTTTTACCGTAAAGAATATGTCCTCATATACCGGTAGCTAACGTTAAGATAAACTAGCTTCAGTAACGTTTATCTACGTTAAATTAGCCCACTCATAAAGCTCCTCAATGCTTAAAAAAGGATAGTTTTAGAGTAAAAAACGATTTATTATAATAAATGTTACGAAAAGTATTAAAGTATTAAAAAGACTGCTTACCATTTTAAAGTTAGAAGAGCTCTGTATTTAACTTCTCGCAAAATAGCAGTTTATTGGAATATGGCTGACTGGTCCAATTAAGTGGTGTTGCTTTATGTACTAAATTATCCAATCAGAAACGAGTACCTCCGCGTCTATGGTATTGCTTGTAAGGTATTTTAGAAAATCAAAGACGTCCAAGTTTAAATGTATGAAAGTGGTTCTGAATTTAAGAACGTCTCGGGAAGACAACAGAATACAGAGAAAACCAGTGGAGCTCTATAACAAACCCACCCCTACTATTAGAGCTGTTAAAAAATATATCTACATGACCTGACAGCCACCTTGTGAATGTATCACTGTCATGAATGATGAAAAAAATCGGAATAAATCAGTAATGTGGATTACTCTAAAAATGGGAATTGTTTTTCTCTCGTTGATATATGGGTGATGCTTGTAATTTAATACATATACTAACTTTCCACATAGATGCATAGAAAAATCTGTGAATATCAATGTCAGTCATAAATTAATAACTCTCAGTACATTCACAAATAAGTTTTATTTTAATCTTTTTATACATTATAACCATATCCAACACATTTTTATATTATAATAAAATGACTCTTCTCCCTTGTCATTTACATAAATCAAAAATTTGTATATTAAGACTGCAAAATAGTACTCCTGTATTTTTTGTATATAGCTTTGTACACATACAAGTGACAGTGCATTCATTTTGCTCTGAACAAATGCACATTTTCTGGGGGAATAAGAAAGGGCAGCCATAAGCAGAGAGGATATAAGCGCTCTAGCAAGACGGCAGGCTAGCAAGTAACACCACCACCACCATGTGACCAACACTGACCAGGGTTAAAATGTTTAGTCAAACCCTTTCTGCGACTTCTATTTAAAGTCAGTTTGTACTTTTAACCACGATTAACTTGATGAAATAAAAGAGAAAAGGTTTTGAATTGTATTTTAACCCAAGTCTTTTCCAAAAGCACGCCTCGAGGCTGGCTGTGTTCCAAGAGAAAGCTTGGAGCGCCACATGTAGCAGTACAGTGAAAACATAACACTTCGGGGGAACCTACAGACCAACACCAAAGAAAAAAAAAAGTTAAATTAGTCAACGTGATTGAAATTTCATATTGACATTGCAGAGATTCAGGCTTTTGATAAAAACACCAGCTAATTATCCCCATCGTGATCTTGGGAAATAAAATACACATACAGTATTATAAAGATAATAAACCATGCTATATCATCCCATGAATACATTTTGATCATTGTTTTCTCGATGTCAACAAGACATTCTGGCATATATCAGGCCTCCACAGCATATGTCTCCTCCCATGTGAGAGACACAGTGTGGGATGTGAATTGAAATGTATGCTGAGGAAACAATGTCAACACATTCAGAGCATAGATCACTGAATGGAGAGAAATAAAACAAAACATTCAAAGTACATTGATATACTGTTCATGAATGTGCATACAAAAAAAACTGATGAGGCATTGAGAAACTTTAGTAGTCATGAGTACCCTCTTTGGTTTGTGACATTGTCCACAAATAAGTGAACATGACTCCTAATACTCCCATTTGTCCTGCACTCACGTATTTTATAATCATATTGGAGGGAATTACAATGTCTTGGCAGGGAACATTTCAGCATGAATAAGTTTGACATAGGGATTTTAAATCAAAATAGCTGCATGGCCGTCAATAAAAATGATTTAGAATTTGTAAGAACATAAGTTGGGATTTCTGTTTGTTTGGAAATCACTACAGCAGGTCATTTATTAAAATACAGTCCCACAAGCCATCAACTGTTGCCGTAGAAAAGATTAATACAGAATATTCAACAATACAAAATAAGTTTTTCAATCAATGCGATTCAGCCGACACACTGGCAGCCCTTCAGTGCTTTACATCCTCTGGAGCAGTGTGGAAAAGTGAGCTGTGGCTACTCTCGACACTGGCATGGTGAAGCTGTGGTCTTACAGTACAATGACTCAACGGGCCCTGCTGCTGGTGGAGAAATAAATGAGGGGGAGGCCAAAAACCATTTTACTCAAGAGCAAGATGAAATAGTGCCAATGTGTGTCTGTTTGTGTGTGTGATGGCGTGTGTGCGTGTGTGTGCAGTATATTCATGTGTATGCAAGCAAGACCCAGAGGTGTGTCAGGGCAGTGTGGGCTTGTTCACTCAGTGCCGCGGGTGGGAGTACTGGGCTGGTTGAGGCCCATGGTTTTGCACAACCAGCCGGCAAAGTCCACTTCCTCCACTTCTGATCGTTTGATGAACGTGTGACTCTGAAAGAAAACCAAAAGGAAACCATTGATTGTAGTGCAAGCATCATACAAAAAAATAAACAATAACCCAATAACAGATGAATGAAAATAAAGCTTACCATCAGCATCTTCAGATCTGCTCTCTCAGCTGGATTTTTGATCAAACTGCAGACACAAATGAAAAACAGACAAGAGATCACTCAGCCAGTAAAGGATTAACTTGAATTTTACATCTCAAAACAAGCCCAGATCTCACTAGACTAGTTTCTGCAACCTCTAACTGCTGTAATCAAGTCACATGAAATTAAACTACACAATACACTAAGTGCTCTCAGCACTCTCCATAATGTCTTTGCCAGTGCTCACCATTTTGTGACAAAGTCCTGGAAGTCGTTGGTGAAGACTCCATGTGGCAGTTTAGGGGGCGGCTGTGGAGGAAGCAAGAAAAAACAAGATCAAAAACAGCTAATACAAACATACACAGTGTGCTGTGTGCAGAGAAACAGACATGTGTGTGTGTGAGAGAGAGAGAGAGAGAGAGAGAGAGAGAGAGAGAGAGAGAGAGAGAGAGAGAGAGAGAGAGAGAGAGAGAGAGAGAGAGAGAGAGAGAGAGAACATGTCTCACAGACCTCGTTCACAATGTAGTCCAAAAGTTCAAAGATGGCCATGGCAGGTCTGCTGTCCATACCGTGTCCTGTGGAGAAGACACATGTCATGGACACAGTTTAAAAAACATCTGTGACAGATTATTTCAAATAAAAATTCATTTAAACTTGAAAGCTTTTGTATTAAAACATGAACGTAACCAGCACAACCGCACTGCTGTCCTATGACTCAGACAACCGGTCAATTTACAGTTTACATCCACGTCTGTCCAGACTCATAAAATTCTGTATTTAGCGAAGACTGATCAAATGTAATCAAAAGTTGGAACTAATCACTGATTGCTGTTGATCTATTCTCTACATGCAACATCTTTTGCGTGTCTGTCTGTCCTGTGAGAGGTATTTCTCCTCTGCTGCTCTCCCTAAGGTTACATCTGTTCTGCAAAGTAAAGCCAGTTTTTCTCATATGATTTAAGGTGTAAGGATATAGGCAGATGTTTCCTGCACAGATTGTAAAACCCCAAATTGATTTGTCATAGAGATAATTCTTCAGGAATTATTCTGCTGTGATGTCTCTAAGTGTGTAAGTTCATTGAGAGAAACAAAAAGAGTCAGATTTCTTGTGTTTTCAAATGTTATCCTCTTAGGCATTTGTATTAAGTTTTACAGTAATGGTAAGTATATCATTTTTTTAGTTAATGCCAAAAATGTATTTTAAGTCACATTAACCTTTAACCAACAAAATCTAATCAGTTTATTCTTGAGTGCAAGTGGATGTTAGTGCCAAATTTGAAGACGCAGGAAAATGAGACAGATGTATGGACATCCTTGCAAATAAACATAATGCATAATGCCGCGGTTCTCAACGCAGATGCATATAAACGCTGTCCTTGCCAAGTCTACACTATTCCAAGTGTTTTTGTGCATTTCTTACCGCTCACGGGCCTGCCGGGTGGTCTGGACCTCGGCATGTTGGTGTGAGGCTCTCCCTCTGACCCGTCCATAACGGCTCGTCCGAAGATACCCTCCAGTTCTTTGGTGTCTGGTGGGGGGATGGGGTAGCGGCCGATTGCCAGCTCCACCAGGGACAGACCCATGCTCCATACGTCAGACTGAACCGAGTAGTGAGTGCCCTGCAGTCTCTCCGGCTGTTGAGAAACACACAATCTACGTCAGAGGGAGCAGGTAGAGCCAAGATGGCAGGCAGGAGAGAGGGTTGGGCAGAGGGCTGGGTGGAGAAGGCACAGGAAGTGGTGAAGAGGAGAATGGGAGGGGGAGAGGAAGAAGGGGGGTGTTATGGCAAGGAGAGGTGGGGTGTGGTGAGGGTAAGAGGACAGAGGATGGGAGGGTTTGGCAAGAAGTGAAGAGTAGTTTTAGACTCTGTAAGATAGAAGGACAAGCAAGTACAGGTGTGTGTGTTGGTGAAAGGACAAGAGTCTCTGCGCCACTGGTGTGTCGTAGGTAAGGGAAGTGTATGGGATGGGACAGACGGGCAGATTTCAGCACTGCACCCACCAGGTGTCTAAGAGTGAGGGGAGAGAAGGACGAGAAAGAGCACAGTTGCCTTGCTCTTTGCCAAAGAGCCCTTTCCTGGGCACAGCCCTCGCTTCTTGGCAGGGGAGAGAGGGTGGGCCAGAGGAAGAGAAGGCAGAGGGCGGGGCCAGTGAACAAGAGCAATGTGAGAAAAGAGGAGAAGGAAAGTGGGGATAGGGCCAGAGGAAAAGGGGTGGGGGCGCAGGCGCGCGGAGCTGACTCACCGACATGTAGGAGCGCGTTCCAACAAAGGAGTTGGCCATGGAATCTATGAGCTGGCCGCTCACTCCAAAGTCGCACAGCTTGATCTCCCCGCGAGAGTTGACCAGGATGTTGGAGGGCTTGACATCTATGTGGAAGGGGGGGGACGTGCAAAACAAATTTACATTCTGTTGTTGTCAGGAGAGGCTCGTCTTTAAACTCTTGATATTTAGAGCATGAGAAAATGTGCAGCAGTAAGTGTGAGAGGGGACGGCTTACAACAGGGAATCATGACTAAACACAAAGCAAAGAAAAGCACTGCGACAGAGGGGTATTAATACATAAATATGTGGGCTTGTGTATGCAAGTTTATGTGGGGTAAATGTAGGGGCTTGCATTTAAACATGTCGTTCATGTGAGATTTCCCTCCTGGGACTGTCATGGATAACTACCTATTTATAGACTCAGACTTCAAATATCTCTTCCTTTTAAATTGACTGAAAAAGGCTCTTATGACATGAAGTTTCAGGGACAAATCTGCCAAGCATCAAAGTACAGAATGATTAAATAATAGGACAATATATAAAAACAGAAATATAAGCAACAAGTTAATGTCAATGTCAACAATAAAATACCCAAAAGTGCGTGTATATATAACTTTGTGTGTGTTCATGCTGGAGGCCGGTGTGTATGTATCAAACTTTTGTACATCATAAAAATCATTTTCTTGATACACGCACAATCTGCGGTCCAACATGAGACCCCCAGACTCGTCTGCTGAGTTGCATCAATCGAGCATGGGACAAAATAGCTACAACTCAACCTGACCCCCCGTTATAAACAAACCAGGTCCTCCACATTCCCCGCTCATCCCTGAACAACATCCTGCAAAATAAAGGGCTAAGACCGAGCCCTGCAATCTGTCCTCTGTGGTGAGTGACCCCCTCCCACCGACCGAGGACACGTGAGGAGTGACTGAGAAAGAGGTAGCATGAAAGAGCGGGAGAAGGATGGAGGGAGACACAGAGGGAGGGGTCAACAAGGCGCGGCTGCTGTATAATCACATCTTGAGAGGCTGTAATTACCACCAGAGCTCACAGACAACTGTCCTGGTGTACCACCGACCCTGTACCACTGTGGAATTCATACACTGCACGATGCGGGTCTGACTGCTGCTTTCAGCCCTGCTCTTTGTACCAACACACCCATGGTGCCTCTCTGGTGTACTGTGGAAAACCGCTCTGCATTAGACTGTGCTGTGGTGCGACTTGTGATTTCGTTTCAATGCAAGATAATGGTTTTATGCCTTTTTTCCCCTTCATGCAATAAATTTCTTTCAACATGAACTTGTGATATTCCCATATAATAGCTTGCCTTGTGGAGAGCGTGCTAAACCTCTTATGATGTTGATGCAGCGCTGATGGAGGAAAAAGCATGAAGACAATTTATACAAATTTGAATTAAAGAAGAACAGGCTCTACTAAAGCCGGTCTACTTTACTTGGCACCCTTTAAAGGAGCAATTCGCCCCTGGATTTGGCGTCATAGCTGTGGAGAAAGTTGTACACACAGCTTGTGGTTTCGCCCATTCTATATTCCTACAACACCCAGCATGCATTGCGCTCCTCCTTCTGAAAGGAACGACCCAGCGAGAGACGCTGGAGTGAAATACTACTGTTTTCCAGTCAAGGACATTGATCGCTGCAGGCAGTGGCTCAGAGCAGTACAGAAACTGAAATACGACAAGAATATACCGGAAAATCTTCAGGTCTGCAGTCAACATTTCAAACCTGACGGTTTTGAACGAGACATGACATCGGAGACGGGCGTCCTAGATTGAGGAAGTGTAGTTTAGCAAGCTCCCTGGCCTCCGCTACATGACGTGTTTAACATAGTCTGGCGGAGGTTTGTCCAGGGCCCATTGGAGAAGCGGATAGCGTACTCCAAAGGCAGGCAAAATTGCATTTTTGTACCATAATGGCATTAGCTCCCCATAATAGCATGATGAGGCTAAAAATCGGCGAACTGGCCCTTTAAGTGGTTTCGCTAAGAGAAGAAGTGAAATGAATACAGCAATCTTACTCAAATGTGTCTTGTTAGAGAGTGTGATTCAAAGCACATGGATAATGTTAGCGGAAAATTAGGATAACATTTTAAAATTGATTGATTTAAAACTGAAACATTTTTATAGTCTAAATCTCTGTTGGTTACCGCAAAAGCATCAGCGGAAATTAAGCCACCACTTATACTGAAGGGATGGGAACCATTGTGTTACCCACAACAAATGGACATAAAAAACTCATTATTATAATAATAAATTTTACGTAATGAGTATGGTTTTACAGTAACCTGCAAATGACAGTCGCCCTGATAGTGGGTTACCCACATAGAATTTCTATGCATTTTATGGCTTTTGCCAGACAAAAGCAACCAAACCATATGTCATATTGTTCTCTTTTTTTATCTACACTTTTGCCAAAGCAATGTATGTTCTGTTAAATTAAAAATTAGCACTTAAAAACTCATGTGCTTTTGTCTAATGACCCTCAGGACTGATGAACTGTTCCTACTGTAAATCATAAAATCTGATCAAATCATAAACGTGCCATGACATATACTTGTACCGATCAAGATTTTAAGTCATCTTGTTCATTTGAGAGCAATGTATTTTTTTGCGACTAGAGAACAGCCTCACCTCTGTGCATGATCTGGTGCTTCTCTCTCAGGTAGGCCAATCCCCGCAATACCTGAAAATAAGAGAGGAAACATTTTTACTAAAACTCACAAAGATACAAATCCAACATTGGGACAAATGTCTTTTATTTACACAAAGAAAAATATGCTTTCCCTGTGTAGATATCAACTCAAAAAACACATTATTTGTCACTTTCATCAGTGGATATTTGGACTTACATTTGAACCTTGAATGTAACAGTGTAAGTTGAGTAAAATACAGAAGGCCCTGTTGTTTGTGACTCATGCATGATTGAACAACACACAGCCAGTTAAGCAAAACCACAAGAGACACCAACCCACAATAAACGTTGATATGTGGAAGCACATATCGGTATATCTCGCATATACACAGTTCATTGTACTTATGCAATAGCATTCTTAAAGCTTGTTACAATATATTAAATAGTAACGAGCCTTAAAAGTCAATTTTATACCCACTTTGTAATAAAATCAAAACATATAATAATAACATAACATAAAGCTGGTCTCAGGTCAAAAACCATCTGAAAAGTATAATTTTAAATGAAACAGAATAAGTGAATCACTCACCGCTATGCTAACTTTTCCCAGGATTTCTTCTGGAATTCTTCTTGCTTCCTTCAGGACCTGGTCCAAGGATCCACCGTCCTGTAAAGAAAAAACATTTCACTGTTTAAATCTAACATACAGCTTTTAAAAAGAAAAAGAAAACACAGCTTATGGCAAACAAACAGAGACCTTCCGATCATTTACAAAAGTGAAAACATCCTGGTATTCAACCACATCAATCATGTTCTCATTGCTAGGAGGCCTGCTAACAGTCTTTGTGTCTCACCATGTGCTCCATACAGATGCTGATCTCCCCATCGCTGTAAAAGGCACCATAGAAACCCACAATGTAGGGGGAGTTGCATTCATGCAGCACCTGCAGCTCTCTGATAATCTGGTTTCTGATGGCAGGCTTGATTTCCAGGTGGATCAGCTGAGAGGAGAAAGCATGAAACCATAAACTGCTGTTGTCAAACGCTTTCACACTCAGAGTCAGGCAATATCTACACACGCTAGGACTTTGTCTCATAAAAATACTTTAAAATAAATATATTGGCAAATATTTTTATGAAAACATAAAACATCTAAATACTTGAGATAAAATTCCCTTTAGATTTGGTTAGAGAATTGCGACCAATTTATGAATCACACATTTTATGTTGGGAAAAGAAACCACCTGTCAGGACCATCCGCTACTGTGGTTAAGGGACTGCTTGTAAATAACAAATAACAATATAACAAACTTATCTTTAGCCTTTCAGCAATTTTTTCTTACTTGTGATGTATATATTGCCAATAATTTACATGTGATACAGTAAAATTTACAATAAATTTGCCTAGATGTTTAATCTTATAGTTGGTTTTTCCCTTTTTACATTCAGTGTTGGACTCACACAGTTTGTAGTGCCCAAATGAAATTAATTTCATATTTTGTTTGTCTTAATAAACATGAAAAAACACCTCCTATAGCCAGCCAATCAAATTTTTAATTTATGTAGAAAAAAAAAAGAAAAAAAGATTTGTACATTTTTGTAATACTTTGGTGATTACTGATGTGTTTGTTATGGTTGCTTTTCTACACACAGCAAGCCAATGTGGCTCCATCCATGCAAAAGTGGGTGCAGCAGAGCAGGCCAGCACCTGCACTGCTGACATGGTAACAAATAAAATCACGCTTGAATTCCAAAAATCTCCTGAGTTTTCATTCAGCTCCCTCCAATTGTCATGCCTCACCTTTCGAGCCATGACCAAACCCGAGGGTTTGTGGCGGACCTTGTTGACCACTCCTCCGTTTCCAGCACCCAACTCACATATGGGGTCAAAATCCTCATCCTTCAGCTCCCCAACCTGGGCTTTCTGGGTGAGGAAGGCTTCCAGTCTTTTCCGCTGTTGTTCGTCCAGGTCCAGCTCACCCAGTTTCTTTTGTAAGGCCTCAAGATTAGCTCTATAAAGAGGAGACAGTTGGTTTAACTGGGGTTAATACACAGAGATAGAGAAATTATAAGACAGGAACATTTAACATCTCTATTTAAATGTTGGCCGAGAGGCCTTTTCTTATTTTATTTTTTTACAGTGATAGTAAATGGTGATGACTTGGGCAAGTCTAAACATTCTGTCTTGATCACAGGTACAATTCACAACAATGCATACTCACTCAGATGCAGCATCAATGGTGTTGGAGATGGCCTGTCCCTCCCCAATGGGCGTTATGTTGAGGGGCACGGGTCTTCTTTTGGGAGCCATTTCAATAACTACCCTAAACGACTTTGTCAAATAATGCACTAACCTGCAGTTAGTTGGGAAGCTGCAAATTTAGCCTTAAATGTGCTCGGAACTCAATCTGAAAAAGCAACAGGATCAGCTCTGATAGACAGGCTAGTAGCTTGGCTAGCTATCGTTAGCACAGTTAGTACACTTTCTGTAGCATGTCAGTCAGATATGTCGGCGAACCGTATCATACCGAGGTGATCTTAATACGTCAGGTCGTTATCCGGTGCATCTAAAGCTTTATGAGCACATACATTTCTAGTTTTCTGCTTCTTCTGAGTTATCTACCTGCTGCCACTAGCCTCAAGCTAGCTGCTACAAGCTAGCACCAGCTCAGGAAAAATCGTGCCCTGCGTCTCTCTAACGTGCAGCCGCTCTCAACAAGACAACGGGCCGTAACGGTTTTAACAGCAGCTAACCCGGGGAAACGGCTCGTCTGGTATCCCTCCGCTGGACCGTCCAAGCTACAGATATCCGTATTTCAGTTCAGGGTGGACTGGCTCTGAAGCGAAAAGGACTTGGGGTCTGGCTGGTGGTGCTTCAATACAGGAAGCAGCAGCTGCAGCATCAGACCTGTGTGACACCCACAGGGAGAGCCCTTCATAAATAGCGCGAGATTGAGGCTGTCTGACAAGTTGGTACGAGAGGTGCAGAGATCTCATGAGATATGGACAACATCTGCAGTTTGTGAAAACACATCCAATATGCAGATTTTAATAAGCCCCAAAACCAAATCTTATCCACCCCCTGCTGCTTTCTTACGTGTTTAATGGCAGTTAGTGAACAGGCAGGGAAGTACATGACTGCCATCTAGTGGTAGCATGAAGGAACCAGAAGTGTATTGTTAATTTGATTTACAAATAAACCTCAGTACATTTTGAATTAAATAATCAAACGACTTAAAGGTAAAACATTGGAATTAATCTTTTTTTTTTTTGTATCTTTCTACCAAAGTAATTACTTTGGATTTTTTTATTAAGGCCTAAAGTAAAGCTTTTCAGACATAAGTTATGATTATTTTAACATACCGTGTGTCTTAATATTTATGTAAATAGTTTGTATGAAAAACAACCTACAACAGATTAATCAAAATTTCAGTCTTCTCATATTACATTTCTAAACTTTTAAGCACAAGGACAGCTAATAAAAGCACTTTGTGCCAGGATTAATCTATGAACTAATATTTCTATGGTCAAGGTTAAAGACATCTTTAAGGGGTATGAAGATCTGTTGTTTCCAATAACAATAATTAACAATAACTTTATTGTTAATTGACAAAGACAAGAATACATCTGTAAATTTTCTTTGATAAAGTGAGAAATATAATAAAAAAACATTTTTGATCAAAAAATCAATTATCTTCATTCGTACAAACAAGTACATAAATGTTGTATTTTCCATCTCGGCTTAACTCCATACAACTCTAGCATCAAACAAAGATAATCAAAGAGCTATCATCATAATGATGTTGTATGTAAATCTTCAGCAATGCCACTATTACAATGCCATGTATCAAGTGTTATCGTCTTTATTCTCTAGTATTTCCCTCCACTGTCATGCAGAGAAGCAATGTGATACAAGGAGGTTATGGAACTTTATATACCTGTTTTATATAAACGCATGACTTTCTTTCTCGTTATCCGGTCTCAGTTTTCCACCTCGAATGTTGCTGCCGAGGCTATGCGAGGATTTTAAACAGTACATCTTCCCTGTTTTTTCATCAACTTACAAATGTTACAAACAGGGCAAAGAGAAAAGGTAAACTTAACTAAAAGTAGCATTTTTTCAGTTTATTTGTATGTTCTAAGCTTAATCCAAAAGGCAGCTGGACTTGGTTAAAGTTCTTGAAGACGTTTCACCTCTCATCTGAAAGGCTTCTTCGGTTCTAAACGGACTGGTGGACGGAGTTAGAAATATAAGCCTCTTCTCTAATCTGCTATCTTCTTGGCCGTTCTTTCAAAACTCTCGCACCAGTTGAAGTGTATCCATGTAAAGGTTCTCAGTCCTTACAGATGATGGTACCTGACCTGGATGGCTGAGAACCTTCACACACATCTGTTTGTTTGCATTGTAGAGCAGTTTATCTCAGGTGAAACAAGAGGGTGCATATACAGTATTTACGTATTGTACATTATGTTTCCATTTCCATTTAGCTGCTTCAGTTTCAGGGACCTGGTGTTGTGCATACTGGCTGACAGTAAACGTGATGTCTTACTGGGAAAATTTAACAGGCCTGACACATTGTTAATGTTATAGATAACAAGTCAAAATGTTTGCTGTGAAAAAGGCCAATTTTACAAGTCACACATGTTTGCATTACATAGACTTTGAATTATCATTTTGCAAATAAACATAACATGTTATAACATAATAACATTAACATGTAATCTAACAGGTCAGGCTGTCACTGTAGATCTTTGGGCTAACCTCAAAATATAATGTTGGGTAGTGGTTGACATATTTCACAAGATCTTAAATAAATACTGATGACTGATTGTGTGCAAGTTCATGCAGTCCTACTGAATGACTGGGGTGGAAGCGCACATTTCTTAGTATTTAATGCTTCCTAAAAAAAAAAAAAAGTCATGGTTTACTTTTCACTTTCTTGAAAGATAAAAAAAAAAAAAAAGTGCTTACATGTTCAAGGATGCTGACCGTGTCGTCACAGCGTTAGAGGGTCAAGTAAGGTGAGCGACCTTCCTTTCATGTCACTTATCTCTCTGTCCTTCTTTCCTGTCGGTTATACACTGTCTCCTGTCTAATAAGGGCACAAATCCTCAACTACTTAAATGTAACAATGACCTCAAGAGGACTTTTAAGTGACTTAATTTCACAGAAGAGTAAATCTCTAGAAGACAGACTTGTTTGCTTCCCCTGAGGACAATCCTAATGTTTTTAGAACCACCCGCAGACATCAAGGCTGGAAATAAGACGTGATGCATTTGTCCCTGTGGATCCTGTCATTCAAAGTGGCCGTCTGGCTGAATGAATACAGACACGTTCCAAAATAAAACCATGGCAGACATGTTTTTAAGAACTGATTTTAATTAATTCCACACGTCAATAACAGCTGTTAGAATACGATCATTTTAAATTTTACAGTTTTATCCTCAACAGGCATCAAATTTTTCCCCAGATCTGAGCATTTGGTACAGGACATGACAATCTCCACCTTTAACCCGTCCTCCCAGTCCTCTGTGGCATCAGCTGCAGGTGCTGCTGCCCCCAACAGCTTCTTATTGTCTGTTTGCCTGTAGGAACAACTGGAGGCGATTCAAGGCTTAATAAAATATTATTTAAATTTTATTGTCTTTTAATATGAACATATAAAAAAACACAACAAACGAAACATTTACATCATGGATTGTAAGCCTCTGCCCATGCTACCTTATGCATTGTTATAAGAAGAAGAGATGCCACTACAAAAAGACCAGACGCTCAGCTCTCTGCAGCTCCCAAACTACCTGCAAACTCATCTGGCTCAGATCCACAGAAGCAACCCGCACCGCCTCTCATCTTTAACCACAAGGCAAAGAGAAGTTTGGATATCCGTTCAAATAATGACCGTCTACACCTATCAACAAATGAACCATGTCATTTTATACGTATAGCAGTTACTTACAAATACAAATTGCCAAGTTCAAGACAGAGTTCTTTACATTATTTTGCTTCAAAGCACCTTATACACAAGATCCATTTCAGGGACAGGCTCTGATGTATTACAGTGCTATCGATCAATTGGTGTGAATTATCAAACATTTGTCATCACTAAATTGATTTTGTAACTCATGTCAAAGTGTCAAAAGGAGGAGAAAAATGGAAGACCAGATTTAACTCGATCTTTCTTTAACCCTATCTGAGGATGGATCAATGTCGCCTCTCTGTGCATATGAGTAAGAGAAAACCTGAATCTGTGCTGATCAAACCGCAACAAAAGGGACGATGAAAGGAGGGAAAGCAGAACTAACTGTCTCGCAGCGGAGTCGACCGCTTCTTTTCTAGTTCACATTTTCCGTGTCCCGTGCATGAGATGGTCGAGGAGAACTGACCACAGTGGTCGGGGCTTTAAAATAAACGAGCCATAAACTTGGGATGAAGAATCAGATGAAAGTGCAAACAGCTCTAGCAACACAGCAAGTATTCTAATCTGAGGAGCAGCCATCACATACTTGACAATACTAGTGCAGGTGCAGATGAATATAAGTTCTAAGCCGACAGCATGTAGCAATTGACGCCCAATTCTACTCCAGCAAATAGATGTGACCTTATCTACACTGAAAGGAGGCCGAGGGGGATTGTTGGTTGGAGCAGCTGTACTTGTTCCAAACAGGACCATTTGTAATCCAATCAATGACTTTAAGCTTGGTGGGGTTGCACTCATTGACACTTCATTAAGTTTCGTTGTGTCAAGACATGTTGAACCCACTGCAGCGGAGTACTCAGAGCGCTGCCGTGACCCAGGTTGGATTCACTCGCAGGAAAAGAAAAGGAGCGTTGATCAACAGCAGAGCCGCGAGCCCGCACTTACAAAAACTCAAACCACAGCAGAAGAAGGGGTCCTGCTTTACGAAACCGATAGCTCCTGTCTGGACAGAGCTACAGTCACATATTATGCAGATTTATTACAAACAACTGTTAAGAGAATGTGAAGAAATTAAATAAATACTTTCAAAGGACACCAAAAAAGCGGCAGCACTTCTGAATCCTACCCAATAACCGTCCTTAACCACAGAATCTTTCAGCTTTACTGGGAAATCTTAAAGCAAATAAAACAGCTTCTCTCAGACTGGGGTCTGCTGGCCGGCTGAGCCAGCCTGAAAACAACTCCGATCTTCACCCGTCAACAAAAAAGGCACCAGAATCTCGAAAATCCCATCATTTCAGGGAGTTCTTAAAATCTGCTTTGGCACTCGGCCGTACAGTTATTTGATGAGTTATGCTGATTAATAAATCCACTTACAGGGAGAGTCATTTTAACAGAGGGGCAAAGTTACACCAACAACCTTAAGCATCACTGACACCTACAGTTAGCTTTGTCATCCACAAACTAACTCGCCATTCAACAAAAGATTTGTTGCTGCAGAGGGAAGAGAGCTGAATGGAACGATGGAATAAAAAAATAATAACACAAACCAATGAAAATAAAATGAAGGAACAACAAAATCTCCAGTGTAAAAATTGGCTTCAGAAAGACTCATCAATTCTTCTGTCCTCGGCCTCTTTCTAAGCAAGTCTCTGGTCAGTCTGCTAACTTTTTATGACTGAGGTAGGTTCTCTTTATCTAAGGACAAAATAAAAATGGAAAGCATCGCACATTGAGGCCAGTATTGTGTTCTGCCTTTTCATAATTAAAAGGAAAAATTCCTGAAAAAACCCTTTCAAGCTTTGAATTCATTCTCTGAACAAAGAAACAATTACACAATGGGAGAAGTTTAAATTTGCATCACACTCTAGAAATCTCTGCCTTGTCGTCCCCCAAATTATTCCTGCTCATTTCCGTTTGTTGTTTTGGACCTTTTACCAAAAACTACTGAGGTGCCTCCATTTTCAACTTGCCTGTTCATCACAAATGTGACAAAAAAACAGCGATGCACACATTGAACGCCCGTGGCTAAAAGAGCCTGTAGTTCCGATTCAAATACAAAGAGAGATGCGTTGGTAGAGAGGGAGAAATCTGGAAAGAGAAGAGGAAGAGGGGGTGGTGTTTTGGGGGGGTGCTCGATCCATTCAGTCTCTTTAAGTTGAGGCAGGACGATACAGATATTCACTGCAAGGTGACGATTGGCCAAAAGAGTTAGAGATGCTTCCAGTGGTGTACAGTACAAAGAGGAATCCTAATCACACTAGATTGAAGATTCAGTGCATGTCTGAGTGTGTGTTTGTTTGTCTGGAAATAAACCAGAGCGGCTAAAAGGCTCTGACGTTTGGGCGTAAGGGAGGGTTGTTGCATCTAGTGGATTACCGTGTTCCTGTCCTCAAGCTTTCAGCCCCCTGCCTCTCTGTCTCTGTGTGTGTGTCAGTCTATGAGGGGACAGAGCTGCGGGGTCAGTAGGCAGTGACCAGGTCCTTGTCGTAGTTGTATCGGCCCCTCTTCGGGGCAGGGCTGTCAGCGCTGTCCTCAGTGTCCTCACTGTCTCCCCCTGCCCCGCCCCCTTCCTCCTCAGAGGAGGAATCAAGAGTCAGATCTACCACTGCACCTCCTCCCGGTGCCACAGCAGGCCCTCCTGCGACTCCTCCCATCCCCACTGATCCGCTTCCGGATTTGCCCGTCAGGCTGGTGCTGCTGTGTGCCGGTGAGTGACCGTTTGCCTCAGGAATGCCTGCAGACAAGGAGGCCATTTTAAAATGGATTAAAAAAGACTCACATGCAAGGAAAAGACAGAAACCCAAACACTGACACTGGTGTTAAAGTTGGCAGGGTGTGACACTTACAAATATCCACAACAGGATACTCTGGCGTGTTGCTGCGCTCTCTTTCCCTGTCCCTCTCCTTTTCATCTCTGATGGGTCGCCACGAGCCGTCGGTTAAGTACTCAATCTCCTCAATGTCCTCGCTGGTCTCCTTCAGAATCTCAGACAGCAGCCTGAAATACACGCTGCTTGTAAGAGTCGCTTCACAAAACACACTTCACACCAGAAAGGAACAGAGTGCTAAATCTAAACTTATTTGCAGGAGGTGTGCAGGAGACTGGATTGAATTTCTATATTGTACTTTTGTCAGTTTCTTCCTGCAGTTTGCTGATCATCTCTGACGTCCTGCATCCTTAAATCCCTTTGCCACGATGTTGACCAAAATAACCTCAAACCTTTGGCTATTAAAAACAGAAAATTCCATGAATTCTGTAAACTCTGCTGCCTCAAAACACAACTCTATAAAGTTGATATCATTTAGAAATCAGGCTGATGAAAGTGAAACCTTCAGCGATGAGCTAAAGAGGGACTTTCTCACACGTTTAATTCAAGGAATGCAGATGTACCTCAAAGCCAAATGATAACACAATGCTTTCAGTCTTAGTGAAAGTAATGGAAGAAGCTTTGAATCTACAGGATGATACAAGCCCGAATTCTTCAGGATGAAGATAATTTCTCATTATTTTTTCTATTGACTGTAGGCTAAGCTGCCAATTCCTCATAAGGCATAAAGATTTCACAATTCTGTTGGTGAAGAAGTATCTCAAAGAACAGACTTCATATTTTTAAACGCCGTCCTGATTATTGCAAACTAAATATAGATACCTATAAAGTTTATAGTGTCAACAAACAACTGTAGGCGTCACTGTGGGAGAGTCACTTGGGGAAATGAGTACTGTGGATGAGTGTTGTGCTTTCTGTTCCACTATAAGAGGGTTGTCTGAACCTGTGGTTCTGAACTGGTGGGACGTGTGCTTGCAAAAAAAGTTGTGGCAAAAAGTCTATGCTGCGCTTTTATTTTGAAGGACATGCGTTTCCTATGACGTGTGTTCAGTAGTACTGTAGTGTATTCACACTCCATGTATCCACTCATTCAAAGCCTTTAAAATGCAAACATAATAGGTTGGTGCAGTGTTTAACTTGTACCAAAAGTCTTGGTCATAAAATGGTCCGTGCATTTTGCCTAATTTCCCCCAAGCATGCTACAACACAGACAAAACTACATTTACACAATAAAAGTGTAAATGTACTGAATTTATTAAAAGGAAGATGGAGCTGCAGCAGTAGGACGAGTCAGCACATGCTTCTGTCTCCTTACCCATCAATAGTGAGCAGCTCAAAGGGAGCGGGCTTGTCACAGACGGGGCAAGTCCACGTGGGCTTCTTCTCATTCATCTGTAGGAAGAAGACTGCGTCGAAACACTGAAGGTGGGCACAAGTTAGAACTCGACATGGCACACCGAGCCGCATCTTCACCAGCTGGGGAGAGACAGAGGGAGAGGAAGATGTTAAAGTCATCACGCTTCATAGTAGGATAAGACGTTTATGTAACTTGGCTTCGACACTGCAGAAGTGAAACTGAATGACATTTGTTGTTAACATGAAGATTTACTCACTGGACAGATGAGAGATACTCGGAGGCCTGTGGTCGCAATTTCACTCTCGGGGTCAAAGCGTAGTTTGTCTTGAACTATAAGACAAAGTATCTTTAAGTGTCACAATAGTTTATCAGACAATAGATTATAATATGCAAAATTAAACACATTTCAGTCATACAGCATTCACAAAAGTCAATGACATCTAATGGCAAAATTAAAGTGACAGTTTTTGATTGGCACATGACATTTGCAAAGAAAAGTCAATATGCATACTTACTGCGTTCACGACAGCGCTCTGCACTCTCCACGGAGCACAGTTTGAGTTGGCTGAAGAGGTCTGCTGCAGTGAAAACCCGCACTAAATACACAGCCACAGAGTACCTCTGAAAAACACAGATTCATATGATGTAAGCACTTGTTTACATAAAACCAATATACCAACATAGAGCATACACACAAAATGAACCTCAACACTAGAGATGTCCTTCCCAAAACATGATACCTAAACTTGAGAATCGTCTGATAACAAGTACTCCTCCAACAACAGAAGAATTTAAAAAATACATAGTATTGATGGAAAACACTGACTGCTGACATGTTGTTATCATCACTCTCTCCTCTAACACCATACAGTGGTTGTTTCTTATTGTAACATGAAAATATACCTGAAAACTGTCCATTTTAGATTGAAGTAACGACTGCCATGCTTGCCGATACTGTATTTTAGGCAGTATCAGAGGCCAATGCAGGAACAACTCTACTCAAAGCCAGAAGAAACTATTTTTTGGAATATTAATGCTCCACTTATGTAAGAAGAATTAAAAATTAAGAGAGTTGAAAAGGTAACTGTACCCTCTGGAACCCTCGTGAGTATACAAAAGAAAGTATGTATTTAAATATGTAACTTTTTTTCCAGGAAATATTCAAGCCCCTCAGTCTTTGACTTTTCCTATAAGTGTGTTCCCCTATTGTTAAAAAATGGCAACATAAAGCCAGATTTTTAAAATGGCCATTTATACCTATAACCGCCAGCGAGTCAGATTTACCCATATATAGAACGTAATTTTCGCGCTATTCATTTCACACGTCTAGATTGATACATTGTATGTTTCTATGGCAACGCCTTTCTTTCTACTACTGTGTGTCATCACGTCATAAACTCCAATTTAACATAGATAAGAGGAAGAGATGCACGAATGTAAATCAGGTATTAGATGTACTGAACGCCTTGAGTGAAGGCGAGTCTGATGGTGTGGGTAAATTTTACCCGTTGGCAGTTTTAGAAACACTGTGACCCCTGGCGGTTCTAGTGTTAAAGACCCCATCCAGTGAAACTCAAGTGTTTAACCTTGTAAACATCTCCATGAGGTGTTTTTCATGTGCTACAAGATATATCAGGGACGACATAAGCAGTCATCTCCATGGCTGGGCCTGTCTGCTTTTAAACTGCCGTGTACCAAGGACAGGCTGAACGACACGATTCAGATTGGCAGGTTTCAGACGTCACAGACCTAAGGAGCCAATCCCGTTAAAGGACGGGGTGACGCGATGCATATCATTATGTGTAACCTATGGCAACCACTTCAGCGATGCGTGAGCCGTCATTGTACTGCTAACATTAACGTTACTACTACTAATCACTACATTTCAAGCTAGCTAAGTTTCAACAAGTTGCCACTAAACGATGGCAGAGACGTGATTTGTTTTTGCGATGGAGCGGACGGGAAATTTGCACAGTGGGAGGGGACTACGCAGATTGGGGCATTTTTAATGATGGAGAAGGAGGAGATGCCTTGGAGGATTTTTAGGTAATTAAGGTAATTAAACGTATTTTGCAGAAAAACATATCAGACAATTTATTATTTTATATGTCTTAAAACATGACTGGAGCTGGTCTTTAATGCTAGATATTCCCTTACATTATATGTACAAAATACAAAGTCACATGTCTTAGGAAAACCTAAAACAGCTAACTCTCTTCATTGAGCATACTCGCATGCATGACTAATTAATTGATCGCAATAACTTGCATATATCAATGATTTCTGTGAGAAGCACATCACATGTAGACTTCTACACTCTAATTGTACTCTTTCCTTCACTGTATTAAGTTTTAATTCACAATCTACTTTAATCTGATCACTTTGCTTTGCTTCAGTCCCCCCAACACACCTGCACCTCTGCTCTCTGCAAAACTGCTTGCCCCGCCCCCTTTAATTGCAACTTCAGGACACAGCGGAAACACTGAACATCATACAGCAATTTACAAAATAACTAAAGTTGTGATGCAGGCTATATTTTCTTCACAAAGACATATTCAGCTCTCGTGCAGCTTTTACTTAAGCATACCGTCAAAACACAGAGAAACACTTTCACTACACAAGAAAACCTGCATACAGTAAAACTGTTTCTCATTGTGTTTACTTCAAACTTACATGTTGCTGATCTCTATTTGGTTCACACAAGAGATCTAAAGATGAGGTTGCTAACAGGATTAAAGGTGTTTTAATCAGGCTTCCAGCTGCTTATCCGGATCACAATTGTGGAGACAACAGTTAAGAGGTTAGTTAAACTAGTTCACCTCTTGGCTATCGAGAGCCTTCCATCACAGTTATACCACGCAAAACTACATGGGACCCATGACTCGAGGAACTCCATGTCCCAGCTTGCATAAATGAAAAGTGAAACCTGCCAGGAAGAGAAAGATGATTCTCTGCCGCTACCACGACGCTGTGCAACACCCAAATAAGATTTGGCTTCAGACTCTGACCTTGCCAAAGTTTCCCCAGGTGACAGTGACTCTGTTGGTGACATTGGAGAGATGCAACCAGGAAGTGATGTTTACAGGACGACAAGGACGACGGGGTTCAACTCCAGGCTTATTAGAGGGGTAATAGCCCTGTTAACACAAAGACACACACAAAAAAAAGAGTGAGGTAAACCATCGAACACATTATCAATATACATTATATATTGAGGTGTCAATTCTCCACTTAATAGCTTGGAAACAGCTTTACAAGGCTACTTATTTTTTTTATTTCATGGGCTTTAAATTGGGACTATGTTTCAGGCCAAATCAGAAAAGGCAATTACAAGTTTTCTTGTCTATTAATGGAAAAAGTAGATAAATCATTAAGATAGCAGCAACCCATGTTTAAGTATGGGGACGCAGGTAGCCAAGTTAACTATGAAAATTGTGACAAGCTAAGTCTTGAAATATGTGTACAAATAGATTTCCTGCATTATACATTTTCCCTTTTCACTGAATGGGAATATAAACACTTTAAGGGGAATTTGAAAAACTGAAACAGAAAAGAAAGAAGACAAAAAGGCATGAAGAGATGGGGGGAAATAATCATAACGTAAAAGTAAACATTTCATCCACTATTTAACAAAATTGATGTTAAGGCACTCTCTGTATTTCACTGTATTTACATTATTCACAAACACTAATCTTGCTAGATGTTCTTCATCGTTCTTCTGTTACAAAGTAATATTGCCTAAGGATACAACTTTTAAGAAATGTTTTTTTAAGAAACCACGCATTATACAATCTCAGGTGATACGTTGGCGCTTGAACATCCATTACTTGAGTTAATTTGTCAAATAACTTTTTGATACTAAATCTACCAGATTCCCATTTTTTGTTAACTCAACACTGTTTTTTTTTTTACTGTTGTATTTGGCATTGACACAATCTCAGATCCCATCGTCTATAGTCTATAGTCTGGGGACAACGGTGAACATGCCGGTTGTATAGCCAGCTGTTAGCAATAAACGACTTCCAGTCAAGCCTTTCTTTTCCGCGAGCTGCATTGTTTACAGGAAAAGGACCCGTTTTTCTTGTGATTTACTTTAATTAACGGGTCTTAAGTTTGCCGACATTTCAACATCATGATACAGATTAGTAAAAAGTTAATGAAGCTTTGTCAGGTCTGTCCTCAAGAGGAGAAGAAAACTACTTTTAAAATGCTAGTTTGTCGAACGGAGGTCGGATCGAGCTGATGCATTCAAGGAACTCGGGAAATCTGAACAGTGAACAGCTTTCATGACTCAGCGTCAAGGGAATTTATCTCAAGTTGAATTATAGATCTAGAATGGATTGTTAGCTGTTAGCATGCAGATGTATGTTTATAGAGATTAATAAGAAGCTAAATCATTGTCAGATGACGCTGATGGGAGCCGGGATGTCATTACGGCGCATTAAGTTTTTTCCTGCATACGCCGCAGCCTGCTGATACGTGATTGGTCAACCAGAACACCTGCCATCCCTAAAATCCACATCCCTGCCTACAGATTCTACATTTCTATGTAGAATCTGTTAATAGAGATTAGCGTTGACATTGTGGCAGCTCACCTCGTGCACCACACAACAAACCCTTGTCTTGGATGTTAAAGCTCGTCACCTGAACGTGTGACACAATGCTAACCTCTAAGCCACGCAGATACTGCCAGCTGGACACGCTCCTACTGAAGTCCTGCCAGTGAGTTGATGCCTCCGGGGTGGCTAAACAACGCTGCCTTACCCAACGTTCACCTGTATAGAGGTCGACTAAGCCATCACTACCATATATTATGACACTTGTTTGGCTGTGAACATGCAGTTAGTCTGCCACTGACACCCAAACCTGAGACTAATTGACTTCATTGGAAAACAAACAGCTCAGAGTAATGACTGGGGGAATTCCTTAATGAGAACAGAAGAGCAACCCAGCTGAAGTCAGGCTGGTTTTCTGAAGGTGTGGCTCGTCTGAGGAATGGATAGACTAACCGGCACATGACAGTAGGACTGGTTGACTTTGACAGCAATGTTGGGAGGATACTGGTCCTCCTGAACACCGATGGAGTCTGTGTAACAGATTCTGCAACAGAGAGTGATACGAGAGAGAGAAAGGTTAGCATTGTGATGATGTCTGACTATTCAGCTTTAGTGGGAGAAAATCAGGTTAAGAGCTCACAAGAGCAGCAACACAATCCAGGTTAAAGGAGTGTGAATTATAAATTAATGTTTAATGAGAGTGAAGAAAGCTTACCTAAGAACCACTTGGATTGATCGGATTCCCGGACGAAGCTCACTGAGAAAGTAAAATGACGCAAATGAGCATTAAAAATGAGAATTACAGACTATGTTAATTAAGCTAACATAGGCAGTACAGATCTAAGGAGAAGTGTAAGATGTTCTTACCTTGCGTTTCTGATCTGGTCTGCTTGATTTGGTGTTAACTCAAATATGCACTGACTGTCCTGCAGTTTCTCGTTGTTCTGGGCAACTAAATGATTAGAGAAAATCCATTGTTAAAACAGCAATGATGTGGTTAAATGATTTAGTCAAGCGAAGCATTTCTATCAAAATAAAGATATATAGAAAAACATCAAATATGTACACTCACTTAGCTCTGTTGGTGGCAACAGTGTCTCCAAAGTTTGGTAGAAGGGCAGTGGCACCAACTTGACCTCTGCTGCAGGGGCAGGGATCGGTTTGGATATGCCGTTGAGGTAGTCTGCGCCCTGAGAGGTGGCAGTGGGGGAGGAGCTGAGGGATGAGTAGGCGACCGGGACGCCCTCTGGACGCCGCGCCGCAAGCCAGCCAGATGTTTTGGGGAAGCGCGACTCGTAGAGCTGTCTGACGTTCTTCAGAAGCTCTGGGCTGTATTCGGTCTGCACTAGCCTCAGCGCTCGCCCCACCAGGTCCTGTTTCAGCCCACTTTTGCTGCGACCCATGGAGGCCAGCAGCGTCTGCAGGTCTGAGACCCGGAAACTTTTGACCATGTTCTAGAGAGAGGACAAAAACAAAAAGATGAGAAACACTACACAGGGACAATAAAGTACGTAAATATGGAAGGTTTTAATGACAATGCCATGTGATTTAAGTGTAGACTCATCCCACTCCATGCTGGTATTAAAAGGTATTCACCTCTCTGATGATCTACCATATCACGTGCAGTGAAAAAAATGGCAGTATGTCGACCTGTGTGTATCAAGTCCCTATTCCAAAACAATACCTTGTTAAATTCTGAGGGAAGTCTTACCTCAACACACCCGTTAAATATCCCTGTGACATGATGCACACAAATATTTACAATCAAGTTAAATGCAGTATTTAATGGGACACAGTTGTTCCTAAAACAGTTCTTATACCTGCTAAAATTAGCTTCTGCCCTCACACATCACTTTAATCCTATAGAGACTTGAACCTGCCTTGTAATTATCCGGATATAGTAAGACGTCACAGGATCCTCATTGTTACCTCACTTGCATGATGGCCTAGTCATTTCCATCATCCCTACTTACGCAAATTGGTACTAGTACTATTAGACAAACTACAGAACACTCTGCAACAGCCCTGTTAATGTAGTTAGCCTAACTGTAGGGTCAGTTATGGCACAAACATAGAAACAAAGCTCCTTGGAGTGTGTTCTTTAATTTAAGAATCTAAAGCAATATGTTTGAGAGGATTCGCATTAACAAAAGCACAATACACAACATTGAAAAAAGAGACACTTGATATCCTTGTGTGATGTTGGCATGTATATCCAAAATTTGTTTAAAGTCCATGTTCGGTTGAATAAACCTTACAGTGTATCACATTACTGACAGGCAGCATGTTTATCAATTCTTGAGGATTCGCTGTTAAATATCATTCATTGTGTCTATCGATGGTTTCAAGGTGAACTCGTTTGTCAAGTAGTCACTGCCGCACTTTGAGCGATGACAAACCATAACAAACAAATGTTTAGTCTAAGGATCAGGGTTATTAGAGTTTAGGAAAGCTCAGACTTAAACTAGGGGAAATTTAAACTAAATAAAAACTACATTGAACAATGCAACATAAACTAAAACTAATTAGAATTGCAGGTAACATCAGCTTCGTTTTCATTGCAAAACCACCTTGTCCTATTCTGTTTGATGGGAGACACTGGCCTAATAAAAAGAACCGAGAATGAAGATGACACGGTAACAAACTAGTTCCATCATCATTTAAAACTGTTATTGTCTGATGTAAATGGTTTTTCCACAACTTAATTTTGGCTACTAATGCAGACTATTTAAAGTTTCATTTTTTATTTAGCCCCGGATGCCTATATACCAAGCCCTGCTGTGGGTCAAGCAATGTTAATGGTTTTACTCACAATACCTGAAAAACTACCACTTAAACTAAATAAAAACTAAAATAAAACTAGTCAATTTCTCAAAATAAAAATAAAACTACTTATGAACTCGTAAAACTAACCACTGAGATCCACTGAGTGGAAAGTGCAGTCAGAGTATTTGTATGAAATCTAATGTTTATGTCACAAAATCCTAAAATACTCCTCTCAATAAGCGTAACTCAACTTACATACAATATTTACACAATACTGAGAGTGGAGTATCGCATGGCAGGCCACTTCAGTCCAAATACAACGTTCAAACCTGCGTCTGGATGTTTAACAGAGAGCAGCAACATAACAACAAAACACGGGCAGGTGTTTATAATGGCACAAACTGGCCTGTATTATCTGCTTTATCGTTTGTCTCACGTGCTTACGTTGACATCAGTGGCACATCTGCTTTAACGTTATGCTACATTTGCACAATAACTACAACACAAGGCTTCTGGTGGATTTGATGTGCAAATACGCAGTGATTGAGTTAGTAACCTTTAATTTAGTTAATTCTGATATGAACCGTAACATTGTACCCAGCGCTAATCGGCGGGCTAGCTCCTCAACAGACCGGGCTGTCGGTATTCAATCATCGCTACTGGACATCTTGACAGGTGCACAGCTCCGTAAACTAACCCGCCAACAACAGCTAATCATTACTGTTAGCCAATAACACCAAATAGTAACGCGCCGGCAAGCATGCAAGAATCAAACCCCCGGGTGTTTTGTGGTCACATCATTCATTTTCGGTGTCTCCCTTCAGAGCCAGCGTGATGCTAGCTAAACCAACGCACTTGCCTGGTGAACATAACCTAGCAGGCTAGCTAGGTTAGCAGCACAGGCTAGTTTGTTTCGTCGTGAATGTAAAACGGCACATTTGTAAGAGTACAAACCCCTAATCATTTTCATACAAAGCCCCCAATTTTCCCACGGCCGGGCCGGGTTTAAACCCACACTCCCGCGCCCGTCTTACATCAAACCAAAGCTAGCCAAGCTCTACTTGCCATCGCTTCCACCAGTTCGGCCGCCATCTTCGTGCAGCAGTACCGCGAGAGTCAGAGACGACGGCTAGTCTTTCACCAATGAACTGCAGAGGCTGCTTTGATAGACGGGTCGTCTCAGCCAACCACAGCGCGGTTTTGACCAGAGCCCGAAGCGTAATATAGAAAATAGGCGGGACCAAGGTGTTTTAAAGTTACAGTGCAACTTTTTATAAACACTGAGAGACAGGTCTCATTTCCAAAATAGGCCTCAGTATCCATTGATAAAACCACGTCTCAAAATATTTTAATACCCGTGATGTTTCGGTTTTATAGTATCGAGGTATTGAAATTGTGTGTCTCAAAAACTGTTAATATTCAACGTGGACGTAAAGCATGGGCTGACAAATGGACCGGGTCGCATGGTCTGCTCAGTTCCCGTCCGAGCTAAATAATCCATTTCAGGTTTTGCGCCCAGCCGTAAGATGTGGAGTTGATGCTTTGTTTGAGGTATGTTCATAATTCAATTAAAATGAGTAATTAGAGAAATACACTAACAGGTCAATGTGAACACCAGTCATACCCTGCCCTGTCTTCTAAAACACAAATACAATGTTTTTAACAAATTTAGCAAAACGGAAATAAGTATGCTAAGGACAAATTTATTCTCCTTGTGGTGATCCAGCCCTGCTTTTCCAAATGCTCCTCATATGTTGCAAAGAATAGCCTCTTGGAAGCACAAAAATCAATTGAAGGAATTGCAGTATCACGTAATAACATGTGTGTTTTGTGTTTTTGCTTTACTTTGGATGTTAAATGTCAATAGAGGTGTTTTGTATTCACAAGGACAGCTGGCTTTGCCACTATGCTGCTTGATGGAAAAGGTTAACAATGATAATAATCTATGAATAATATAGGAAATATAAAATATAGTTATTTACATATATCTCTACATTCAACACACAAATGCAGACCAAAATTACAGCTTATGTTCGCTACAACACAGGCAGAAATGATCATTTATGTTCCTATGTTCTACAAATAGATTAATAATGAAAATTACAATACAGAAGCTTGATTATATGAAGGCAGCACAGCACACTCTGCTGTGTATGTATTACATGTGGTATTATTTAAACAGAAGAGGGGATTACAGCCCATGATTTCATTCATTTCATTCCTGACACTTATTTAATGCAATCTTTCAGTCAGTCTGACAGAACAAAGCAGATCTATTTAAACATTGTAGTAATACTGACAGCTGGGGTTAATTGTGTAGGACCGTGGTTCTCAACTGGTGGGTCGGGACCCAAAAGTAGGTCGCGGTGCTGTTTTCAGTGGGTCGCGGATGTGTGCTTGGAAAAAAAAAACAGCTGCGCTTTTATTTTGAAGGACATGGGTTTCCTATGACGTGCGTGCAGTTGTAGTGTAGTTTATTCACACTCCATGTATCCACTGCTTGGGTAATCCCATAGACTCTATATATACAGCCATTGGGTAATCCCAGCTACAGTTACATTTACATTCATGAAACTTGATGAGCCCTACAGTAGCTGCATTTATGTTGCACTTTGAGTTTATTCTGATGAAAAAAGGCCACTAATTAAATACATTGTGGAGAGAATATTTTCCTCTTATGCATTGCTGGTTATTTTGCTCAACTATCACACTGTTGTGTTTTGTGGTGTTGACATCCTGTGATGGTTTGTCCTGTCTCAGGTCCAAACGGCATCATTTTTCATTAAATAAATTTAAGTGGTTGAAAATCTTTCAGAAATTTGGGTTGCAATTTGCCATTTTGGAGGCGGTGGTGGGCCCTGATTTATAAGTTATACTGTGGGGGTTTCGATCTCTACAACTTGAGAGTTATGAAGTCTATCTTTATAAACCTTTACTTGTTTCAGATCCCAGACTTTGAGGACCAATGTTGAATAATTCCTTCAATTTCAAGAGGTCCTCACACCGCCTTCGGTGCTCGGGCCCTAAATAGTGGACATTGATAATTTCCCATATTATAGAATTTAAATATTTTAAGTTTGACACAGTCTTACTGAAGTGTTTGAAGAAACCAAAACAGATCATCAGCAATACAGTTTGAAAAAATACTGTTTGTAAAGTTTTGTATTACTTTTACTTAAGGGGAAACTTAATGGGATTTTTTTTCCACATGGGCATCCAAGTGGTTAAGTTTTAATTTGGATTAGATGCTACTTTAAACTTCATGATTGGTCAAAAGCACTTAAAGACCCTTGTCTTATAATATACTGTTGTGAAGATAATTGACTATAGCACGAATAACATGGACAGGTCAATCGTATTAAAGCTAAAAAGGATTAAAAAAATTATGATTGTTGATAATAAAACATACTCAAAATCAAAGTAGTAATTTTATATAAAGGTATAAGGGGTCAATTTAAGTAAAAGATTTATTCAGCAGTAACATGTCTTTAGAGAGCATCATGCAACCCTCAAAGTCATGGAAATTTACGTCATAAAGTTTATAAAAAATACTACATTATTTGATTATTTTTACCTGATTTGAAATAAACAATAATTATCCAGTGAAAGATTGACAACAAACTTCAACAAGGTAAAGTCGTGTAAAGGCACTGAAGTTTTGCTCTTCGGGGTGGAGATAATAATAGTTTGTTAAACTTTTATATATATTAGTTTTATGTTTATATTTAAAAGAGAAATATTCAGTCATACGCTCTTCTGTTCTGTTATCTTGTCTATTCATGTCAGTACAGTCAGGCTCTTTCCATATAAGGACAGTAGACTGAATGTGTTTTGTCTCCAAAAACAAGGAGTTTGTCCCGTTAATTACTGCTCTCTGGTAATTGAAGTAATTCTTTGGATTGCATCCCCATGGACAAACCACATTAACAGGATAACACTTCTAAAAGGCCTTTGATTCAACAGCGTCCGTCCTTTACTCACCAAGTCTTGCTAAATCTTGAGTGTTTAATCTCCCGTAATTACAAAGATTTGCTTAGGTTAATAAATAATAATCCGCCTCAATTGAGACCCCCTACCTGGACCTCCCCCGTGCCTTCTTTACCCCTTTCTGTGAGGGATAAATTCACAGTCATTTAAATAGAGTCATCTTCACAACCCTGGAGCACAACTCTTTGCTTCAGGAGGAAAACGCTGTTCGATATTGAGAAAGTAGTTCTGATCGTGAAGTTTATCAGAAAGGCGAAAACTTTAGATTGAATTAATCAAAAACTTGTTGCTAAACAAAGAGGCCATCTTTAGTCTGATAAACTGACGTCATTTCCACGGGTTGAGATTGTGTCGCTCGTGAGCGTGTCAAGGTTAACAACAGTTGAGAGGCTCATCTTCATCTGTGATCTTGTCAACAGTAAGACTTCGGAGTAGGAAGCGAGGCGCATTGAGGCGTTCAGTTTGTGAAGGGTCCTGCACTTCCAAGTAGCCATGCTGGCTATTTGACTAAAAGTTCACAGAGGACATTTTAGAGAGAAATCCTTTATTCATCACCTGATACTATTTCAGCTGCCAGTTTGGAACCAACAAAACCTCGCTAATGAGTCAGAGTTATCTCAATTCAGAGATGACAATGGAGGACAAGAGCAGCCGCACCGGCGGCAGAGAGAGACTGGGATTGAGCTTCACCATCGACTACCTTTTGTTCAATAAAGGAGTCAAAGGTTCCAGAGAAGAAGCGACAGGAAGTCATGCAGCCGAGCAGACAGCAACCATCATGCTGAATCATCAGAATCCTAAACCCAAAGAGCTGGGGAGTCACTCCGAGATACCGGAGACGCGGCTACAGAGGTCGGAAGCAGAGCCCGAAGAAAGAAAAGTCAAAGAAGAGGAGGGGGCTGAAGAGAAACTAAAGGAGGGGGAGGAGGAAGTGACCACCACCACATCTACCAGCCCAGAGAAGTCTGCGGACAAACCCAACCAGTCGTACATCGCGCTCATCTCCAAGGCTATCCTGGCGTCAGAGCAGAAGAAACTGCTGCTCTGTGACATCTACCAATGGATCATGGACCACTTCCCATACTTCAAGAGTAAGGTATGCTCACGTAAAATTTCTTGTGTAATTCTACATAGCTATTACGTACAGACAGAGTAAATGCACTGCGAGTAAGTTGTTCCACTAGTGGAACTCAGAGAGTCAAATCGGATGCATCGGATGTGTCGGATACAAATTACGATACACCGGATCTCTTGCCATTGGTCATAACTCCAAATTAATTGTGCTTTTAAACTTTGTTAAGTAGTCACTGTTACTGGTGGGGCAATCACAAGACGGATTACGAGGTAGCGTTTTTGGCCAAAGTCGTCGTTATGTTTCGTTCATTTGTCGCAATTTTCACAAGTAAGCGACCTACTTGGAACACGTAATCTGTCTGAGTGGTTAGGCAATTAGGTGCTCTCGGGGACACTAGATGATCTTCTTGTTGGCAAATTCACAAATACAGTAATCCTGTTGCTAGGTTGCAAACTGCCTCTGCCTTTACCAGGTGCAACAACAGATTGGACATAGCCTAATGGATTAAAGTTGATCAGTGGTTTGACGTGCTAAAAAGGTAACTCGGGGTGTTGTGTCTTACTGCGATCATATACGGTCTTGACACGCTCCCGCACATCCTGCCAACAACAAGACAAGGTGACATCCTGAGAAGGATCAGTGATACTTAACTGTCACCTATGTTAGTTTGCAATTAGGGACTCCCATTGTTTAACCTCACAGAGTTTTTAACCAAATTTATTTTCTCTAATCGCTCCAACAGGATAAAAACTGGAGGAACAGCGTGCGCCACAACTTGTCCCTGAATGATTGCTTCATCAAAGCAGGCCGCAGCGACAACGGGAAAGGCCACTTCTGGGCGATCCACCCATCCAACTACCAGGACTTTTCTAACGGGGACTACCACTGCCGGAGGGCACGGCGGAGGGTACGCAGGGTGGCAGGACAGCTCCCCCTTCCCTCCCTTCCCTCCCTTCCCTCCCCCTACCACCCTGCCTTCGCCCGGACCCACAGAACGACCTGTTGGTGCTGCCCTCAGGCCCAGTCGCTCCCTCTGTCCTGCTTGGCACCAAGACTCTACTGGCCATGGTCCAGTGTGCAGCCGCAGGTGGGGCTCCACCCGGGCATGCGTGCATCTGTACCCTGAGAGAGAATATGTCATATTTTTGATCGTATTTGTTTATGAATGTGTCATTAGATGGTGTTACATTTGAAGTGGACAATGTTTAGGCTGTTCAATGAACACATGTATGAATCTTATGAAGATACCTCTTTCCCGTCATTTGTAGTTTGAGTGGTTTTAGCACAAATCCAAAACACAATCTTTGTTATAAACTCATTAAAATATGTTGACTTGAACACCTTCTCGTGTTTTTTATCAGCTGCCTCAGTTATGTTTTATGTTTGTGTGTGTGTGTGTGCGCCCTCGCCTGTGCCTGCAGATTGCACTAAAAGTGAGCCCAAAGCTAAAATCCACCACTCGCTGGTGGATGCTAATTAGACAAAGCTGTCGGGATGCAAAATCTTCTGCCTAAAATCGGACTAAAATCGGGCTTTCCAAAGCCGCCTCCCATGGATATGAGGCCAGATAATCTGAGCAATCCCAAATAGTTTAAAGAAATGGGAAGATTATCACACAGTGTAATCCGTTATTGCTGCTGCAGAAAGAGGGGGACAGCGGGAGGCCGGGGATGAAGGCAGCAGAGGAAAGGGAGAGAGGGAGGGGAGGGGACGCTGATTTATCGGAGAGAGGAGGGAGGACTTCTTTTAAGGACTCTATCTTTGTTTGGAAGAAGAAGCAGGGCGGAAACATGGAGCAACTGAAATAATATAGCCTACTATAAATTATGTTGAACACATAGTGGCTTACATTCTCATTAGGCTATATATTTTTTAGATAACAGAAGCATAAAAGAACATCCTGAAACAATAATCAAGAGCGTTTCTAAAGCAGGAACAGTTTGGTTATGAGATGAGTCCAAAATATAGCCATACTAAGAATCAAGTCAATGCTACCTGTCCGGCTCTCACATCAATA
This sequence comes from Semicossyphus pulcher, assembly GCF_022749685.1. Classification (NCBI taxonomy): domain Eukaryota; kingdom Metazoa; phylum Chordata; class Actinopteri; order Labriformes; family Labridae; genus Semicossyphus; species Semicossyphus pulcher. The sequence goes on from NW_027211715.1 coordinate 14,761,901, forward strand.
GTGAAATTCCTCTCTGACTTGCAAAGGTTGGCATTTACATCCACAGTGCTGCAGCCTGAGAGGATTAGGTCATACATTGACTTTTCTGAACTTTGTTTGTCTCGGCTCGTGCGGGCTTCTTATTTGCAAATTATTGAATATTTGAATAAGGTAATGTTTGACATTAAATGAGATCCTAAACAAACGATATGTCAGAGGGATAAAGCTTAAAGGAGGAGGAGAGAGAGAGAGAGACGGAGTGGGTGCAGTTATTACCCGGCGATGCTCATTAGAACAATGACAAATCCATCTAATTAATTTTTTGTTCACCAAATCTTCCTATTCAATGTCAGCAGCTAATTGGAGACCTAATTTGCTTAATTCCCATGAATAGCTCTCTGCATCAAATCCTCTTCAATTCGCCAGCTTTAAGGCTTTAATGTGGTTGCATATGTTTGCTGTACACACACACACACACACACACACACACACACACACACACACACACACACACACACACACGTATCCCACATGCAAGTTCACAGTTCACACATACAACTCCCCAAAAACTCTTGCAGAAACACCCTTAATTATGAAAATAACAGCTTTATTGTGAAAAACAGTTACAATAACTTCCCTTATGTTTAACAAACTCACACCAGACTCTAATTAGGCGAATGAGATTGAGGTCATAAGCTCCGTGTATGTGGGTTTGTGTGTGTGTGTGTATGTGTGTTCAGATGTGCATGTCATTTTGTTAATCTAATGAGATGGGCGGAGGGGTGCGGGGGGCCGTAGATTAAGGCACAAAGATTTGTTCCTGATTAGCAGAGAGTGAGCTAAGAAGATCAGTCCTGCTGAGATGGAGATGAAACATTATGGCCGTGTTTTAATACATTTACAGGAGCATTCCGAGGCTGATTCCTGTCATTCATTTCTAAATAGACAGGACGTACAACAGTGAACACAACGTGGTAGCCTGTACCTGCAAATAGATCAAAGAGATATAGAGGGAAAAGGGAAAAGGTGGCCTTGCTTTTTAGCATGTGGCTCATAATGTGTGTAATACAATTCAATAGTAGCACTCACTGTCTGTTGCCACCTAAAATACTACAAATTACAATTGTGCAAATAAGACAGATTTCTCATAAAATATGGTTTAAATATACGGATTAAATATAAAAATATGGATTAATTTATAGCCTTAATTTCCTGAATAAATAGCCTGCCTGATTTCTTGAAGAAATACAGAATTTAATAACATTTAATGGTCAGATTTTACATCTATGAATTTTTGTATGGTCTAAATGTATAACAGCAATTTGTTTGCACATCTCCAATCACACTTTTAACTCTATACAAACCACACCTTTTAGTATTGTCAGTTGTAAGGGACTTAATTACTTCTGTTCAACAGTTTTACTTATTAAAATTAAGAAATAGTAACCAGTTAAAGTGTTCAATCCTGATTTCTTATGTGGGTTGTGGTCCAACACTAATTAGTGTATATTGCATTTATTCATATTTATTTAGTTTAACATAAAATACTGCACTTTAGGTATATGTTACAAAACGTTTCCTGTGTCTCATTTGCAATAAATAATATAAGGCCTCACTATAACAATAAAACATGTAGATCCAGGATGGAGATCTAAAATACATGTAGTAAAAGCTCGTGAATTGCAAATTAATGGGGAAAAAATACGATTTGTTTGACTTTATTTACTTTTTTGCCTTTTTCTCAAATTGTACTTTTATTTTGGAGAGACTGAAACTGACTGAATATCTCCCAATAGGAGCAAAGCCTGAAGGGGTCCAAATTGCGAGTCCATTAGAAAGCATGATTGCAAAGAGGTAAGTAGTATTTAAGGCTTAGGAAGCGCTGTAGTTGAACCAAAACCAGCTGCTATTTTGTGGTTGTGTCCCACCACGAACAATAGCCCGGCGTTACCTCGGCTTCAAAGGCTCCATAATAGTCAATCGATCAGAATGCGAGGCGCTATTCTGCAGATTACTGTTAACAATAATTTGCCTCCTAGTGCACCGTTGCCATCTTTGAAGCAATGTTTTATTGCCTTTTTTTTCCATCTGCATCTGTCATCCCCGAGGTCCAGTGTTTGATCTCTCCCCACCAGTGTCTGCCTCCCCGGGGTCGCGTTGACCTGTTGATTGGCAGCTGCGATCAGACATATGGTGGGACGAGGCATCGACCGGAGCTCCCCGGAGACAAAAGCAGACTAGTGGGGTTTTTCCCCCTCTTTCAGCGCGCGTAGGAGCCGAGCAGGAGCACAGAGGAAGAGGTGTCCTCCTCTCCACCACTAGATGACGCAAGGAGCAAGCGAATATCTCCAGCACGGTTTCGACCATTTCATGTGAGTGCATGTGGCAAAGTTTTTGCTTTTCTTATTCGACCTATTTTCACTTCCGGTTTTCCGGTTTAAAAATAAAGACATGTAGCATATCATTGCAGGCTAATTAAGAACAATATTTGTTTATTTAAAATGTTGTCCCCTCTGCTGTTATTCACCAACATAAAAAAAAATCAAAGATAATATTTCTTCTTCTACTTAGAAACTTCCCTTTTTTTAGTGGCCCCTATAATGGAAGACAGTGGCAGGTACTTGCAGCCATCCTAGCATCTTACCTCTGTAGCAGGCCTAATAACCAACGTGGATTAATCAATGTGCCTAACCTGTAGGCTTGTGCCAGCGCAGTGTTCATGCCATGCTAGTGTGGATTCCACCCAGCTGTGTGTTAGCTCACTGGCAACAAATATGGGGGTTAGTATGACTCCCAAAAGCACAGATGTGATGCTCATCCTGGTGTGTGTTTGTGTGTGTGCATGATCTCAGCGTACAGAATGCAAAACACCCCCATCTCTCCTCCTATAGCGAGCAGAGTGTTGCCATGGCGATGCATCCCTGGCCAGGGTCTCGCAGTGATCCGCACTGACCCTAGTTGGTGACCTCTGACATTTAGGCCATGGCCAGAGTCAAAAGGTCAGCGATGGCCGGAGGGCAACAAGAGCACTTCCATGATTGGCACTCTGACATCCTCTCCCCCCCCCCCCCCTCCATGCTCTGTTTGCATTTGTTACAGAGATGAGCACCAGGAGGTTCAACCTACTGTTTTATGTTGCACCTTAGCAGGTAGCCTCGATGCTAACAGCAATGCAAGGCTCTATAGCAGAGTCTGCATTTAATGCTGCTGCATGTTGTCATTTCCCTCCTCTGTTTTGTGATAAGGTGATGATAAAATGTTATCTCCAGCAGGCTAACTTCCTGTATCATGATGGTTATGATAGCAGTAATGATCATCAGTATTCCCATGGCTCCTGCACTCCTCTGTACGTGCGGATATTTATAGTTCTTCATGTGATAGTGTGTGTGTGTGTGTGTGTGCATGTTTGTTCATTTCCAGGGGGGTGGGGGGCAATGCACCACACCACGGTTCTTCTCGTGGGGAATAATTACAGAATCGTGGGTACTAAAAGTCATGTGACCCTCGCCTTCTGCTCCCAAATAATTTATCCCCCCGGCTGATAGCTCGTCAATATCAATTTATTAATTTAACAGTTCTGGACTGATAAAAGGTAGTGCGCACAGTTAGCTCGCTGAAATGGGGAGCGAGGATGAATTTTACAGTGCAGAGGTGTGAGCGGAAGGCGAGAGGGAGAGACTGGAAGACAAAGCGAAGGGGAGAAATGGCTCAGGAGTGATCAATGGCTGCACTGAGGAGAGAGATGCATATTCGCCATGCAGAAATGGGGCCACCATCGCTCATATTCCAAAGCTATTGAATGCAAGTTATGAAAATTAATACACTTATTATCACCATATTAAAAATTAAGATTGAATGAGCACGCTCATTGTATTGATATTCAAATGTGTCCAATATATTGATCAGAACAACCCAGTTTTTTGGTAACGTCTGTGCGACAATCAAGGAGGAAAAAAAAACATGTTTTGTTTTTGAAGATTTTAATTAATAACACAAAAAAATCCTTTAACCTGTGAACACCAGCTGAGAACCCTCACACGTCTCATATAGGATGATCGTTCCCTTGAAGATGCATCCTCCAAAACAAAGAAAAACATATATATGTGACCTCTTATACGTGACCCCTCTTGACCTCCCAGCACTTCCTTTGCATCCTGATTTCTTAAAAAGGGTAATGAATATACATCTGGCATAAAGCAGAACACATATATCATCCGGTCTCCACCGCAGAACAGTGCTAACCTATTCCCAGAGCCATTACATAATATCCCTGAAGGAGGCTAAAAGGTATTTTAACAAGACCCACTGCTCTATGACCTTTGACCTCTTCTCAGCTGACACCCAGCTTCTGACCCCACTTACACTAGCCAGTGACGGTGGTGGACGCGGATCGTATACACTTCCTGGTGTGAGAAGACAAAGAGGGAGCGCTTCATTTACAAATTGATGCATGTGAGGATTCAGCATTTTTACACTTATGGATTCTCTCTGTAGATTTTCTTTCTCTTGTATCCGTCCGGAAACATCAGGAAAGAAACCAAACATCCGTTAAATCCCATTACATCTTGTTCTGTATGTCGGCGCATTATATAATCCCCTCTTCTCTGCAGGCTCGAAGGCTCCCCTCACACGGACAATCACTGTAGTGGATTCTCCTCGGGTCTTTGGAGAGCTGCGGGGTAGCGAGTGTCAATAGAAGTGGAGTGTGTGAGTGTGAGAGATGATAGACTGAGGTTAAGAGGTGTCAACACAGAAAGAGAGAGGGCTCGAGGACTCTTCACCGGAGCCCGCCTGACACTCTGACACTCTCCTCAACCTCTCCTCTGATTAACCACTCTAAAGACGCCATTGAGACACGGCTGCTTCACACTGAAACATACATGCAGACACACACACACCACAGTCTTTACTCTCCCTCCTCAAAGTCGCAAGCTTCTGTGTGAAGCTTCATTTCATCTGTGTGTGCCTGTGTGTCAGACACACATCAGCTCGGAGGTGTGGAAACCTGAAGATGTGTTGTTCACAGGCACAGAAACTCTCTGAAAGGTTCTGGCAGTCAGGAATGGATTTGTTACACCTCTGATGTGCTGTATATGTTCAGCCGAGTGTAAGATACAACAGTGCCTTCCCACAGGGCTTTGCACCTGTCAGGTGCTGTAGTAGAACATACAAACAGCAGAACACACACAGACACACATTGTCACTCACATGCACATGCACACACTCTTGACAGACAGGATGTGTCTGTCTATGTGACCATCAGGCTGGACATAATACTGATGTTAATATCGGGAACAGTTTGGAGCATCTCTTCTAGTGTGTTTTTAGAGCTGCACATATGTTCTTTGGATTTCCCAATTTCATAGTTATGACCTTGTAAAACTTTAGACCGTGCATCCATTGACTCCACTTGCTCAGAAAAGTCTGTTTTTCCAGCTGGATTCTGGTGAAGTCTGTCGTCTATTGAAGGGTTTTGTTGGCTTTGGTTTGACTTGGTTTGTTTCTTTTATCGGTTAGTTTGGTTGCTGTAGGGGAGCTTTAAAGGGTAGTTTTACTGCTCCACTGGTGTAAGTTGGTTTTGACTTTAATTCAGCAGGATTTAAAATAGACATGTCTGAGATTTCAGCTCATTTCCTTTATGATACAAAGAAGGCAAATTGAGCTAAATTTGATTTGCTTGATTCTGTGCACTGGAAAACTACAATATAGAAGAATCCAAGGCAATGTGTCATTGCTACATTCTTCCTTGTAAAGAAATTAGGCGTTCAGTGTTTTGCTCAACAACACTTCGGCACGTGCCTTAGAGTAGCTGGGCACTGAACCAGCGAACCTAAAATGTAATGCCTTATTATTCTTACATTTCCAAGGAAGGCCCTTTGAACAGCACTTATCACGACAGAGGCCGGAAACCTTCCCACACCAGGAGTTATAACCGGGCCACCTTGGTGAAAACCAAGAATCCTGACCTCTAGACCATATGTGAAGAATTAAAGAACCATTGTCCCCGTTACTACGAAATCTACAGAACATTCTTTAAATGTGCTTTTAGAGAGATTATTCCTTTGATAGAAAGTAGTTCCCACTGTAAGCAGGTGTCTTAACACCTTGGAAAATAAATGATCTGTATAGCTACATGTAGTAGTAATACAGTTAAATAAGAAAATGTGATTTGACTTACTTATTGTATCTGAACGACTCTTAATGACCTTTCCATGTACCACAGTGGACAGTTTGATGTGGATGATCTGATGAGTTCTGACTCGGTTTAGTTTGTGAGTTTGGGTGTATTCAGTTATTTTAGACGGCTTGACCCATACTATGATTCCATACATACTATACATTTTGTCCGACATGCTAATTGTCATGCTATATTGTTTAAGCATTTTGTATACAAAACAAATCTATACATTTTATATGAACAGGAGATGGAACTGTTTACACTTAACAAAGTGAGAAAATGTAATATTGCGATATTATTATTATTATTATAAGCAGCTTCTCCGTTTATATTGTGAACTCCACTTTTCTTTATTCTTTATTTTTTTTACACACACAGAATATTAAAATCTGAATATTAAGAAATGTGACAGGAGAGGTCGAGAGGCCACAGGCTTAGATCGTGGACCTCCTCTCAAGTTAAGGTGAAAAACAAACAATAACAGAAAAGGAAAAGAAAATAATCAACTCAACCAACATCATTTAAAAAGAATACAACAAGAGATAAATGACAAGACGAAAAAAAAAAAAAAAAAAAAGAGAAATTATTATACATACATGTCAATAATAAATTAGACTTCATGAATTAAGTGTGATGACAATTTAGTTGACAGTAGTTTGAGATCTGAGAGAACACTGGCTATGTTTCATTTTATAAAAAGGAAGATGATCAGCCTGTCTAATATTATATGAGTGAAACTGAGAATTACATTTAAAGAAGTTACTAAATGATGATGGTAATGAAAAAGGCAGCAACATATATTTATATATAGACACAAACATCTGATGAGTATTTATGTCATCTACTGAAAGAATGTTCAGCTGTCTGAACGGAGGACGAGAGGCCGCTTGAAGGCGTGAAGAAGTGGCCGATCTTACAAATTGTTTTTGCAGCAAATAAAGTTTATTGAGATTTGAGGGGTATGTATTTCCCCAAACAATACCATAAATCAAATAGGGATAAATCATAGAATAATATAAAGTTAATATTAAACTTCGTACTTTGCTGATGATCCCCAGTCACTTAACAATTTTGTTACAAATACAAGTAATATGATTTTTCCCATTTAATTTCTCATCAACTAAAATGCCTAAAAAACGAGTAGACTGTAGAAGAAGATTGTCCGTTGACAGCACACTCAAACATAACCCTGTTCAGTGTGCATTTTATCTACTAGAGCCGTTCTGATACAGATATCAATATAAGCCTCCAATGCTGCCTTAGGAACAGGTATCAGCGGGTACGCCAGTCAATGCACCAATACAATACCATCATTTGTTGGTCTCCCAATAATGGTTTGAGGTAAAATATCATGTAAAAGTGTGGCGCTAATGGAGAGTGTGATGTTAGTCAGAGCTAGCTTTTTTGCAGTGGTATCGGAGGGGTGTTTGGTATCGGCCCATACTCAAGTCTAGGTATCGGAATCGGTATCAGGAAGAAAAATGGTTTCAGAACATGTTTAGTTTAAAGCACGTTCATTTTTCACCTCAGAGTTATTTTTTGTGTTTTTTAGCATGAATTTGGGACACTGAGGCGCTGCAGCTTTAAACTTCTTCTATTTGAATTTGATCTGCTTTCATCGCTCCTTTGGTTATTCATGCTGTTTATGTTTGAAAGACTGCGTCTGGGCTCGGCCCGTCTCTTACCTATTTGCACCTTATAGTTTCACATTAAGATACACTTCTAAAGAGATCCCTGTGGCATGTCCTCCCTCTCCATCATGCTTTAGCATTTTAAGTCCAGACAAAACTGTGCAGAAATAGAGATATAATACACACACTGTGTGGGCTATGGATTGCAGAATGTGAGAACAGTGCATGAGTCAATACCTAAATGAAGAAAGATGCTGATGTGAACGTAGATGTATGACTCATATCTGTAAGAGTTGACATGCAGGCAGGCAGGTTCATGAATCTTAATAATCAGAGATGAGAAGCAGGTAGGCTGAATGGTGTTCCAGAGATATGTCAGCGTAATGACATGTGAGCATTTAAAACAAATAGCCACGTTGACGCCGATTGGATATAAGACCAACTGGTGCCAGACCTCTGCAGCTCTCTCACGTCCCCTCCCTTTCCTCCTCAAAAGCTGTGAGGTAGAAAATAGGGAGATATGAGGAGGTGGGGATGGAGGGAGATAAGCTGAGGTGGAGATAGAGACAGGTGAAAGAGGTGAGGGTCGTAGCACATGCTCCTCTCGGCCTTCTCTCGCCCATGTTGTTTTATTAGCCCTGTCAGATTGTAATTTGCCCAACGGTAAACATACAGAACGAGCTTAATTAAGAATTTTTGAACGGGGATACGGTCAAGTCCGGAAACATTAGAGAGATGCAACCGGGTGTCGTAAAGATTGATTGAGACGGAGGATGGAAGGACATGGCTAGAAACAGAAGGTGGAGGGAAGGGGGGCCAGAGTGGTGTGTATGTTACAACGGAGGGGTATTCTTGTGTTGCTCGGGGCAGTAGAGTGAGATAAGTTTAAGATAGGGACAAACGATTTTTAATGCATTAACAGCCCGGCTGTGCGGGGCAATAACAAGGACAAGATCAGCGTTAAAATGTTTGACATCCTGCCTCGAGATCAATGCAACCCCGGACAGGGCACACAGACACAGACCGCATGAACACCTCAACTACCGGCGCAGATAACACACACACACGCATATATACACACCAACCTACCAGGGCACAAGAAGCATGTGGGTGGGTGCATGAGTTAACAGCCTTCAAACCTCAAGGCAAGTGCAGAAAATAAAAAACAATACCTATATCCATAACAATATCCGCAGGTAAAAGCATCTCTAAATCAAACCGGAGAGGGAGCATCTGGAGCTGATTGTCGAGAGCTGCGCCGACTACGTAAAAGGCCGGCAAACTAAAAGAGTAATGAGCCTATCCATGTCTCCCTGTGGACCTTAAGTTTGCATTCAATACATTATTTACAGCTGAATTTTTACTGAGGTATAGGTTCCTCTCAGGGGTGTTCACAGACTGGTGCTCTAACTGCTTTCCATCGCCTGCAGTTCAGTTGAGCAACCATCAGAAGTAATGCTTCCAGCTTGTTTCCCCATTTTTACAAGCTTGTTTATTTATATTTAACATGGAGCTCTGAGTCGTTCTCCTGAGTGAAAGTAGAAGTTGGAGAATAGGAGTATAAACTACTTTTCTGTTTGTCTGATATTTATTAAAAGTACGGGCCTTTTGTGTTGAAAACCAGGGCCGCACAAGAGATCGCATTTTCATCATCATCACGATATGAACGATTGCAATGAACACATCGCAATAAGAAGATGCAAACATTTCACTAATTAGACTGAGAGCTGGATACAAGGGTCATGCATTCAAATCAGATGACGCCCCAGTAAGATGTCACCCTTCCTCAGATTAAATGGTGTCAGTTTGGTGGAGAGATGCTAGCATGATGGCTAAAATAGGAGAATATTCTGGATAATCTGGAGACAGAGGAGACAACACATTACAAACAATAGCCGCTTTTACACTGCCAGTTCAAGGCAGGATTATTACACCTCTGTTACTTTTCGTCTTCCATGTAAAACGCACAGGCGAGGCGGAATGGTGGGGCGAAGTCGTTCTGCCTCTGAGCCGGCATCAGAGGTAGTGACAGAGGGGGAACGGCATCAGTGTGTGTACGTGAATGACGCCTTGCGCACGTTTTGCTTCAACAACGGCATACCGCTTTGTAAAAACGCACACTGGGGCTGCTGTGGCTCAGTGGTAGAGGCAGTCGGTCATCTTTCAATCAGAAGGTTGGCGGTTTAATCCCCAGCTCCCTCTACATACCTACATGTCGAAGTGTCCTTAGGCAAGACACTGAACCCCAAGTTGCTCCCGGTGGCATCGCCAACGGGTATGAATGTGATAACTGATCATCAGTGTATGAATGTGCGTGTAAATGGGTGAATGTGACATGTAGCGTAAAAGCAGCTTTGGTGGTTGCAAAGACTAGAAAAGCGCTATATAAGAACAGTCCATTTACCATTTACGCCCACGTTGCTTGGTCCAATGTGAAATGTCAAAGGCTGCATGATGGCTGAGCTTCGTTATGGCGCTATGGTGGAACCGCAGTGTAAAAAGGGCAACATAAAACATGCCGAGCAGCACACAGACATAGAAACTGTCCCTTATAGCTAAAATGCACGCTTGAATATTTGTATATTTATCACAAGTCATATCGTCACTGTTATAATGAACAATGTTGTAGCAGGCCCAGTGAAACTGACGCACCAAAAAACCCTGCCTTCTGCTCTCGACCCCTTTTGATCGCAGAAAATGTTGATCTTTCATGAAAGGTAACTGAGTGAAACAAATTCTTAACAAAACCTTTATATTTATCTGCATTGTTTGCACTACTGTTAAAAGCAACTGGAACAGATTTGTTAGACTTTTTAAGGATCTATATTTTGTCATGGATCAGTGAGGAATCCACCTTAAGCTATTCCAAAATATGACCATCTCCCTTCCCCGCCTGTATTCAGTCTGCTGCTTTACATGTGGAAATTTAAAGGATGGATGCACGTATTGACTTCGACTAGGCTCTGCATACAGTCTGTAGTACAAGAGAAGGCCCATGTAGCTTTAATAACACCTTACATAAACATATAGACAGAAAAAGTGGAATAATTCTGATATATTATTGCATCATTTATGCAAACAACACTAAATGCACCAATAAGGATCTCTTAGTATGTGAGTTTAAACATGCTGTAGATTGCATCCTTTTTTAAAGCGCTGCTTTTACCCTGTCGAGGCTTGTTTCAGGTTTATTATGTATCATTTTTGGCCATTGCAGATGGTAATTCGGGTGTTCTTGCAGGTTAGGTTTACTGCTGAGGATTTTGAAGGTGACTCTTAGTGTAAACCGGAGATTTGTATTCAGCTCACTTTTTAAATTTGGTGCAAAAAAGTAGGAAAACAGATATCGGTAAGAACTCAACACGAAATGTACATTCAAAGGGGTTAAATGTTATGTCAGCAGCTGGATTCTGGTGTGTATTATTTGTCTCTGCTGCTATAAAACACTGTCTTCTAGATCTAAAGGATTTCTTTATAATAACCCCCCCACCCCCCCACCTCCCTCCTCCTCCTCCAGCCAGAGTACACACAAGCTACTGTAGCCTGAGACGTCCCTGCTCCCTTTGTCTTTGTAGTTCAGCAGCTCTCGTCCAAAACCCTGTAACTTCTGGGAAACGGGGAGGTCTCAGCTCTCTGCTCGGAGAGCGCGCAACACGCACAGGCTCCGTCTCTTTATGACGCTATCTCTCGCTCTCGCTCTCTCTCTCTTTTCAAATAGACTATTTGTCATCTCTGAAATAGAGCATTTTAAAAATTCAACCTGGAGCCAACCCCCACCCTAACTCCCCTCTATTCTCACTCTCAATTCCCCAGACTCTGGCCAGCTCCGATCAATAGCCTATTGATCAACTCTCTCCATTCCCATTACACACCAGTGCCAAAAGAGCCGACCATTTTCCCTGAAAAGCTGATCTGGAACATATAAGCAGTGGTAAGGTTTCTCTAATTTCAGCGGGTTATTATTAAATGAGTACAGTGTGCGAGGGCTGTGCTGCTCTCTGAGGTTGAGAGCGGCTGAGAGGAGACCTCAGTAAATGCAGTTAGCCGCAGTATAATTGAAAGGTAAGACACTAAAGAAGAGTATGGTTCTCCACTTAAGTCAAATAGGAAAGGTGAGAGCATTACCACATAGGTAGAGAGTCATTCTTTTCCTGTTGTTTCTACTTCATTTCTCTCCCCCGCCCTCTCTCTCTCTCTCTCTCTCTCTCCCTCTCTCTCTCCATAGACAATGCTACGGGCAAAATCAATACTGCAAAGAAAAAAACGAAGGCATATTTTTAGCCTGTTATTATATGAGCCGTATGAGGAAAACAGTGTTTGTGGGAAAGACAGAAAATGCCAAGGTGGCTGATAAGAGAAAGATTGGGTGGGAGAGATACAAACGCAGCGAAAGAGTGAGAATGATGGTGGTGGTGGGCTGAATAAAGGGAGGGTCTAATGGAGATGGATCAGACGAAGGTGGAGATAAGATGGGGTAACTGTGAGAAAATGGCTGATGTCTTGACCAGAGGGTGTAGATCTGTGCAGCTGGCAGGAAGATGGCTGCAAAAAGGTGCGTTGATGAAGCGTTTGAGGACGTTTAATCTGCAGATTTAAGTGTTCACATTTTGATGTGCTTAAATGAAACTCCTGCGCCAGAACACAGCAAAGCTTCCAACACCATGTCATGCAGCTTTGCTCCACCTCAGTGCCTGCTGGTGCTCTCTGTGGATTGCTATACTTCACCCCGGCCCTCACTTTCACTCCTGCTGCCAATGGCTTTCTGATGGACTCCCTCTTTTTCGGCCTCACCTCTGCACCGCTGTCAGTCACCCTCCAGCCCTCCTCCTATTGGCTGGAGATGCTCCGTTGATCAGATGGCGGGGCCGCCCGATTGGCCGAATAGCTCAGGGGGGAAGGAAGGAATTGATTTATCTGTGGTATTAGGGGATCAATTAATCCCCATTGTGTGTGCCAGCACAGATAGTCCGATGTGTCTTATTTGGTACGGCTTGTTTCTGCTCGGCCAAGATAAGAGTCTCTCCCATCACTTCGCTCTATGAGCAACAAATCAAATCAAATCGAAAGGGATGACGGCACGCAGAGGGTTCCTCCCCAGGCTGTGGCTGGCTGATCACAATAAGGAAAGGCCATCAATATGAAAAGTAGTCCGTGCAGAATAAATGCAGCTCATTTCAGGGGCCGAGGTGTCTGCACTGTTGCAATGACAACCCAGGGTGAGAATATAAACATCTTCTATAACTTGAGTTGTCTCATGACCCCATTTACAAATGATCGATGATATTTAATACAAATAACACAGAAATGCAGTGTGAAAGCAGCCAGAGCTGAAACCAATCAGGATATGTTCCAGTCTTTTTCTTATAACAATACGGCCCTGAGTCATTTAGACTAAAACATATGTAGACCTAAAGGTATAATAAGTAGGATTTTTACAAATATAATAAAATAGAAATCATCACTTATGGGCCTCTATACATGTGTGTTGGTGAGTGTGTGTGCAGACCCTTGTGAGACCCTTCCCTCTGCATCTATTCTGTTGTTTTGCTTTGCACGGGACGTTTTCAGGACAGACGCTGTTGTGGTTCCCAGAGCCAATCACAGCGTATATGTGAGTGTGGGAGTGGTTCAAATTAGCAACTGGGCCCCATTCAGACCGGCGAACATGGCGAAAAAGCGATGCAGAGTTGGCCTTCTTAGTGTTGGACAGGTAGGTGCCTCAAACCGGGTAGGACAAGCTAACCGGCAGTTAGCATGATAGCGCAAAGGTAATCGTGATGCTGTCGGTGTTAGCTCGGCGGGGTGGGCGTGTTCTCGCACGGGAGAGTGAGAGTGAGCTTCTGGTGACAAAGAGCCCAGGAGGAGGGGCCCAGTTTGAGTGTGTTGTTGGCAAAATGCAAGGAAAAATTCGACTTATTATACCTTTAAGACTTGGAAAAAAGGTGGACTTAAAAATAACAGCACAAAAAGCACAAATATCTCCTCCTAGCCTTTCAAAAACTTTCCTGACATTCTTTGTCTGATATGATTATAAATTGTAAATCATTGCCTTTTTGAGCATTGGGCAAAGATATCATTTTGAGATTTGTTGTTTTTCTTAAAGACCCCCTCCAGTGAAAATCAAGCTGTTAACCTTGTAAACATCTCCATGTGGTGTTTTTCATGTGCTACAAGACATATCAGAGACAACATAAGCAGTCATCTCCATGGCTGGGCCTGTCTGCTTTTAAACTGCAGTGTGGCAAGGACAGGCTGAACAACACGTTTTCATATTGCCAGGTTTGAGACGTCACAAACCTAAGGAGCCAATCCCGTTAAAGGACGGGGTGACGCTATGCATATCATTATGTGCAGCCTATGGCAACCACTTTGGCGATGCCTGAGCCAGCTGTAACCGTCGTCGTAATGTTTGCAAACTCACTACTGACTTCTAACGTTAACGTTACAACAAGTAATGACTACATTTCAAGCTAGCTACGTTTCAACAAGTCACCACTAAACGATGGCAGAGACGTGTTTTGTTTTGCGACGGAGGGGCGGTTGGAAATTTGCACAGTGGGCGGGGATTATGTAGAGTCAGGAATTTTTAATAATGACATGGAGAAGACGCCTTGGCGGGGACTTTTACAAGGAACAAAACATACCAGACACAATTTATTATTTCAAGCAGAGCATATTATGTCTTTAAACATGACTGGAGCTGCTCTTTAACATTGATATTAGATTGGGAAAAGATTTTTTCAGATCCAATATAAACTTTGGAGATCATTACATCCACAAATAGTTCTTTCAACATGTAAAAATGTGATTATTGTTTTAAGAACAAAAGGTGGACATATCCTTTAATTGATTAGTAATTGGTAGGAAAATAATAGGCAAGAAATAGATAAGACAATGGGGACATTTACAGTGTTACATCAGCAAAGTGGATGGTGCAATATTACAATAAGGGGCATTGAAAAATAAGTAAATAAGGGTATCCGAAAAAAAGTCGTTTTTCAAGCAAAAATATCTCCTCTTCTAACTATTTCCTGCTATTCTTTGTCTGATATGATTGTAAATTGAGCATCATGGTGTTTTTCAGTGTTGGCTGGAGGAAAATAAGACATTTAAAGATGTCATTTCAACATTTGTTGTTCTTTTAGGACACTTTTTTGACCTTTTGCCTTCATTGGACAATGAAGATTTGACAGGAAATGTGGGGAAGACAGAGAGTGGGGGATGACGTGCACCAAAGGGCCGCAATCGGAGTCAAACCAGTGGTAAATGCGGCGGGGAATTTTCTGACATTTTCTGAGCAAACTCTCGATCAATGAATCGATAACAGATAGAATCGTTATGTGCGACCCTACATGCAGCGCCTTATTAGTATATGGTGCACATAAAGAAACACTACAACAGAAGAGAGTGTGCATGTATCATACTGTGCAGCACGTCTCTGAGTGGGAAAGGAATCATAGCTAGAGGAGGAAGAGAGAGGGGGGTCAATGGACCGATACTTGCCGATACTCTACTGAGATGACGGTGAAAAGAAAAGGTAAGAGAGACCAGGATAGAAGTGGGTGCTAATTCCTACTTTTCAGTTTAAATAAAGATTGGAGCTGGATAAAAGCCATTAAGGGAGAAATCAGACAGGGCATGCTATGTAGGACAAGAGCTGACTGCAGGGAGGTGAGTGGTGGGATCGATACTCAGTCGATGCGCTCAACACCCAGCTCTGCGCACACACACACACACACACACACACACAGAGGGGCATGTGGTATTGCCGGGCATCTGCATGTTTGTGTGTATGTGTGTGTGTGTGTGCAGCAGTGACTAATGGAGAAAGAGAGGGAGCCCGGAGAGAAAGAGTGCATACAATATACAATTAAGTCTCTTTTGAGCGAGGGAATATTAAACACAGGCTGCTTGTGCGGACTGTAATTTGTAGTGATAAAAGTATTAAAGCAGAGCGCTCGGACAAAGATAGAAGGGTGGACAGATGCACACATGGATTTATTTTCGGAGGCACGATACAGTTAACAAAGATAGATGTCTCAAAAGAGCGTCTTCTTCTTCAGCCTCAATACGACCGCGATCACTCCGCTTTCTGTCCTCCCCTCCTCTCCTCTCCTCTCCTCTCTCCTTCTCTTCTTCTTCTCTCCCTCTCTATTTCCCTCCCTCCTTTCCTCCTTCTCTCTCCCCCCCTGCCTCCCTTCCTCTCTCCCTCTCTCTCTCTCTCTCTGTAGAATTGATCGACTATGTCTCCTCAATCCATCTCTCCCTCTGTCGCTTAGCAACGGGTGCTCTATCGGGTGTGGAGGGTGGGAGTTTCACTAAGGGGAGGGGTGGGAGGAAGAAGGGGGAGAAGAAGAGGGGGGCATGCATGGGTGTGTGGGTGGTGGGGGGGTTAAGCAAAAGCCAATTGTAGTTGATTCCACATTTATTCTGACTGATACATGTTTCCCTTTTGTACTCTGCGTGTGCGTGTGCGTGTGTGAGGTTTCTCTGCGCGCTGATGAGTATAAAAAAAGATTTACAGGATAACAAAATGATACTGGCATCTCCCAAAAAAAAAAACATGTGCAGCAGTTGTAGCACACCCAAAAATGTTTGATATGTGAGCCAGGATGTGTAGCAGTAGTAGGTCAGTGGATCTGTTTCGTGCGTCTGAATGCGAGCGCTCCATCACTCTCCCTGCAGCTGTGTCACTGTTTCATGCAGCCAGCCGTCTCTGTGAAAAATACAAAAGCGCTCTGTGTGTGTGAGCCTGCACTTTAAAAATATCTACGCCTCCTTTTTTTTTTTCCTGTCTCCAAAACACAGAGAACAACTACAAAAAGAGGGAAACTTCAAGGCTATTTTGGCTCACAAACGCACATCTGCTCATTACAACCACTTCGAAAACATCCACAATTGTACTGAACAAATTAAAACAAGCGCGTAATTTTGCTGCACGGTTAATTCAATAAAATGTGGAGGGATATGCTAAACCCCTGTGGCCATGAGAATTACTGCCGTGCACAAACGCATGAATATAATTTGAAACAAAAAAGCAGTTTAAAGTGATCTGTGTTCAATCCCTGAATTAACAAGCGTAGGGGAATAAGAAGGAACGCAGTGCAAGACGCATTGTTCTGTTTTTAAGACCTTATCCTTTTGATCTACACTTAATGTCTGATCCCCTTTGAGGAAGATGTGTAGGCTATTCTTTAAGCCGAATAAATCCAGCGTTAGCAGTGCTTAAGAAGGGAGGAAGCTGTGTGGTTTAGAGGCAGGAGGGCAGGCGAGGAAGAACAATGAATAATGCTCTTAACCAGCTTGTGAGATAATACACACACATTACAATCTATAATCATTGTAATCTGCGAGCTATGACCAGGAAGAAATGTATAGATGAGCAGGGATTCGGCTCATTGTAGACATCCACAGTACGAGCTATGATCACTTTCATCCAGTACAAACCTCAGTACGTGTGTGTGTGTGTGTGTGTGTGTGTGTGTGTGTGTGTGTGTGCACGCGAGCAGAATCCAAATTATATCATATATAATTATATATTCTGACCAACTGTACTGTCAAATATTTTGATGTGTGATAGCATTGACTTAAATGCATTTACACACACATTCCTGCAGATGCACATTCACACACACTCTATTGGTTACTGCCGTTTCACCGTGCACACACACACACACACACACACACACAGTTAGCTGCTGATTGTGAACACAAAATATAAAACATTAAAATTAAGTCCAGAGCCGTTCTTTGCATCAACTTTCACACACTGCTTTTGTGAGATCCTGCACATTACTATACAAAGCATACAGCTCTGTCCAAACACCAAAGACTGAAAATTGTGCATATTTTATATAATGTGCCTTTATTTTTATGTTGTTTATTTTATTTGCACCGATAACATCAAGACAAATGCCTTGTATGTGTAAAGCTACAGCGGCAGTGAGCGCTGTTTCTGATTCTGATGTGTTCTTTTCTTCGGCTTTAGTCGATTGACTTTCAGATCAATTAAAAAAGAGGTTTTGTCAAATATGTATATCATCTGTCCGTCGGTCTGTCCCTCTGCCTGTCTAACATACATGCAATCTAAAGGAATTCTGACACAACCATCTACACAGGATACACATGGAAATCCTCTACTATAAAACATCTACTATACCTCTACTATAATATATACTAATGTGCTGAACCACTAGTGAAATAGCACAAAGGTAATGGCATAAAAAAATACAGTTCTCAACAAATATAGTTCACAATAGGGAATCACACACACACACACACACACACACTCATACAGTCATACAATAGTCTGTGTTTCCTGACATGTGGATAAGCACACAGAGGTGTGTATAATATTTAATACTCAATTTAATTTTCACTCAATTCAAGTTAGAAAGATGTTTAAATACTTTGTAAAAAACTAAATAAATGCATAGCACAGAATAAAATAAGTACAGATTACGTTGTATAAAATTGGGCATTATATTTTACGTTGATCACGTTACTTCCGGTTTTAAAGGCCTCATTCTCGTGTCGTGTTTATATTGTTTAGACTTTTTGTTATCGACGCTCTAAATATCAAACCGTCTCGTGAGCACTTCGAGGCCCCGCGAGCTGAAGTTTAAAGTGTCCGAAAGAAAGAAAAAAAAAGCGAGTTAATCCGTCCAACATTTAGTAATCCAGCCCAATCGGATCGATGTTCTATTGAATGTGTTTGTGATTAGTAGCTCTATTGATCGCAGTGACATCATGTGAACACACCTGACTGATGGTTATTTCGCTAACAGCTTGTCAGAATCTAAATAAATCTGTGAGACTTTAATGACTCTTTACAACAAATATAAATACGTAGGCCGATTTTTCTTATGTTTTTTATTTATTTATTTATTTTAGTTTCCTTTCGATAAATTAGGCGACGTAATTTTCTTCTCCACGTTTGACAAAGAGCAAAATAGCGACGTAAACTACTTTAAAACGACGCCGAGCCCAAAGGAAATACGTTAAAACAAACTATCAAAATAAAAGTTCTTTTTTTTCAGTTTTATCTTTTTTAAAATAACAAACACATTTTTTAAAATGTTTATTTTCCTCCTAATTTGTCATTTATAATTTATACACAAATGTATAGGCTATACAAAATATTTGTGATAGAAATATAACATCTTTCCGTGTACATGATCGATTACAGTCTTCCGGAGAGTTTGCTTTATTCGGCACCTGTTGTCCCAAATATTTTCAGAGGCCTCTTGTATTAAAAAAACCTGTAATTCTGCACAAGTTGACTTTCACTTTGAGTGAAAAACAAACGCAGAGAAAGGGATGTGCGCCCAATTCTTTCTGCCGATCGATCAGACTGCGGATGGATCGATATGGCACCAGGGCTATTGATCACTACAGTCCTCTATTGCTGTGCGCTTTCAAATGCACATGTAGCTAAATAATAATCTTTGGCAACACACTAATTCCTTAACAAACTGCGGGCAAACGCTTTACAAACAAGGAGATTCGTGTGATTGTTCTTTTTTTCTTTTTCTTAACATTTCGGCCTTTGAACATGTAGCCGCAGATCTCTGAGTGTGAGACAAACAGCGAGCTGCTTTTTAAAGATTTAACAGGACAAACAGGTAACATTCAAAATGCAGGGTTGCATTGATTTGGCCTGAAGCCTGTTGAAAGTTTGTTTTTAAAGCAAACTGCAGAGCTCAAAAAAGGTCTTTAGTGACAGTAAAACTCTGTTAAATTGACAATATGAAAAATAAAAGAAGTTTTATTGTAGTCAGGGAGCAATCTATAAGAGAATTAGGCACATTTCCACAATTTATTTGACATCTTAGAGACTAAGGATGGCCATGTAAATCTCTCTCGTGTCCACACACACACTAACACTCACTCACACACAAATAGACGCGGTTACTTAAAGTAGAGCCATAGGCAAACAAGGCAGATGTTGTGAGGTGTCCAACAAGGCCAAATCCGTGTGTGTGTGTGTGTGTGTGTGTGTGTGTTGGGATGAGAGAGAAGAAGAAGAAGAAGCAGCACCTCGTCCCGCTGACTTGCTCAGAGGCCTGATCAATGCGACATTACTAAACACTGCTACTTAAGTTTTGCCAATAGCCAGATTCAAGTAAATATACTTTAGAATACATTAAGCGTGATGCATCAGCCGCGGAGTCATTCAAGAAGTCATGAAAAGATTAGTCTGTCTCTATCGAGTGATTCCTGGGAAAATAGACAAGCGCGCGCGAGGGCTGGCCCACTAGAATAAGCCCTCATTAAAAAGCTGGGTTTGGTATAAATAAAGTGAAATATAAATAAAGTCTGGGGGGGAAGTGGGAACAACATTTTGGGCGCATGGAGCATAAAAAATAGTCCCTGCGTTCAGTAACTAAAGTGGTGTAACATTTGGCTATTATTTTAAAGAACTACAAATTAATTTAGATATTATAATAATAATATAAATTATATTAGATAATATGCAGTTAAAACAGTAGTGATAGTGAAATGTGTCATATTCCCACAGAGCAGCACTCTCAGCTTAAACTTTGTCAGCTGACTGCTGCGTGTGTTCGTGTGTGCTCACTTCCTGTTATGAAACTGCCTGTTGACACGGGTCAAACGCATAACAGGATGGACCCCCAACTTAAACCATTTCAGCAGAATGCATCTTTGGCACTATCGATCCTCAGAAACGCATCGAGCGAGGCTCCGGGTTTCAGCATTGATTAGTTGATCAGCAAACGACAGCAGTGCTTAAAGATAAAAACAAACTGTTCTGGGCCTCGTAAAACACTCGAAATGTGAGCCGGACACAGACATGCCCTGAACCACCACAGTGACGTGGAAAGTTCGAGAAAATATTCATATTAGGAAACATGAAACAAGATTTTATATTACAAAAAAAAATTAAAAATTAAACACACACAAACAAATACTGCTGCACAACCACAACAGTGTATGTGTGTGTTTCGGTGTGTGTGTGTGTGTGCGTAAAGTCGATGCCAACGTGGCTCTCAGGCCACATCCTCGCGCTCTGTTATTAATATGAAATAAATGAGCAGCTCTCTGCGGCGTCGCCCCAGTCACACCGCAGATATCGACACAGTTAATATTTCATATTGTGTTCGCCATAGGATATGCTTATTTAAGTATTCCAAAACAGTACATTAAAATACAAATTAAAACTGAGCTCTAGGCGGACGCATAGATTTTTTTTGGGGGTGTGTTTACTTTGCATTTGAATTATATCTTTGGCTCGTTGAAAGGACGATTTGACCAAAAGCGCGTAAAATAGAAGAAAAGAAAAATGATTGAAAAGTGCGCTGATGAGTTCCGCGCGCCCTGCTGACCCATGTGTCTCATAACACGACACGGAGCAGAAGAGCTCTTTAAATATAAAGAGAGGGGGAGATAGGTGGGAATATGAAGTATATAAGTTGTTGGTGAGAGGCTAAAACTTTTCCGCGCGCTGTTTTGGGTTGTAAACCCTGGTGAATTAGGAGCAAGGAGCCAGCAATGAAAGTTAACATCCATCACCACCGCGACCAATAAGCTGCTCTGGCCGGCTGGCTGAGCACAGATGACGGATTCGCTGCTGTGCGGGCTTCGGTAATTCATTTTCGATAGCAGTGGTTGCTGGGATCAATACAGGGACATTAACCCAAGCGGACACTGCTGTTCTCCTGATGGCACAAGCCAAAAGCCACCGTCCCCCTGTTGGCGATCAGCAGAGACGCACTTTTTCGGGCTCATTATTTTGGGGGGGAGAGGAGCAGTGTGCCAGGGCCGCTGATATCACTATTCATCAGCGCAGTTATGGATGGCTGTGACCTAACTGTTGGTAAACACTGGTCAGGGAAATTATTTTATGCAATTTGCAAATGATTAGTGATGCCACTTCCTGGATTGTTAGACTATTTTTTTTTCTCAGGTGCGGGTCGAAATCCTAATGGCCTCATTTTACATAACATCGGTGTAAATGCCAAGCTTCTCACTTTGTAGCAGTGTTTACAGAGTTACAGCAAGTAGAGCTACACACACACACACGCGGATACATCACACTTACAGGGACACTCTCAGTGTGTTGACATGTCACAGAGGTGTTGATGTTGTGATTTTACAGATTTCCAGCACTATGGACAGCTGCACACGCACCGTTTCGTGTGATAACACAATATAACAACCCTGCACTGGATAGCCTAAAATGCGTTTGTGTAATCAGATTCTTATGGTGCGTCAGATTTGTGTCGGCCTAAATCTGTGCTCATTTTGAGGCCAAGCAGGGACAAAATAACATCTCACATTATAACGCAATTAATACAATATCAACAGGAATTTCTTCACTTAACTATAAAGTATATATTGCAACATTAATAGCCTTTAAAAAGTGAATATTGGAGTATTGGCTGTATTGCGCAGGATTGCCAACCCGTATAGGAAGCAAAAAATATTGTTTCTGAGTTTATAGCGGATGGAAAAGTCTTTATACAACTTTAGCTGAGCTTAAAACACTCATATGTTTCCACTCAAAACGCGTGACTTATTAGTCCCCCCACCCCCTCCTCCTCCTCCTCCAACCCCTCCATCTCAACGTGCTGCTATATAGCATCCATATTGCGGGCTCCTGCATATAGGCACCAACCTATCGATGCATCTACTGATCCATACATACTTTGACATTGATGGATTGCTGACCTGGATTGACGTCAGCGAGCTGCAAGTTTCATACAGAAGTTAGTGAGGAACATTATGTGAGAGTTGGTGTGAGGGAGTTTTTTTTTTTTTTTGTCGTGGCCTCAATCCGAGGAGCAAAGAGGAGAGGGGTCAGAGCCCAGAGGCTGTACGATGGAATGAAACTCCACAGACTTGTTCAGTAACTGAAGTGAAGGGAAAAACTTGTGAGGAAGAAGTTATGAGTGAAAGCTGAAGGGAAAGATATTGCACTGGATCGTTCTCTTTTCAGGCTGTGGAATAAGACGTATGATTTCATTGGGAGGCTGGTTATCATTTAAAGAGTCAAAGGTCATCCGCAGTCTGGAGCCGTGGATGTTTTAAACTCTTAAAGATTCGCTTATTTCTATTTAAATGGAGTATTTTTATGCAGTGTGCACCACTGCATAAAAATAAAAAACCACTGCGAATCTAAATATCATGAATCATAAAGGCAGAGGCTGCAGGCTGTGACCTCCTCTTCAGAGAAGTTGTGATCTTCTCATTACACTCGTGGCCTGATGTGACACATGTCAATTAATTTTTAACCCTGAGCAGAGGCATCACATGTGTAGCTGGCGCCGTGTCAAACGCTTTTATCAGAAAAAAACAAGGAGCGAGTCCTTCTTATCCGTCAGAGTGTAAATGTTGCGCACTCTGCGGAGGATTGCAGGTCTGTCTTTTATCTCGCAGTCTAATGCAATCTTTTTCAGGAATTTAAGGTTCACTGTGCAACATGAGCAACCCATGACATAGGGGCCAGTGACGTCAGGTTGGCCCCAGACAGAGTGCGCGAGTGCGAGGATAGACCACGGGGGCGCGCACATGCGCACAGGCTCGGTCTCATCCTAACATGAGCGCGAGCACGTCAATATACACACAGAGAGCAGAGCAGCGCTTTGGGTATAGTAGAAGGTGCTCCACAGCGAGAGAAATCCAGGCAGGCGCACCTTCACACGCTGAGCAGAGGTTTGTGGCGGCCGGGACCCGATCTTTTAAAACCATGCTGGATTGACTGCAGAGAGGCAAATACAATCAATGGCTTGGCTTTGAAATCGTTGAAAATTTATTGGAAAGGAGTGTGAGACAGAGCGACAGTGAGAGAGGGAGAGAAGCGAGGGAGAGAGCGAGAGAGTGGCGAGAGGGGTGGAAATAAAGATCCTTTTCAACGATGGAGCTTACAATGGAAAACATTGGAAATCTGCACGGTGTTTCTCACTCCCATCAAACGAGCGACTTAATGAACTCCCCGCACGCGCGCCAGTCGTCGGCGTCGCATCGGAACTTGGTGTCGCACGGACGCTCAGCCATGGTGTCCAGCATGGCCTCGATACTGGAGGGAGCGGGGGACTACCGCACAGACCACGCGCTGTCTGGGCCCCTGCATCCGGCCATGACCATGTCGTGCGACTCCGGGATGAGCCTGAGCAGCACCTACACCACGCTGACGCCGCTGCAGCACCTGCCCCCCATATCCACCGTGTCGGAGAAATTTCACCATCCGCACCCACATGCTCACCATCATCCGGCGCACCAGCGACTCGCAGCCGGGAACGTCAGCGGCAGCTTCACCCTGATGAGGGACGACCGGAGCCTCGCCTCCATGGGTAACCTGTACGGCCACTACCCCAAAGACATGTCCGGCATGGGGCAGCCTCTGTCCCCGCTGTCCAACGGGCTGGGGTCCTTGCACAGCTCCCAGCAGACTCTCAGCGCCTACGGCCCCGGTGCTCACCTCTCCAACGACAAGATGATCTCCTCGGGGGGCTTCGAGTCCCACGCGGCCATGCTGTCCCGGGGCGAGGAGCACCTGGCCCGGGGTCTCGGGGGCCACGGGGCCGGGCTCATGACATCCTTGAACGGCATCCACCATCACAGCCATCCGCACTCTCAGGCAAACGGGTCCATGCTGTCTGAGCGGGACAGGCAGACGGTGGTGGGAGGCGGGCAGGGCGCTGGGTCGGGGCAGGTGGAGGAGATAAACACCAAGGAGGTGGCGCAGCGAATAACAGCAGAGCTCAAGCGCTACAGCATCCCGCAGGCCATCTTTGCTCAGAGGATCTTGTGCCGGTCCCAGGGAACTCTGTCCGACCTGCTGAGGAATCCTAAACCGTGGAGTAAACTCAAGTCAGGCCGGGAGACGTTCAGGAGGATGTGGAAGTGGCTCCAGGAGCCCGAGTTCCAGCGGATGTCGGCGCTCAGGCTTGCAGGTGAGTGAGGAGACAGCTCCCAACCTGAGTGATGTGGAGGGATCAATTAGAAGTCAATGTGGCGAGACTGTCAATAGCTGCTCAAACAGACATTACTAGAAGTTATTAGTCGATTGTATCGAGTAAAACTTCATCATGACAGTTGGGGTGTTAAATGTTGGGGGAAATCTATATTTTGATTGATGCTACAATCCATGAGAGTATAAACAGACGCTGTGCAACACTGGAGGTGATATAAACAAAAGACAGGAGGCCCCTTATAAAAGCACACAAGGTGCAAACGCAGCCTGCACAGAGGTGTTTGTTTTTACGCACCGTTTTACGCACAGACAGAACATAGATACACACACACACACACACACACACACACACACACACACACACACACACACACACACTCCTCTCCTTCTGTCTCTCTCTGTCACTCTCTCACACATTCACAAACACACACACACACACACACACACACACACACACACACACACACACACACACAGACCAAACAAAGGAAATCAAAGCAGGATGCGACCGAAATTGATTACATCTCGCAGCAGTTACTGTAGAGCTAAAACAAATCTACACTTTGAGATGACTGCAAACACCAGGTTTTACTTTGGACTCGTTTGTGTCAAACACACTTGATGTGATACTCGCGCTGTCAAATAAGGCGCAAACAAGGATCGTCTGAGGCCTGGCCAGAGAGTCTGGGGAGCATGACCTCCTATGGATCAATATTTCAGGTCCAGGCGTCCCCTTTCAGAGCAGCGCACTGATAAATGATCGATTTGGATCTGAAAGACAGAGACACAAACAGATGCGTCTTTCCCTGGCCTGTGTTATGTCCTCTCCTCTCTCCAAAGTTAATGTGGGGCCTTTTTTTCCAGCCTTCCTGAGACAGAGGGATTAGTGTCTTGTGGTTTGTGAGGTTATTATGCGCGGGCTCATGATAACAGAACTGTCTGGCCATCCTTTGTGTTCAGTAAACTGTGACACAAACCCCTCACTTTCTCCATTTTGTCTCCCTGAATGGTTCATCTCGTCCCATCCATCGTTGCGATTTTTATTGCGCAAAGATCATCACATTAACCCAGTGATTTGAACCCAGCTTCCCGCCCCCCTTTAAAGCCTCTAACACCTGATTAACAGGACGTAAATGAAGGCGGGAGACGTCGCAGTGGGGTTAAAACAGAGATGTGAGTGAGAGGTCCCCTCTCATCGATGTTTGTGTAAAGGCCCCGTTTAGACGTGCAGCGCTTCCAAACGTCAATCAGCTCTTCTGTGTCGTATTTCAGGGAACGGTTCAATTAAGCAGATATAGTGGCATATTTTAGTTCCAGTCAATGCCCTATTGAAAAGCACTTAATGGCATGTAAATTGTTCCTTTGCGCATTTAGTGGGGTTCTGGTAAATAAAGATTTAAACACTCCACAATTGTCTCTTTAAGTGCCACTGCTGTTAAAGCTAATTGGGCTGTGGGGTTTTATATCTTCCACACTCGGCACCAGGATAAAACCCCCCAATCCAATTGACATGTTGGAGTGGCACAGTGTGCAGGCACACCTCCTGCATATTGTAATGCGGTCAGGCTCAGGGCAGCCTGCAGGAGGATGTGTGTATGTGGGTGCGCATTTGGTTGTAGAATGGAAATTAAGGACGCTGTTTTATCTTAATTTGATCCAGTGGCGATAGATGTTATTAATCATTCTTTTTATTTACTTACTGAATGTTTTCTTTCCAGAATCTGCAGATTTTCAAAGCTTTTTAAGTATTGTGCATCAACCTGCTGTCGCAAAAGGTCTGAGAGAAAAATCAAGTTGGGCTAAATGACAAATGACTTGTATGTAAATGCACGGAGCAGCATTTTACTTATTGCATTTAAAATCACCATTATCCTCGGTGCGCATGTGGGCTGGGAGTGGGAGTTGGAGGGGGGGTTGCGATGCTGAAAGTGAGGCTGGGCCCTACTCGCTCGGCCACATCAATCAATAAATTCAAATTACTATTCCAAATTCATCACAGTCACACAAATCAATGCCGCTGCCCTGCTTAGCTAATGTGAAAATGCCAGTGTCTGCACACACACACACACACATGACAATCCAGCCCTGAAACGAAAAACAGAGAAGAGATAGGCCCGTTTGAGGGGGGGGGGGAGAGTGTGTGTGTGTGTGTGTGTGTGTGTGTGTGTGTGTGTGTGCCCTTCACGCTCAACATCTCCCACTGCAACGAGGGCAAAGACCCACAGGCTTCCCCACCTATTGTGTTCTCCGTACGCAGAGCCAATCAGCCGGGCCCAAGCTAAAAGCTTTAACCTCTGGATGCCTTTCTGAGCATCTTAAAGCGCGCGTATTACTCCGCCACTGTATAAATAAATAGGCAGGCTTCATTGTAAAGCTGCGCGAGTGAGAAAGACGCGGTACGAAGTGAGGTTTGCGAGGCATTTAAAGATCGCATTAACGATGAAAACAATTCGTCTTTGCATCTGTGTTGAATTCCACACTCCATCTCAATGTATTTGGTCGGGTCAATACAGGCCTGATCGATAAGGATAGCCAGTGCATCTATCAATTATCCCGCCTCAGCACTCTCTCCCATTGGTCTCTCCCCCGGAGCGGAGGGGGAGGCGGGGGCCGGAAAAAGGGGGAAATAGGACAGCTGTTATAAAAAAAAAAAACGCTATTGCAACACCTTTTTTCTTTTCTGTAATCACGCTCCATTTGTTGTGTGTAATGCACTCTCACGCATTTGTCCTTTGGGGTTTGGGTTACACCGTCGTACGTGTAATATCCACGCATGGCACATCTTTTACAGACAGAAGCTGCAGAATATATTCTGTTGTATCTCCAATTTGTTGCTATTCCTTCACAAATTGCGGGTCTGCATGTTGCATCAACATCTGCACACACATGCCCCAATTCTTTCCTTGTGACAGTGATGAGGTGCCATGGCATCCCTCACAGAAAAAAAGAGAGAGAGAGAAAAAAAAGCGCAGTTGGTTTATTACCATTTGAATGGCCGGAGCACGTGCCAGGGGGCGCAGGTCAGGACCCACAGGACACGCAGGGAAAACATTGTTGAGAATGAGGGTGAGAGGCCCCTATTCATGTTTCAATGGACTACACGCAGTTTACACAGGCCTAATCCCGGAGCAATACTCCTCCCTGTGCACCACCATGCACCGTCACACTGAGCCCCTTCCCCTCTGCGCGTGCACCACTGCAATGCCTACATTCGTTTCCGCTCTGCAAATATATTCTTATTGAGCTGTGCTTCCTTACAGGCTGTAGGGTCAAAGTTCGAGCTGAATGCAGGCTTTTATCTTATTTGGTTGACTTATAAAAGTAGAATGTTAAAAAATAAGGGTATAAATTAATTATTGAAATTATTAATAATTAATTATCTGACAATTATATACATTTATAAGTGCAAAAAGAGTGTCCAGTCTAGTTTTTTGTTTCCCTATGCAAAGCTTTTATCCTGAAGAGTTTCATAGGCGCTGTCCAGAGTGCTGAAACGTGCATCCAACCTCTCTGAACTGCACCATCTTCTCCCTGTTTGTAGGACAGTTCAAGGTGGTGAACTGGACTTTTACCAATACATAGTTAATAGCATTCTTGTAGGCCCTAAACACCATTATTTCATCCAACAGCTCCCACCCATCGATCAATATTACAATCCACAATCGCGTCAATCACATCGCCCAGCACCCTACTTTCCAGTCCAGCCGGGGATTCCATTTAAATCTCATCTCACACCTTCTGGGAGCTGCAGAACACACACACACACACACACACACACACACACACACACACACACACACACACACACACACACACACACACACACACACACAAAAAAATGGAGGTCGTTTGTTTTATTTTGGGATGCTCACAGAAATATCCCGCAGCAACAGAAAATAGTCCGAGTGGTGCTTCTTTGGGGTCATTTAAGCCGGGATAATGGGTTTAATTGGATGGGGCATTACGGTGTGATTGATGCGGGTTAATCTAAAACAGGATTTTTTTTTCATGAAGATGTGGCTTGATGTTAGCCTGCGAAATGATCGATTGGGACTTTAATAATTGATGTGTGAGGGGAAGATAGGGGGGGTAAACAGTGCAGCTGCGGTTTCAGAGCCTCGTTGTTCGTTAAGCACAGCATCGTGTGCTGTAAGTAGTGAGACACGCATGTACAAGCATCGCCTTTGAAATCCTCTGGTGGGAGAGCAACAGTCATTTTCTGGAGGTTATACCTCGAGGCTATTTGGTTTTAATCCCGGGTTCAGTGCGGCTCAGACCAGATGAAATGACATCTCACGCCCTGCATCATTATCTGCAGCCCGGAAAGTAAGAGGCTGGCTGTATGTGGAGGAGGGTAAAGCCAATTAATTCAATGTTAAATTTGCATAAATCTTCATGTTGGACGCCGATTATTAGATGCACCATGTAAGTTACATAAGGATGGCGGCCTTTGCGAATTAACACCTACACATGCACCTTACACAGCTTCCTATAAGATTTCTGTCCACCACTGCATCATATCACAGCCTGCATACGTGTCGCCTCCCCGCTTCTCTCCCGTGTGTATGTGATCGGGATGTAGAGTGCGTCTGCGCCACATTGTTAAGGCCGATCTGGCGAGCCCTGAATCTGTATCGATTTCCATTCCCCGGCCTCTGCTTTCCATCTCTGGAGCTGCGCCATGCAGCCATGCAACCCCCTCCATCTCCACCATGCAACACCATTTCTCCCATTAACAGCTCACCCTTCAAAACGCACAAACACAATGACTAATAAACTTAGCATGCTCTCGCGCTCTTCTGCTGCACACGTCGCCGCGCGCTCTCTGGTCAAAATGCTGTCTTTTAAAATATGAGGTTTAGAAGCTGATCTCCATTCCTGTGATAGAGAGGGATTAGCAGCACGAGACGTCTTACAGTTCACAGACAGTTAACCTCTTTGCGCTCATTATACATCCCACCCACACTGATCCGTCCCGCGCACACTGCGCTGACCAGCCGAACTGATTATTCTAAATAATGTATTTTTAATAGAAACCACATTAGCCAAAGAAGCACGAGCCTGCACTGTCTCCCACATCCTCACCCATTTCTCTTTTAAGCTACACACACACGCGCGCGCACACACACACAAACACACACACACACACACACACACACACACACACACACACACACACACCTCGTTCCAATTCACACGGGGGGCGCGCTTAGCAATTATAAATGCAGCAGAGGTCTGGACTCTGTACAGTCTAGAATCCCGTCTCTTCTATTTTAGATGATCAATTCCTACGCTCCTCCGTCGCCCCCTCGCCAAACCGGATCGATAGGAGAGAATGACCTTTAAATCAAATTGCTGGCAGAGTCGACTGAATGCACGCGGCTAGCATCAAAGGGTTAATGGCGCTGCGTGCGTCCCACATATCCAGGCAAAAATACAAAAGCCCAAATGTAAGATCACCATAATTAAATGTCATTATTGTGGAATTAAACTGGAAGATTTGACTGTAAAATGCGGTGAGAGCAGCGTGTGCGTCTGCGCGTGAGGATGCTTGTTGAAAAAACAAATCACACTGTGGCTTTTGACCCTCCACAATCTGCAGAGGTTTACACAAGAGCAGAAGCAGGTGACGGTTCCAAAGAGCAGGCTTGTTGTGCAATTAAAATGTTGACCTGAGCACATCAGCGCTGTGTCGGTGTTATGTAACGCCGGGATGCCCCAAAAAACTGGGTCTGCTGCGCCGTGCGTCATGCGCACTCATCACAAGTACCTACTGTTTCCCTGCAACGAATTACACATTATTTTGAAAGATCTGACAGCTAAAAAAAAAAAAGAGTTTGAGTTCCTCTTCCCATCACCTCCTCCTCTAACCTTTACTAGCAGTTATCTTCCCCTCTTATTTTATTTTCCTGACCCAACACTTGGTGAGATTTCATCACTTTTGTTCTGCTGACACGTGTCGGATGTCTCTGTTCCAAAAAGGTGAGCAGGCTGAGGATTTAGTAAAGACAAAGTAACGGATTACTTTTTGGGCAGAGTGGATATAAATCTGTGTCCTGCACACTCTAGCTGCTTATCTGACGCCCTGACAGGCCATCGGTTATTAAAAGGCCGATAATGGCTTGTTTAATGCGCAGCAGAAGAACACAAGGCAAGGACAATGTGCGCGCAATTAAAGAGAAGAGAAGGCACGCGGCGATTGGACACTATCGAGTGTTTTAATCTCCTGTTAGGTGCTAAAACATGAAATCCCTTAAATACAGAGAAAGGTGGACGCAGATTATTCCACTTTTAATTTGGAAAAAAAGGTGAAAATATTTTAGAACGAAAACAGAGAATATTTTCCTTATTTGAAATAAAATCGTCTCCTGTAAATTTGTTTCACACGTCAAAGGAGAGGTAAGATTTTGTAAGACAATACGTGATCAAATGTAGTGTAAAAAACATTTTTTGCTTCGCAGCACAGGAATTTATTCTCGGTTTAGATTTAATGATTTATGGAGTAAAAATAAACCAGCAGGTAGAGACAGAAATGTTCGAGCAAATCACGTCTCCACCTCTCCGGCCCTTTTTGAAATGAGATCCTACAGATGGTTTGTACAGAACCTGTGTAAGTCTTTGTACAGGGTCGATCACAACAAAACCGCAAACACACACACACACACACACACACACACACACACACACACACACACACGCACGCACACACAGCTTATCGTACCCACAGATGCAACCCGAAACTCCGGTTGGGCAACCCCACACAGATCAACAAAGGAACAAAACGGCTGTGAAATCAATTGATGAATGAATCGATGAGCGCGCGAACAGCCTTTATACAACATGATGTTATTAAATATAACGAACAGGCTGCGGGTTATTATGAAAAATATTCATTTGTTTAATTTGTTGCTTTGCTGAGCCGAGGTGAAAACGCTGACTGTTGTTTCTTCAGTTCAGGATTTTTAAATATACAGAAAACACTGCGAGGTTTGTGTACGTGTGTGTGTACGTGTGTGTGTGTGCTGGTGTATGTTGATGTGGATTGCAATATATATCTGCAGTCTTACTGCACACATGTGTTTAACACCCTCAAATATAATTTATATATATATAAATTATTATTTTTATTCTTCCTATTTTTTATTATTATACATTTTAGCATTATAGATATTATTATATATTACACCACAGTCGTTTTATAGTTGTCAGCAGTGACGCACACGTGATTAATTATTAAGTAAATAAATAATAAATAAAGACATTAAATAAATTAAATAAAGCCTCCGATAGTTAAGACGCTTTTTGTGATAAATGGAGCTTTGAGAGGGACATTTAGAAATTAATTATAAAATAAACACTAATAAAAATAAAACCTGTTATAAAAAGGACTAAGTTGCTTCAAGATAATAAACCTTTAATTTTTAAATTTTATACACCTTGTTGAGCATTGGGGGAAAAAATAGACCCTTTAAATGCACTCAGAAGAGCGCAATAAGCGCTGCTTTAGAAACCTGTCTGTTGACTCCGCTCACATGATTGAGTGAGGACTGTATTGAACTGAATCTGTAAAATTCCTGCATATTGAAAATCTGTCCGTCTCCCCGCAGAGTAAACACAATCATCTGACTGCAGATCAGTTTGATGATTCTCCTGCGACAAGTGAGAGCGACAGCTCGGATAGGAAGAATATGAGTTTGGATATATCTCCTGATGTTATTTTTTTAAGCCCGTTCACCTAAATATGAATGGTGTAAATATGGAAGGGGGAAAACTATGACCTGATTGACCTCTGGCTATCCGGCCCTTATTGTGAAGTTGGTGATAATCAGAAAGGATGCCTATCTCAGGCCTCCTTTCTTTCAGTATTTCTACTCACAATTATTTAGTTTCTTTGTGTTTCACTATAAATAAGACTTTGGCAGATTTATGCAGCTTTAAAAAGTGTGTGAACTCAATTCAGCAAATGAAAAGGAGCTTAAATGGGAGTCCTGGCCCGGCTCCACATCCGCATGAACCCCGGACGTTCGGGACTACTTTTTATGGGGTGAATTTAATTTTAAAGCAGTGACATACTTCTAAGGGATGTTTGTGTGTGCGAAAGCAACATCATATTTTATTTTTCTCCCCTTCATATAAGATTATACCGAACACGTAATAAATGCACAAATGCCGGAAAAACACACCGTTCGGGCCCACACCTGTTGTTTGCGGCCCGCCTGTCCCTTTCAAAATAAAGCATCCTGATCATTACCGCTATCACGCATAACTGGTCAAAGCAATTATGAATGAAATCAATGATAATCGCAGATAAGAGTATCACTCCAACAATGGGGCCGCTCATACAAATAAGTGGCACATGCAGAGCAAAGGCTGCTATTAAACTAGCACCAAATGATGCAGGTTCAAATGCAGCCGTAGTGTTCTCTCAATGGCTCAGTGCGTTTAATTATCTAAAACCTCATAAGGAGCGAGATCATCACAGGCTGCAGCCTTTACTGATTATTGATTTTTTTTACTTAGCAATTTCTTAGCTTTAACACTTGGTTGCTATTAACAAATAGCTGGATTAAATTATATTTCTCAGGCGCATCTTACTCTGAAAGGGAGAGCATGCAATTGCGTGATGTGTTTGTGAAAGCAAAGTGTGAAATTCCAGTGCATGATGCAGCAAATGTAAAAAGGCAGAATTGAAATGTTCGCAGGCAGGAGAGCTGCAGAGGTTTGATGTGGGCGAAGGTGTAACTGAGTTCAGGTTGAGTGTTATTGAAGTGCTGGAGAAGAAATGCCTCGCAGCCGAGTCGCGCGAGAAGGCAAACAAACAAATTGTGTCGCTTTATCAGTATATTAACACCAATTCTCACTCATTACATTAAGGAGTATTGAGCTGGAAGTGTTTTGGCCTCGTGTGAGAGAGAGAGAGACAGAGAGAGAGATTGGCATTGCCCTGCAGCCAGAATGAAATAAATGCCACCGTACACACAGGCTGATACACGCGCTGCTATCAATCTTCAGGGCAACAGTCCGTGTGAAACAGCACAGACGTTACTTAATAAACAGACTGAAACTTAAACATCAAAATGTCCCATCATGCATCTGGAGAAGAGTGCAACTACAAGCTAACTGCATAGATTAGCAGCGAGGACGGGGGGATGCTTTTCAACAAAAACCGGGCTGCAGTGTGTGTGTGTGTGTGTGTGTGTGTGTGTGTGTGTGTGTGTGTGTGTGTGTGTGTGTGTGTGTTTTAAAGGCGCCGAACCGTAACCGGTAAACATGTTTATCGGTAAATTAATTAAATCAGCAGACGTTGACCCGCTCTGCCTTACAAACAGGGCTCCATGAGTGGATTTCAACCCGGAAGTAGAGTTTGGAAAGCGAAGATAGTGGACTTAAGGGCTGATTTCAGATGCAGATGTGTAATCATGGTTTCATAAAACACTACAGGCACAATATTAGGCCGTTTGACTTTCTCATTATGAGCAGGAAGGGCAGGGATGATCAATAAATGATTAATGCTCAAGGTGGACTCACATCTGCAGGGACAGAGGAGGCCGGAGACAGCTGTGAGCGCGCGCTAAACACTCCTAGAAACAGGTGATGAGCGTTTGCTTATTTTCCTTCTCTGATATTTTTTTTTTAGTCCGGTAAGAAATCCGGATCACCACGCTTCCTTCCTGCCGTGTTCTCCTCTCCACCCCTTCATGAATCTCCTCTCCAGGCCTCCTGCACTCCCCCCTTTCCTCCTCTCCTCTCCCTCCTCCTCCTCCGAGGCATAATTAATTGGACGAACTGAATTTCACACACGAATTATTCACGAATCTATCGATCGATATTGAACACCCAGGGCCTTTCTCTTAACCTCGCTTGGTTTGTCGTGAAGCAAAGAATATTAATGTCATCAGCGGAAGAGAAATAGGCCCGAGTTATACCTTTTTTTTCATCCGAGCTGAGAGGATAAGTTGAAGAATCACTCATTAAGGAATGTGAGAGTTTAAGAGGAAAGAGTGCCAGGCCCGGAAGTCGATTCAGGAGGGTCATGTTTGATTGACATTACCTGGACTTCCGCTTTGCATTTAGCCTATAAAGATAATTTAACAAAAATAAAATGTAAATACAATAGAAAACGCGAAGGAAATGTGTAATTGTTAATCAGGTTTTGTATGTTTGTGGGGAGCCTGGAGGATGCATTCAAAGTAGGTCAGCTCCTGCTCACAGCTCCTCATAGTGACTCATAGAAATCACATTTCTGTGTGCACGTGCAGTACGATCAGCAGGGTGTACACCTCAGAAAACACTCAACACCAAACCAGGATCTCTGCTCCTGTCCGGCCGCTCTTTGTGCCTGACTTTCTGTCCGTCTCTCTGCTCGGTGCCTACTGTAGCTCTAAAAGCTGCAATGATCGATTTTTTTTCTTTTCTACGCTGAGCTTGGTTCAGTAATCAGGGCCCCCTTCCTCACCGATCGATCGATATTGATTACTAAATCCAGCGCCTGTAGCAAATGCAGCGCACTATGGCGCCCCGTGCAGCCGGGGCCACGGCGAGAGCGACACCTGCCGACCGACACTGCACACAGCACGCGGTGGGTGGGTGGGAGAGGAGGGGGGGAGGACGTGACTTTACTGAGGAGGGAGAAGCTGGGACTGTCTGAAGTTGATGTGGAGGCACACACTCCTCCTGTGGCTGGGTTTTATGTGCTTCTAGCAGAGACTGTGCGAGTATAAATTCAGATTTTTGTCTCTTGAATCTTAAAAAAAAATTGTAATTGAAAATACAGACCAGCTGTTAGTTTCCCTGCTTTTACCTCACAGATCTGTTGGCTTCTTAAAACAAATCCATTCATAGATTTTGGAACAATCCTCTTTTCTGTGACTAAATAGATCCATGTGGATTTTACTGCCTGTAAATAGACATAGTGACAGAGAGGCTTTATGTGTGAAATATAATGTTCTCTAGTTAAAAGAGAAGTACATAGGGTGGTAATGTTGCGTTTTGTAAAACTCATCTGATTCATTTTCACAACAGGAGAAATTTAACGTGTTTTTGTTGTTGTTTGTTTTTTAAATAATAAGGAAAAGGCATACTAAAGTTATCTCCAGAGTGTGTGTATGCGTGCGCGTGTGTGTGTGTGATTACAAGCATACCTGTACAAGGTCATACAAGTGGAGAGATCACAGGAGAAAAAGGTCACGCACCAGAGAGCCAACAGGAAGCTGTATAAAATAAATGGAAACTCTGAGTGGACTTCAATATTGAGATAGTGATAAATCTATATTGATGATAACATAAATTTTACTGCTCCAGAAAGAAAAACAGAGGAAGAAAAAAATGCTGCTGCATCACTATATACTATGTCACATTTAAAGTGATATTACATTAAATATTATACATTTATTAAACATAAAAAAGTGTTTAGTCTGAAAAAAATCATATGTATATAAGAAAAAATTCTCCAAACGTTTTTCATTTTTTCGTGTCCCTAAAGACGATCAGTGTCTGTGAATATCAGCACTACTCACTGCTCCTCCGTGCTCTTCAAACAGGCTGCGTTCGAGCTTCTCTGCATGTTCAGGATCTTTCTCCTGCTGGGAAACCGATCCTCTTCCACGCAAGTCATAGCGGGGGGGTTGGGGGGTGGATTCACGTCTTTGCTGGGAACCGGTAGAAGCTTCTCCGCGGTGAGAGGGGAGCTGATGCTGCACAAGTCCCCAAATGTAGAACAAGTAGAGCCTCCTCAGGTAAAATCATGTTTGCTCACAAAAGCTTTGTGATTTCAGCTCCGTCATTAAAACTGCGATTTATAAACAACAAGTTTCCCAAATCTGAAATTACGGCATTATTTGGTAGATGATAAAAATTAGACTTCTATTGGTATTAAAGAAACTGTTTGAAAAGCAGCATTGATGCTGCGCATTCCCAACCATCATATGAGTTGTAATAACTAAAGCATGTGTTGTGCATCGGCTGGTTTCGGTTCTCAGAGGCAGGTAGTGCTATGTTTCCGTAAAGATTTTAGCTTAATATATTGGCTCACCGTTACCGTGCAAACTCGAGTGTGTTAGTTTTGCTGTGGAAAATCACACGTTAAACGTCCAGTCAAAGTGTAATTCAGGGCTGTGATGATTTTTACCGCAGATGTTTTAATTTCTGGTTGAATTTAATCTTCTAACTGGATAGCATCATTATATATTTAACAAGGATAAAACACACTT
Organism: Semicossyphus pulcher; assembly: GCF_022749685.1. NCBI lineage: Eukaryota > Metazoa > Chordata > Actinopteri > Labriformes > Labridae > Semicossyphus > Semicossyphus pulcher. Next base: position 14,798,834 of record NW_027211715.1, read on the forward strand.
ACACACTGTATCTTTCTTATACTCAATATGTGTACAATAATTTGTAATCAGATATTTTAGGAGAATAAATGTAAGTTGAAAAAAGCTGACAAAATGACTTCTGGAAAAAGTGCGATATCACATTTTTACACAAGCTTTTCTCAGAAGTTGGATGTCTCTCAGCAATGATTGACGTGTGCATGAATGATTTCTATGTATTAAACTAAAGACGAGAATGTTTTTTAAAATATGTTTTCATATTTCTGAGTGACAAATACGTCCATAATCTTGATTATAATTCATTTTAGCTGGGCTGCCGACATTTCCCCCTGGAAATGCTGGATAACATCTTGCTTGAGTCTTGAAAAAAGACCCCAATAAATGCAAGGAAGTATAATTTTAGCAAATGTTCTGTGCTGTGAATAATTTCAACTGAAGTCCAGATGATAAAGTGGCGTCGCCCTCTTCCCTGCCTGTAATCCTACCATAAATCAAAGCATTATATATGATGATATACACACTGTAAACACAAGCCTGCATTAAGACAAATTTGTATGTTGCATATTAGCATGTGTGTGTGTTTGTGTGATGTATATCCAGCTGCAGTGTTGATGTGAAATATGAATATGATGGATGGGCCTGTGTGCAGGTTAGACATCTGTAGTAAACAGATTGGACTGCAATGGCTGATCAATGGGCTCTGTTCCACTGTAATTAGACACACAGCGCCAGTGCTTGGCTCCAGCCACTTCAGCATAATCACAACCTTCCCCCCCAAACACACACATACGCAGACTCATGCGCACACACAAGTAGAGCATAAGAGAAAAAAAAATTCTGTCCTTAAATGCATCAAGACACACACACACATACACACAGCGTGGGAGTGAGACATTATTGAAGGCGAGTATGAAAGTATCAGACAATACCAACGGCAGCAGGTGGAGACCCCACAGGGATGGCATCTCTCTCTCCCTCTCTCTCCAATTTGCTCTCGTTCTATGGAGACAGTAGGGAGGCTGAGAGGGACACACAGCCCGCTCTGGCAGGGTTCGATCCTCAGCCAGCAGGGGAACGTGTGGCTGCAGAGGTGGAGCCTTAACCTTCCACGCACAACTTCCACACACACAACTCCTGCTCCATCACCTCTGGACACCGTTTGTGTCTTTTATGGCTGTAACTGTCTGCGGCTTTCCACCCAGTCTCCCGCAAACACTTTGAGTTAGAGCACACTTACCCACAATACAACAGTCGATTAACTATTAATTTCTGTGTTCGCTGCCCACAACCCCTCCACCCGCCAGGACCCCCTCCCAAACGTAAAAAGAGTACACTCGGTGTGTTTTCTTTTGAAAATTGCTCTGCGTATGGGAAGGGGCTCGTAGCAGCCGGTGCATGCACCTCTCGAGTGTTTGTGTTTGGGGAGGGGGGGTGAGTGGGTTATAAATACCCTCTCAGAGCTCAATAGAGTGGGCTCCAGTGGGCTCCGTTTGAAGTAGCAGACTGTAGACCTGCTGGGGGGGATTCTGACCTCAGTCCCTACAGAGAACCCCCCAATTCCTACAGCAAAGTCGGTCAATATCTCTCTTTCTCCTTCACTCGCCGCCCCTCCCTCCTCTTCTCAGCTCCTCTCTTTGGCTCCCATACACACACACACATACACACGCACACACTTTGTCTTACTCCTCCACCTTTCCTGTTCTTTTCTCTCCAACCTTTTCTTTCCCTGCGTCGGCCCCTCCTCTATCTCTCATTTCCAAACACACACACACGCACACAAAATGCTTACTTTTGTGCAACAGTCACTCAGTCCCCCATTGCGACTCAAACTGCATTAATATTGAATCAAACAGCAGTGTCTCCAGCTAGCAGGCAACAGCCAGTCCCACCCCCCTCCTCACCCCATCTTTCTCTCACCGCAGGCTGGCTCCCTGTCTGCACTCTGCAGGATGGAAGGAATATTCCCACTGGGCAGGAGGCATGGATTAGCTTTAAATCAACTTTAATATGGCGATAGAGATGGAGCTGTAGAATCTGTGCTGCTGTAAAAACTCGTTTTTATGTGTTTAAGTGTTGGCTAATGATACATTTAGTAACTTCCCTCCACCTTGTGTCTTTGTTATTTAATAAGGAAAACAATCACTTTTGTATATTTACCTTGCTTTGTGTTCTCTTTCTCCTCTTTGCCTCCCACTCTCATCCCCATCCCTCCCACCGCTGCCATCCACACCAAGCCTGCAAGCGCAAAGAACAGGAGCAACACAAGGACCGCAACACGGCGCCCAAGAAACAGCGTCTGGTCTTCACTGACCTGCAGCGGCGCACACTCATCGCCATCTTCAAGGAGAACAAGCGCCCATCCAAGGAAATGCAGATCACCATCTCCCAGCAGCTCGGCCTGGAGCTCAGCACCGTCAGCAACTTCTTCATGAACGCACGCCGCCGCTGCGTGGACCGCTGGCACGACGACCACGGTGCCAGTCCCGGGCAGCCGGGCACATCCGCCACCACCTTCTCCAAAGCCTGAGAGGAGGAGAGGACCTTCAGAGGGCCGGGGGACCAGGTTGGAACGACAGGCAACACGGGAAACTGGCTGTGAAACCTGTGTTTAACAACCCTACCTGGTTCTGGACCGTCTGAATGTGTCCTCTGCCTGAGAAATCCTTTGTGCCATGCAATCATCTTTTTTGTCAGTCAGAATTTCAAGCTCTCACCTGAAACAAGCATAATCTAAAAAGGTGAAATGTGAAGTCAGGTTCACTCTGCATTACTCACACAAGGACAATCATTGATTCTGTCTTTTTTGGAAGAAAATCATTTTTATGGCATCTGAGAAAGTAAAGAGACACCAAAGATTTGATGTTTTCGTTGGGACGGTACCAGACAAACGCCGGCCTCATTCACCACCCAAGTAGCCACTGATTCTGCTTCTTCTCCCGACTCACCTCCTTTGTGTCTGCCTCTCTCTCTCTCTCTCTCATCCTCTCTCTACGCCGGCACACGGAAGCAACAAGGGCGAAAAGAACGGCAATAAATCTGACAACAGAACAGCACATAGCCTTATTATCCGAGCCCCGTCCTGCACACACAAGGCCGTCATAAAGAAAACAAACGCAGCCTATGAAAAAAAACAACAACAAGGCTTTTCTTATTCTCCGCCTCTACCTCCCCCCCTCTCCTGTAGTCTCCTTCATTCCTCGGCCAAAGGTATTCCCTGATGGCCAGCCATTTCAGAGAGCAGCTCGGCCTGATCATACGGCAAACTAATGAATTGAAAAATGAATCGATGCAGACAGAGAGAGCGGGGCCTTGACCCCTCCTGAAGGTGAAACTCAAGACGCTCGGCAGTAGATACTCAGGTCTTCCAGGCCCAGGTCTATATTTTTTGCACAGATGTTGGAGGCCTGCAGGGAGACATGTCATTGTTACTCTTTGCCTGAGCCTAGAGTCTGTGTTTCTCTGACCAACAGGAGAGGCGGGCGAGATGTCTGGACGTGCTCTTTGTTCTGCTGGGAGCTCTTCCTCTGATCAATAACTGAGAACCAAGCGACAACAACACGATCGGGCAGCCGGCCAACTACATTACAGCTGCATATGAAAAGCAGAATGTAAGAGGAGCACATGGAACCCACTGGAGATGGGGACACAAAGGCCTCATAACAGCAGCAGCGGCAGCAGCAGCAGCAGCACACCTCTCCCTCCCCGGTTCTGCCCGTGCTGGCAGAGCAACAGTGCCCCCTGCTGTCGAGAGCAGAGACCTGAATCCAGCAGAGAAAAGGGGGCTCGGAGAGGAGGAGAGGGAGGGAAGAGCCACTAGATGCTGAGGAGAAGTCACGGCACAACACATTCACGGCCCTCGCAGCTCTTTGAAGGCAGATCAATAGCTAACCATTATCCTATTGTTGTTCCTCATCCAACCAGCACTGGTGAAGCCGGAGGAGGGGGGATGGTTGAAGCGAACGCTGAAAACGCAGGGATTTAGCAAAGGCAGGGATTAATTTAGCCAATCCAAATGTTACAGAATCCACAACATACAGAAGACACACAGAGAGGGGATAGACAAGTATCAGTGCTGACACAGACACATTCGAGGTTCACATTATTTCTTTGGGAGGCTTCATATTCTGTCACTTTTTCATTCCATTTGCAAAAAAAAAAAAGGCTCTCAACAGATGTGATTCAAACCAAATCTCCTGGTTATTCCCACACAAGGGTTATCAGTAGCTAACCCGAAGCTAACCACCACACTCAGCTGTCAAAATGCTACAATAATTAGTGCCAATGCTTACTGCCTTAATGCGAATCAAAGAATATGGTACTAGGGTTCACACACAGCTACAGTGCGCCCCACTGACGACGGGCGGTGTGTGCCATAGCAACCAACAATCAGCTTTTAACTGAATTAAAATATACTTTTGTAGTAAAAAAAAGAAAAAAAGAATCAGATTTTAAGGCATACAATAACCAAACCTCAAACGACAAAGATACCACACACACAGTATGTGTCACAAACACACAAGAAAATGTCTCCAACACATAAAGGACACATTTTGAAGCAGAAGAAAAATCTCTCATTCTCTCTTTGGTTCTCTACCTCCTCTGTCCCTCTAACCCCCATTGCCCCCCCCCCTCTCTCTTTCTCTCTTCCTCTCTATATTGATGCGGGTATTTAATTAGTACCATAGACACAAAGTTTCTATTTCTTGTAACTATTGTGCTCTGTCGTGCATAAGTAAGGCACCTTGTTGATAAATCAAAAACAAAAAAGGAAGGACTTTTTAAAAGGATTAAAAAAAAAAGAGGGATGCAAGGACCGAGGCCAACGAAGGATGTATTTTTTTTTTTGCATTCTGTGTGAATACAGACTCGGACGAGACATTTACCATGTGAAGGAGAGACAAAAAAGAAAAACAGGGAGCTGCTGAAGAGAAGAATAAATGACGGACGCTCGCTCTCTTTTGGCATCTCATGTCAGAACTGTGGTAACTCTCAGCCCCCTTTCAGCTGAGCCCCGAGAAACGGGGCCAAACGGAGGGGGGGGACAAAACACGACCTCCAAATGTCCTGGCTGATTCAGTGTGTTTTAGCGGAGGGCGGGCGGGGGGAAAAAGCTCGGGACTCAATAGTTATCTGTATGGTCTTAAAAATGCAACTGTAGCATTTCCAACAATGTAGTCAGATTAGCGGTGCAGATTAGATAAGCGATGGTCATTGTAGAGGAGTGGACTGAGAGGTACTGACTAACTCCACATTGCTGTAAGCAGTGAGGTAACGTCGCCAAAGGATGATGAGCTAAAATCGATTTGTGGTATACAGTTCAGTGAGCTTAGGTAGATAGCTAGATTCAGCGCTAGGTATTAGGCTGACAAAATGACATTTGTTTGTAGTGAGAACCAATGTGGCTACCTCACTAAGCTGAGTGGTTTGTGAAACCGCCACTAATACCAAAGATACTGCAGCCTACCGGTCCCAAACTGCCTAGGGGGGGACACACAAAGCATAAAATAAAAGAAAAAAGAAAAAAAAAAAGAAGCCCCCCCTCTTTGCCCAAAACTGTTACACACACACTGACAATATAACACACACACACACACACACACACACACACGTTTGTACTAACAGCGCAGTCAGACTGCATCGTGCCACATAGGAGGAGGTGGCTACCTTGCAGACAGAGTTGAGTGCCTTTTCCCTTCAACCACGGGTGGGACTGCACTGGACACACACACATTCACAAACATGCACGCACACTCAGACAATGCACCCATAATTGGATGGACAGAAAGGGGGGCCAAAGAGAGGGACACAGAGTGGGGGCTGTGTCAGCATTTTCTCCCATATTGACTTTCCATCTTGATACACTAGAATACAAGCACTTTATCATGTAGAAAGTCTATAAAACATTTTCTATACACTATTTATTTGAAACAAAATTATATGTTACTCCTTAATCTGTCAGTCTTTGTTACTGTATCGTTGATCTTCTAGTAGCTCACAGCTTTTCGTGCTTTTTACTTTTCTTTCTCTCCGCCCAGGCGTGCTCGGACTCTCAGCCACTTTACCTCTCTCACATCAGAGATATTTTTGTGAAACAGAGAACGAGGGGGGTAAAAAAGGGGCCGAGGCTCCGAGCGCTCGGAGGGCTGTAGTTGTAAAAAATCTAACCACGAAATGTCTCTCTCTTTTTTATCTCCACTGCGTGCAAGCACAGAGGCTGCACTAGAGAAGTGTGGAAGACTCACAGACAGATTATAGACACAAATTCTCTCCTCCCTCCACTTCGTCTGTCCAGCCGACCTCTCCCCCTGGCTAGTGCTAAGACTCGGTAGGCGTGTGTTGACAATTAATTCTGAAATACCTCAAAAACCTTTCATGTAAACTTTATGTAATTTAGACTGAAAATAATACTGCTAATGATAACAATGATTATGAAACTATGATACTATGATAGTTAGTTTTGGAACTTGTGACTTGAAGCTTTATACTGTTAAATTCCTTTTATTTGTTTGCTCATTTTTCTCGTACGTTCTCTCGTTTGTTTTTGCTACGGCATGTACTTACTGTTTTCATAAAGGAAAAGACATTGTGAATGTTTCTGTGGAGGGTTACATGAGAAAAGAAGAGACAGAAGAGAAGAGCAAGAGTAGAGAGAGAGAGAGGGGCAGGAGCTACTCACGTCAGATGTGTAGTTCAAAGCTCTCTCCGAGGCGGGTACACTTAAAGGAAAAAAAACAAGGGAAAAAAACAAAGAAAGAAATGACAAAAACATGATTTTGGCTGAATTCCAAACCAAAAATTTGATGTTATACCAAAGGAGGAAAACCTTTTACTCATTGTTAGCTTTCTTCTGCCTTTAAGTTGTCTTTTCTCTGAAAAAAAAAAACATTTTCACAGTTACTTTTGAAGGTTCCTGGGTGTGTTCAAGTGCTCCTGATGTTCTTAGAATATTAAAGACCAGCACCTCCTATTGAAAAGAAGGTGCGCCTTTTTTTTTTTGTGCATGGATATTGTATAACTGTATAGAAACCAACAGGAATGACCTGTGATTTTGTGGGGAGAGGAGGAGGATGGAAAGACTTGGGAGTGGGTGGAGAAGGGGTGGGGGATATTTTGGTTATCAAAACAAAAAAAAAGGTGGGGAGGATTTGGGTTTTAGGCGTTGGAGGGGTCCTTGTTTTTAGAATTTCCGTCACTGTTGGATTCACTGGTTGTGTGCATGTGTTGTTGCAACCCTTCCCCTTTCCCCATGTTTCTTTGATGTATATAAATCCAGACAGTAGGGGGCAGTGTGTGCTGGGGGAGGTCAAACTCCTCTCCTCCCAATCAATAGCATTCAATCTTCATTCCTCAGCTTGCGGTCTGCACTCGGGTCCTGAAATGTGTGTCTTGCTTTTCCAAAGACGGGCTGTTTACTTGGAGTTAATCAGAGGGACACACACAGGCGCGAGCGGCCTTGAATATACCTGTATGTTTGTCTACATGCTTTTCTTCAATCTGTGTATGTGTGTTCATTTGTACCAATGTGGAAGACAAAGTGTTTCTTTTTTATGTTCCTTTGCTATGGGTTGCAATATTTGTCATGCAAAAATTTGAAACCATTTCTTACTGACTGACCGACCAACCAACCGCAGAACCACTCGGCAACCGATGAATCCGACGTGAAATGTCGTCCGCATTTGCTGTCAAACAGCATCCGTGTGTGACATTTCAGCGTGGGATCGAAGGTTGCCGGTGGGACTGATGTAGACACCCCCAGTCACACTGTGCTCTCCCTCTTCTGTTACCTGTTAATCAATCAGAACCAAGTGTCTTTGTGATGGTAGAAGACAATCAGTTTCAAAACAAGAAAAAAGGTAGAAAGAGGGCAGGCCAGTGGGGAGGAGGAAGGGGAGGACGGAAGAACAAAATCAAGGGAAAAGAGGCTCTCTGAGGAGTGACGAGCTGTAGTGCCCGACCGCCAAACGACTGCCCGACGACCCTCGAACGCATCCATCCTCCATCCATCGCAGCCTAATCTGACTCGCTTACACACAAACATTTTAAATTCACTCCCCCCTCTCGTCCCCCCGTCACTTTCCACCCACCCGTACTCCCACTGCCACAATGTAGTGCACTGCAGGAGTAGAAAACGACACCTGTGGTGCAAAGACCATGTTTCCCATCACCCACCACGATTTCCTGCTAATCTAATGATGATGTAACCAGCCGCGAGGAATAAAAAATGGCTCCGGTTGGTGGCTTTTGCACAGAGAACTATGCAAACACCTGACCCCCCCAATCTTAATCGTTGCTGCTGGGTCAGAGTGTACAACCCTCAACCCCCCTTTGTCCCCTCTCCCTCCTCAAACATTAAGACACTCCCGCTCACACATTGACCTCCATGACCTTTCCCATTCCCCGCTCCCTCCCTCCCCTCGAGCCTAGAGCAGGCGGAGAGGCCCCCCGGTCACTCTGGGTACAGTAGAGAGTGGCTGGGGGAGAGAAGAGCACTACAGCGCCCCGTGTTTCACCAGACTGATGTCACACAGCTTTACACAAATGCCCCAAACTGCCATTGACATCAAAATGGAGTCCATGTTGATGTTTGCTAGCCGATCCTCCCCCGCTCATGGCTCCATTGCTCTACAATGTTGGACTGTCTTTGTTCCCCAGCGCCAAGGAAGGGCCACAATCAATGCAAAGACACCTACATTGTACTTACCTAAGTTTACAAAGTCGTCTGGAGATGGTGGCTTATATTGCACTCGGACAGACAGACAGACACACAAACAGACACAGGCACATGCTGGAGAGGGTGAGTCTGCCTTTTGAGAGTGTTTGCTGAAACCAAAGATGAAATCAGAGGTACGACAATCTGGCTACCAAACCTAGAAGACAATGTTCAGCTCTCTGGGCTGCTCTACGGGTCCTGTGATTTTACCGGCCATGTGGACATTCCACCAATTGCACTTAAACACACACACACACGAACACACACACACCCTGGTGTAAACTCCCACACACTCACGTCCACCCACACAGAAACGAGGGATAAACCCACTCTCAATGTCTGGTCAGAAAGCCTCTTTTCCCTCCTCCCACTGCAGAAGCCGGAGAGCCTGTGGAGGACTTTTAGTTTCACTCTAGTTGAGACTTTTGAGAAGGAAAAAAATCTGAGTAATAACTGTTACAGAAAAATAAAAACTTAAAAGGATAATATGGGTAAAAATTGCGTGTTTTGAAATAAATTAACAAATAAAACAATTGTAAAACAAAGCGGTGCTGTCGGTTTATTGTGTCGGTTTGATCTTCAAAGGAAATCCCGGGTGACCGCCGGAGATGGAAATTAGATTTTTACCAAGAGTCTGAAACAACAAAGATCTCAGCTGTGCCTGCAGAGGTAAACTGTCTGTATAAAGACAAAGGAAAAGACTTATAGTTCATCATGTATTTTATAACTGTACAAAGCATGAGCATGAAAATTAGCAACAAAAAATGTTTGAAGTACAGACATTAATGAAACATGTAATCAATTCTATGCTGCTTTCTATTCAATCAAATGTAAGATCCTTGGATTCATCAGGTTGAGTTAGAAGTCATTCTGTGCATCATTTTCTCGTATTGTCCTTCATGTGGGATATTACTTGCAGTCACCTTCTCAGCCACCGTCGGCACCGTGCTGCGGATGCAGGTCCCCGACGTGATGAGGCGTCCAGTTCCGGCTCCCTGAGAGAGAGCGTACGAGGAGCGACGCAGAGATGTTCCTCTTCTCAGCTTTGACCTGAGCTCCACCAGCTGACAGGAGGCACTGTGGACCTACGAGACAGCAAGGTAAGAGTTAGGCAAGGAGGGTGGATTATATGCACGGCCAGGCACAGGGGAGAAAGCTACGTCACATGAGGTGGGACAAAAAGTTGTGTTTTGACAACTGAGTAACGGTAACTTAAAAGCAATCTGCAGTGCAGTCGGTGCTGACCCGGCCTGTTTCGACCCCGGCCTATATTTCCCCGTTCTGGGGTCCCAGCTTTCAAATAATGATGGATCCCGGTCGGTTCCGGGTCGTACATTTCCGTGTCTCTTTGGGTTTCGGTACGAGATTTGGGACCCTTGGAGACCTCTTGTTTCTTTGCATGGTTTTTTGTTTTGTTTTTTAATATACAAATGAAACATGGTTAACTTGGTGAGTGGGGAAAGAAGGATTTCACAACAGATGAAAGAAGTAGGTCAAAAGCTTTACCTCAAACAGATCAGAAGTAGCATCAAATGCCAACTCAGTTTCAGCATTAATGGTGCTCACAATGAATATTTTCATTTTCAGGTGAGTTTTACAGTCAGAACTCATTAGGATGCAAACAACTGAAGATTTTTTTTTTAAAAGAAAAATCAGGGTTCCCACTCTTTTTACGTAATATATCATTTACTGGTAGGCCTAGTACTGACACATTTAACCCCAGTTTTATTCCTCCTTTTTTTGCAGGTTTCACGATGAAGTGTCTCAAGCCCCTTTTACACTGCCAGTTCAAGGCGGGATTATTACACCTGTTATGTTCTGTCTTCTGTGTAAAACGCACGGAGGCGCAATGATGGAGCGAAGTCGTTCATTAAGCCTACATCTATCCAAGTTACACCTGAAAGGACTTAGCAATGTATTGAAAAAAAAAAAAGATTATAAAATTCAAGTGTCATACTTTTCTATCGTCTTTCAGTTGGTTGGAAAGCGTCTAAAGGCAGCGATCTTACATCACTCGCAGGACTCGATTGTGAATGTGACAGCTCTGGGAGCTCTGACTGGAGTTGAAGCGGCAAACTTGTGCTGAGCGTGGGGCTAAATTAAATTTAAATTTTCCAGGACAACATGAAATTATTTCCAGGATATTTGGTCATTTTAATTAATTTCCAGGTGTTTCCAGGACTGGAAAACTAGTCTCTAAATTTCTAGATTTTCCAGGTTTTCCAGGACGTGTGGGAACCCTGAAAATACTGAAATATTCTTTGACTGCTGGATTTTTCTCTAGAGCACCTGCATAAGGCGAATGCTGTTTGTTTGACCTCTTATGAAACTGCAAATGAATATATGTGAAGGAGCCATGCTGCTATTTTGTCTGAGCTGTCCTATCAATTAAAATTTCTTTACTAATTTCTACTTGTGTTTAAAATGTTTTTATTTGTAGTTTTTATTCTATATACATTTTTCTCTTTCTTAGTTAAAGAATGTCTCACCTTGTGTTTGTCAGGGACGGTGAGGATGACATTGAGAGCCAGTGCAATCATAGAGGGCAGAACAGCCGTCCAGGCGGTGAGCAGAGCTGTGAGCCACACAACGGGATCGATGAAGGCCTTATCCGACACGCCTAAAGGAAAGCACACACAGATGATGACAGATCATCAGATAAAAAAATACATTCAATAATCACAAACATTTCATTGAATATTAGACATTTCTTCCGTGTTTTGTTGTATGTTTTGTATCCAGCAGTTCCTACAGTAATGGGTGTTAAAAAGGCTGAAGCCAGGATCAACATCACTCAAGTGACGGACAAAGAAAAGATTAAGCATGCACTGAGATGAGAGGAAGTGTACCCATAAAGTAATAGTCGACGGGTGATCTCTCAAACAGTTTGGTGCTGTGGGTGAACTTGGAGCAGATGAAGAAAAACACCACAGAGACGCACACGGCTGCTATGTTGAACTTTGTCCAGTATCTGGTCAGCAGCACGATCTGAGAGACAAACACAAACACTTCAACCAAATAGTAAAGTTCATCTGGAAAAGGAAAAGGTAAACAAGAATAAGAAATAATATTCAATTGAATTTTACTTTATTAAGCTATGATAATAAGAATCTTAGACATTGACTTGTTATTCAGATTGTCTGTGGTCAAAAGTGTGATCCTGACCTCAATGTTGGCAGTGAACATGGCAGCCATGGCCACAGTGACTGCCATTGTCTGGAAGTCAAAGGCTGTGTTGTAAAAGACTCCAAACGGGATGAAGAAGAGGACAAGCGATGCGTAGACAGCATACAGCAGCGACAAGAAGAGCATGAGCGGGCTAGAGAGCTCCTGTCTCTGTCCAGACTTGTACAGCTCCGGCCACTTCAGGCTGCTTTCTGCACTCACGTCCTACGACAGCAAGAAGCAGGATGAAGACTCAAAACTTTAATATTCTAATGTTCCGATTTTTGAGTTTATAAAAACATCCATCACCTGCTCAAAGAAAGCCAGGCACATGACTGGGGCGGCTGTGTAAAAGACAGTGTAGAAGGCGATGAACCATGTCTCATACAGAGACTGCAAAAGAGAAATAACAGAGGAGTAAATACAGGATGTATGCTCCATGTTGTTTATGTTACTTTAATTATTTGTGTCATTGATATTCATCCAGTTTGTCTTACCTGAGCACTGAAGCCATTGAAGCAACCAAACCATATGTGCACAAGAGCAAAGCCACAAGTCTTAAACAGGAAGTAGCGCAAGAAGATGGATATGCGCCTGTAAGACCAGCGGCCGTGGACCAGCAGCAGCCTCTGCAGGAATCTAAACTGGGACAAAGCAAAGTCTGCGTTCTGCACAGCCTGACCGCCCTCCACTCCTGCTATCCCCACACCAACATGAGCCGCTGATGTCGGGGAAAGATATGGATCAAACAAGAGAGAAAACAGAGTAAAGTGATTAGTAGGTTTTTAATATTCAGAGCTACAAACACACATTTTCTCATTCTGTTCTTTTCTTTCTGTCATCTTTTCAATGAACATGACTCACTCTTGATCATGTTCACATCATTGGCACCGTCCCCGATGGACATGGTGACCGAGTTGGTGTGTTTTCTGACCAACGCCACGATGTCCGCTTTCTGTCCAGGTGTCACACGACAGCAAAGCACCGAGTGACACTGTTCTGCAAGGCTCATGAATGTGGACCCCCACTCTGGCCTCTGGTCAAGCTCTGCCTGGAAAACAACATCATCAACATAATCAAAGAACTCCGATTAGGAGATACTTGTATAAAATAACCACACTTACTAACACCTTTGCTTTTGCAAAAATGAAAGATTTCACGCCTCGTTTTACGAAATCTTGTTTTGATGCATTTTTTTTAGTTCTGCTAGTATATTCTTTTAGGGCCGCTGTTATTAATAATTTTACGATAACAATGGGTCAGATGACTGTAAAACGTGAAGGGGGTCATTTGTAGTGACAAACCAACCAACTATTTGTCCCTGGATTTGAAGTTCATCTCAGACCTGTGGTGTCGATTATGCTACTTTTTTTGTCTTTTAAGAGAGTAAATTAAAGCAATTTGAAGACCTCCAGGAAATTACAAGCTTTTTTTTCTCCTTACAATTATTTTTACATTTTGTAGTCAAAACAATTCATTGAATATTCATGGAAAAAAACAGCCCTGGTTTTAGCTTTTTGTTTTGGTTTTGCTCTTTTGATCAGTCTCTCATCTGTCATCAGCAATTGCTTTAGATGCAGTTGACAGCGGTTTAAAGGGGAAAAACGTTAAAAAAAAAAAAAATACCATAAACAGCATACACTAATTTAGCAATTAGCTGGTGGACAGAGTGGAGCATGTAGCAGCTAAGGACACTAGAACCAAACAACAGAACCAAATAGAGATTGATTATTGTCAAATCATTACACACAAACACAACTCAAAATAAGATGCTAATGTGTCTTTTTATCTTCTAAATGTGTCAATATGCAACTGTTTAGTTTAGTTTTCCGTATCAACTAAAGTAAGCATTGTGTATAGCTTGTTTCCCACATAAAAACTATTATTGGAGGCAAAAGAAAAAACTAATTAATGTCTAAAAAGTTACTTTCTAAAGCCCTATCACAATGTAAACAGTAGCACAACCTTGCAGTTCCTCTTTCCCATCCCATTCAGCGCAGTGTTTCAGGATACAGATTCCTCTGCAAACTGTACGACACCAGCTGTAGTGGCAGCTTAAGATAAAAACCTCCTTTGCCTCTCTGACAGGACGTGAAGTTTCCGACTCATGCTCTCAAAAAGGCAAACTTCCATATAATCCAAAGACGAAACATTCAGACGATTTACTGCACAGAAATCTACTGTTGATTAAAAAAAATGAACTGTTCCTATTACTATCAACTTATTCTATAAGTTGCCTTACTGTAGAGCCGACGGTCAGAAAAAATGTTCCCTGTCCTGCCGAGTTGAATACCGTCTCCTGCTAAACGTGTACCAACAAGTGCCCACATGGCACTTTTACTACAATTAGCTGTGCTTTACGACAACAGGATCAATTTGTTGATCTATATCAATCCGCTACATAAACAAAAATCATATTAATATGAGATAAAGATCAAATATTATTGAAAGATGCCCATCAAAAGTAAAGACTACATCACTTACAACAACAAAATTATTCAAATGAGACAAAATATGTTAAACCTGATTTTCTCTGTGGCTCTAACACCAGCTATTCAGCCTCGTGAAAGCTATATGAGTAAGTTATTTCCTGTGTGTCCGGTGCTTACCAGCTCAGGCCCAGTGAGGACCACTGCCGTCTTTGTTCCTGTCGTCTCCTTGTCTACAGCCCACAGCTCCGTCTGTCTGGCCTTCAAGAAACTGACCCCGGGGTCTGGGGACTGAAGTATCTGTCTGCAGGGGCAAACGCACAAAGATCAATGACAACAAGGGGAGCGTATGTGTGTGTTTGTGTATTTTTATCATTGCTAACCTCAGCTCCTGCCATTCCAGTAACCTGGTATCAGGATCCAGTAGTTTGCAAGAATATCCGATATTCACTGCCGTCTCTGTGAGGGCGAAGAGAGAGAGGGATTGGAAGAGAAAGAGAGGAGACAGAGCAAAGTGAGGCTATAACAGAACAGACAAAACTTCACGTTTGCAACATCTTGCCACAGTATGTTAAAATACCTTTTTTGTCCCCAGTCAGTACCCATACTTTAATTCCAGCTTGTTTTAACAGAGCAATCGTCTCAGGAACGCCCTCCTGAAGCCGATCCTCTATCGCTGTCACCCCCACAAGCTACAAAACAAGTTAGCAAGTTAGTATTCCCGCAGGATATTGGATGTACAACAAAGCAGCATAACAGTCACAAGGTAACAAGTGATGATGAGTGACATCTACCGCAGAGCATAAAAAAATGCATAGGACTCCCAACACATTTATTCCACACATTATTGGTCATGCTGAGGTCAATGATCAGCTATACCACGATAATAAATATGTAACAACATATAGCCAGAGCGCACCTGCAGCTCCCTCTCCATCTGATCATACAGCTTCTCCAGCAGTGCATCGCGGTCACAGGTTGTCATGGCAGCAGACTGGGCCAGGGTTTTACTCCACTGCTCCCATGAGGCCTCAGGAACGGATCGAACCGCAACACACAAGGTCCTCAGACAGGCCTGGGCAAACAACTGACAGAAGAGAAGTTAACAAATGATTTGATGGGCTGCACATTATCTAGTGAGTGATGTAACAGGCAGAAGTGAAGATTTGAGAGATAAATGTATTAGTCTAGATTTAGGTACCAGCTTTATCAAATATGTGTAAATACAATTATTTAAAGAATTTGCCTTATTTTTTTCATTGCTCTCAGTGTTCTTTGAGAGGGATGTGTCTTGACAGTGCATGATGATATGTTCATAAGTGTATGTCTTGTTGTTACAGGGTTATTGACAGTGTATGACTGGTGTTAACTGTTCATCACAGTGATAGCCTGCGGGAATAAACTGTGGTGTCTGGCTGTTTAGGCCTACAGTTCACTGTGTGTGCCAACCAGAGGGGAAAAGCTGGACCATGTTGAGTCTAAGTGGATGACAGGTCTGCAGTGATGTTTCTGCCCGTCTGCCGACTTGGGTCATGTGTAAGTCCTGAGTGGGCCGGAGGTTGGCTGGTTCAGGAGGTTGAACCTCCACTGAGCCTTATTGATGGAGGAGTGCATGCTTCATCGGTATCAGGAAGACCTAACGAGGAGCTTTATCCATTCTCACATGGAACGTTTTACTGGTTCTGAAAAACTCAGATGATTAATAGTGTGTAGGAGCTTTGAAGATCACATCTGAAATGTTTAAATGGATTGTCATGAAATGTGCCACTTTAATGTCCCTGAGGATAAATCTAATAACTATCTCCATCATCAGGTTTATACTTTATTACTTCAGTGTATGATCAAATAAATGTAATAGCTTTCCTAACTACCAAAGATGCTAACACACTAAGCTAACATAGTGAACATGCTTAAGGTAACACCTGGGGGGTGTACTACGAAGCAGGATTTCAGCTTATCGAGGTTACTTCAGGGTTAACTCCGGGCTTTTCAGTACTTCAGGTGCTCCGGAGCAGATTATGTATGAGATAAACCTGAGATCAACCTGTAGGCTACTAAACACACTATCTGACCAATCAGGTCTCTTGATTCAGGGGCTTTGAGAGCTGATCGTGAGAGGGAGGAGGGGGAGAGAGCGGTAAAACACTTCCGCTTTACCATCTGATATTCATGAAGATATTCATCATGCTTTACTGATGTACATCTACAACAGAGATAGATAAAAGCACTGAAGCCTGAAGTACTTTTGTACTTGTTGATTTGAAAGTAAGTAATTGTGGTTTTATATTTATTTTTATTTGCTCTATAAGTCCATTTGACACAGCTGAGGCTTAAAGTCTAAATCTGTCATTAACGCAACAAAAATAAATCTGTGCAAAGTATTAATCTAATGTAATACACAGGTGTTATAATACATATATTGTGCTCTAATGATGTAGCAGTGATATTATAGACTTCATTTGTGCATTTACACAGTATGTCATTTTTTTGCCCGCTGCAGGTGAGAGGATTTTAGTATGAATTAACATCGTCCTATCTTTCTACTATAATAGTTTGCTCTTGCCCTTTATAGGTGAACACACACATATACCCCTTTCCCACCTAATTGTAGCGTGTTGACACAGGGTTTTCAGACCCCGGCACACCCGCTTATAGATGCAGATGATGTCTTTTCCCATTGCCAGTGAAGTATACTCCTTTCGGTCTGTTTTCTGCTGGGTCAGTCTGATGTCACAAACGCGGCAGAGACAGTGTTAGTAAACAGTGACGATGTTACGGTGGTTAGGTCTTTATTGTATCTATTACTCATTCAGTCTGTTTATCAAACTCAGCACAGACAAATTTGGAGCGCTGCTCGGGCAGAGATGGGCGGAATTTGTAGCGAGATGACAAGGAGTCGCAGAAGATACCATCGGAGCATAGCATCGCGGGAAAGGGGGCGGAGATTAGCGTGTCGTCACGGGTTTGGTGTTCCTATCAATGCCAATCGGAGCTGAGGCGATAATTACCCGGGTCTACTGCAGAGTCATGTGACCCGGGTCTGAATGCTGATTGTAGCCTCTCCCATTATGCAAAAAAACGGGTGTTAGTGGGTTTTTTGAACAGTGGGAAAGCGGCTATAGAAACCCTGGGTTGTCTTATAGAGTTGATAACCAGCATCTTGTGATGCCGCTTAGCTTGATTGTCTTTGTCAGGTCAAGAGAAGTCAGATCAGGAAAAGATAGCTTGGGTATGTTGAACTCGCTTCGTAGTATAGGCCCCTGCTCAGCATCAGCATATTTGCATTGTTATAACTGGGATGTTTTTTCATGGGCACTACAGCGCCTCACAGAGCGCAAACATGGCTATAAAATCTCCTTTACTGGATTTCTACATTTTCACAAGTGTGTGATTTCTGACTGCTTCATAATGAAATGGAAACTAACACAGTTTGTTACACATAGAAGGCTCAATAACAATAACAACAAAAATTGATTGTTCAGTAGAAACTCCAGTTCACCTCCAAAGCTCTTTCAGTCATTTCCTGATATGGACAGTCCTTCTGCAGCCTCTCAAAGATCACTATGTCCGCCCCTTTACAGTACAGCTTTAACCCACCCTCTGGCTCCCGCACTGCAATAAAAGACAAAACCAATACGGGAAACTTATCAAGTGGAGAAGTCGACATGGGAGAACTTAGCATAAAGGTGATTTAAAAGGATTACAGATGTTCCTAATATTGAAGATTTGTGGTTTGTTAGCATTAAGAGGGCCTCCTCTCACCCAGGACAGACATGCGTCTCCTCGTGCTGGTAAAGTCCAGCAGTGCCAGCAGCTGATATTGCCGAGTCACACCCAGCTCAGAGACAACAATAAAGTCTCTTGTCCTGGAAAGAAAGACCCAGCCCAGCTCCCTGGCAGCACCCACAAGAGCCTCCTCGTCTGGGGACGCAGCCTGGTACACCGGAGCCTCTGGAAGAATGCAGTCAACACAAAAGGTTAAGAATGACATGTTGTCTAGCTCAAATATCGCACTAGTGTTCTCTGATGTTGAAAAATGTTATCAGATGGAGGTTGAGAACCAAACTTTGATCTGAACCACAATAAAAAAATACACACACAAACAAGCACACAGACACAACCTTCCTTCCACTCTGCCATGACGGTGTGACATAAAGAGAGCGCTGTGAGAAACTGTCTGCTGAGCGCACACCGCTGTCCTCTCAGCTTCTCCAGCAGGCCGGGAGCAGACATGTACAGACCACCACAGGAGTATGAATTCCAGCTTAAGTCCATTGGCTGCAAATATACAGGGAAAGAGATGGTACTCATTGTATATGTTTCCTACCACTGACTACCTAACATGAAAAGAGTCTAAGGCTGATGGCAGCAAGAATTATAGCATGAAACAGGCAAACAGACAGAAATATAGCAGAAATACACAACAAATAAGGGATGAAAAGGAAAATAAAGGTCATAGATGCAGATTCAATGGTACCTCTGTGTCCTCTGCCCTGACTGATGCGTCGCCTGTGAAAGTAGAGAAATTATTTTACATAATGAATCACAAAAAAACATCTGAAATGAAGGTAAAGCACATTACTAGTAGAGAAAACGTGGGCTGAACCACGAAGTGATTCAGACATAGGACATATGGTTGAGGTGATTCTGACAAGGTTTCAGTTACAGTTCTTCTTCAGTGGGCAGAGCTGTCGTTAAATATTTAGTAGATGGACGAGTGGCTGTTGGATATGAACACCTTAAGTGTCTCCTGTTGTCTCGCTCTTGAGGAACGAGTTGTTTTTAAATCCAAGGTTTATGTGAGGACGACTCCCCAGAGGGATCTTTGTTATGCTAAATGTTATGCTACATATTAATTCACTTACCAGTTCATGTTTCTTTCATTTAAAGTGATAATCCCAAAGATCAGCAGTATAAAGTATTATTATGGACTATGGTATCTGGTGCAACATTCGCGGAAAAAAATGACAAGCAGCGCCCAGTTAGTGACGCGTTTTCTATCACGCAGCAGTGGTTGGTCTGCCAGAGAGGGTAGGCGGAGCTAAGCGGCTGCTTTTCCGGTCTCTGCAAGTGTTGCGAGTAAACAGTAATCTACTATGGCTGAACAAACAAAGAAAAGATCGATGACTACAGATACAACTTCAAAAATAAGTGAAATCCAAAGAAAAAGAAACAAATTCAACG
The DNA here is from genome assembly GCF_022749685.1 of Semicossyphus pulcher. Lineage (NCBI taxonomy): Eukaryota > Metazoa > Chordata > Actinopteri > Labriformes > Labridae > Semicossyphus > Semicossyphus pulcher. Next base: position 14,818,301 of record NW_027211715.1, read on the forward strand.
CTCAGATGAAGGCGAACAGTCTAAAAAGGAAAGCCACCGTCAGCGAGGAAAATCAAGAGTTACAACCGTGACAAAGGGAGACAACGGTAGATGTCTGGCAAAATTGAAATCTGTTATCTCACATGCTGAGCTAGAGATGCTTATTCATGCTTTTATTTCTTCCCGGCTTAATTACTGCAATTCCCTTTTCACCTGCCTCAGTAAGTCCTCCCTTGCCTGTCTACAACTGATCCAAAACGCTGTCGCTAGTCTATTGACTCGGACCAGCGGGACAACTCACTTCACACCCATCTTATTCTCTCTACACTGGTTCCCAACAAAATTCAGAAATTCATTTTAAAAGCCTTCTTTTTGTCTACAAAGCACTGAACAACCAAGCACCCAAATACATTGCTGACCTGCTCCATCCGTATATCCCAACAGATCCCTCAGGTCCTCTGACCAGGGCCTACTTGTTGTTCCTTGTGTACAACAAAAGGTGATTGCGGATGTCTTTGAATGCTTTAAAAGCAATTAAAGACATCTCAATTTGGCTTTTGACCATGTAACATAATTTTGTATAATTGCATTTTCTATTCTGAGTTTTTGTTCATTTTTTTGATTGTTGCTGTTGTTGATTTTTTGCACTGTGATTTCTTGTGAGGCACTTTGTGACCTTGCTCTTTGAAAGGTGCTGTAACAAATCCACTTTTCTTACTTACTATAAGCCAGTGAGGCAACTCTAATATAAGGATTCTTATAAAGTGGAAAAAGAAAGAATATATATTATTTGAGTTAACTATGTAGACAAAGAATACTTTGATTTCATGGTCAAAGCAGTCAAAGAAATCTGTTATTTTGTGCTTTAGTCGACAGTCTACTTCCTGTCGACACAGCTGAACAATTTGTTTAAAGTCCTGTACAGATGCAGTTCCAGCGCAGGTTGAATTCTGAATTCGATGTTATTTCTTGGACAAGACAGAGAGAGTCATTTCCAGCTACTTCTACAGCCAATGAAACTTTGTAATCTAAAGCTTATTGAACTACACTGGGTGAGTGTAAATAATGTAAAGTAAACGTAATGTAGTAAATGTAATGTAGTGTAACTAATATTGCAGTGACACTTTAATCTTTAACATTAAAAATTAGTTCATCAGATGAAAAAATCTGAAGATGTGTTCAGTGCATTGTCACCATAGATCTCTCCAGCCACACAGCACTGTCTGAAGAGCAGAAGGTTCTGGGTCAGTGTCCCAGTTTTGTCACTCAGCAGGTATCCCACTTGGCCGAGCTCTTCATTCAGTGAGGTATTTCTGGCCTGGGCCGGTCTGTCTGCCTGCTGCCAATACATCTCCAAATCCCAGCCAATAAACTTGCTGTGGATCGTGTGGATCACCTCAAACCTGTGGACACACACACATGGAGGACACATATACAGTTAGATTATAAACACAAATACCGTTATAATAAGTATGTGCAGTGTTGTACACGACACTGACGTGATGTAGAGAGCTATGGGCATGGCCGGGCTGAGCAGAATGATGTAGCTCCAGAAGATGAGGAACGCAGTGTACACAGGATTGTTGTTTACCACCAGAGCAGACAGAACTTCTGTTCGGCTCATGACCCGACTCGAAAACACGCCGCAGCCTATGGCAAGGAGCAGAGCTGCCAGCAGCACGGACAGGACAATCTAGAGATCAGAAACACAGACACACAGTTTATATCAACTCCATAAGTCGCCTCACTCTTGTCCCCACTGCCCTTTACTCACTCACCCCCAACACAACTTTGTTGAAAACTTTTTCCGTTCGAGTCGTCTTCACCCTCAGCTTCCCGCAGTTCCTCAGGATCTTGGTGTCCGCGCCTGGTACAAAACAGACAACTGTTAAAATGCTATCGCTGCGGCGACTCGGCCAGGCGAGTTGGGAGACCATCACGCTGACTGTGAAAGTTCAAGCCCTCGTGTCAGTAAGTATCTGCTGACGTGCCCTTGAGCAAGATGCTGAATCCCAACCGCTTCCTGGGGTGTCTGACCCCGCTGCCAAGAGGTCAGAGGGAAGAGAGTACTTCCCTTGCAGGGATCAATAAAGTATCACATTATGTTTCCAGTGATGTTGTCTCAGTCTCACATAGACGGCTGAAAGCTGCATGTGGAAAAAGGACAAATACTGAGAATGTGCTCTTAACAACTTAATCTAACTACAACAACACGTCAACTTTGATCACTCATATTTAAAAGTAGACTCTTGCTTGGTGTTTCACGAGGGTGACAGCTATGATCAGGCTGAACTGGGGTCACACTGATAGGCAGTCTCTGATGAATGGTATAAAACCCATCTGTGGATGAATTTGATCTATTGATCTGCTCCACCAGATCTGAAAGGGTCACAGGAGTGAGATCCATGACACCTTTGCCTGGTCCAGTAATATCCGATCAATGATTACTTAAAGGACAGGAGGCGGCTGTAATCAGGCCGATGTTAACAGACTCACAGCTGCAAGAGTTAAGTACTGCTCATAATTAGCAGTATAATGTATTCCACATGATAAAATGTGTCATTGAAACAACTGGAGGCCACAGCAGAAGGTGAAATGAGGATATGTGGCCTGGACAGAAATACATTTTGCAGCAGTTTATTCTCTGTTGTCATACACATCTATCGGGCATGTATCAGGACCTGTCTTCCTCCAGTTTGCCTTAATGTCATTTTCAAACTCATCAGACTTGTTTAATATGGCTAGTGCCAATTGTATGGAGAAAAAATGTATCATCATACCCCTCACCAAAATCCTTCAACAGAAAACCAGGCTGAATTTAACTGAATAAATTCTTCTACATGTACCGGTGTATATGGTCAAGCCGTAGGCAAACTCTGTATTGCGTAGGACTGTTCCTCTCAGGAGTACGTGCTCGTTGTCCAGCAGAAGACACTCTCCTCGCCAGTGCAGCTGGCCTCTGAAGGTGTACAGGCGGTTGTTGGGCTCCTCACAGTTCACCACACCTGTAAAATAAAAGTTACATTTGCTCTTATTTTGGACATGTGTGTCATTCAGCAAAAAAAAGTGTACTTTCTTAGTCTTTTCTCTTCTTTCTCAAACACATCTGAATTTGTATTCTTGAGAGAAAACATGTATTCACCATCAAAGGCAGCGAGCGTCTCCTCTGAGGGGTGAGAGGTCAGCTGGTTGTGTGTTGCACTGAGCGCCTGCCGGTACTTGAGGTTTGTCTCTCTGGGTGAAGAAAAGACAACACATACAAGTTGTATCAGCACTGAACACTTGATCCATTCATCAGAAATACATGTGAGGAGACAAGGCAGCGTGCAGTTTGCATGTATAAAAAGAGGAAAAGAGAATATTTTCCTTGTTAGAGAATTAGGTATTCCATATCGTTCAATGGTTTTGAGTAGGGATGCACAATATCGGATTTTTTGCCGATATCCGATATTTTCCAATATTTTTCCGATATTTTTTAGCGATTTCGATACCAATATATTAGGCACATGTTTTTCCATCTAACTGCAGAGAACATCAAGTCTCCCCTGTATTGGAATTAATATCATGCCTACTCTTATTGTAGTGGCCATAAACTGCCTTACATCCTTCTTCACGCTTGATGGAAGGGGCCTTGTACAAAAGGTTACGTGTCTGATAACTCATGTTTCTGAGCGCACCTGAATGCAGCATCCTCCCGAAACACGGCAGTGAGGGAGACATGCCTGGACTTGTTTACTGCACCTACTACAGCGACATAAGTTATCGCCGACGGACTCTTTTTATCGTGTGTGCGTCCAGGAATATGTAAGTTAGTTTTGCACTGATGTTTATGTTACACTCTATTAGCGTCGGCTTTGGCAGCGAGTGTATTTTTTGGTTTGATGTTGTTAAGTCAGGTAAAATGACGAAATGAAGAGTGAGCTAACTGTTAGCCAGTTAAGAGTAAGAATAAAGCTTTATAAGGGAATCATCGAGCATTTAGGCATAATTAAAGCTTTGTTTTGTCGGTGGAAAATATTGGCAGAAAAATGACCTATCTGCTAATGCCGATAAGTAAGTTTTCAAGCCATAATCTGCAGATACTGATAACGTGCCGATGATATCGTGCATCCCTAGTTTAGAGCAGGGGTCTCAAACTCATCAGAGAGGGAGGAAATTAAAAATTGGGTCTAAGTCGAGGGCCGAACGGGGCCAACATTTTTATCTGATTAATTATGACAAATTATTCATACAGAAATATTAACTAAACTGCTCCTAAGACACCTTAAAGAATTCAGAACAAACCGAGAGTATTGAAAAAAGGAAAGAGAGATCAGATTTCAAATAAAAGACACATCAGCATCATTCATTTGTTTGTCTCCCTCTCTATCAGCAGTTTTTCACTGAGCCATTTCCACAGAAAAAGTTTTATCACAGGCAATTAAAAATTATCTCAAGATTTGTTTTTTATTGACAACACTGTCAAGCTAAATAAGAATATTTAAATGTGATCAATCTTGTTCATTCCATCGCATTGGAGTTCTATCAGCCCTATTTGGATGTTTACAGGTGCTCTTTCCACGTCAATTTCAAACAGATTACTGAGCCGTTCTAATTAACATTTCTGAGCATGTGCCAAGTGTGCTCAGTTTATCATTTTGCTGATAAACTGAGCACACTTGACACTAAATTCATCTGGCAAAATGTGCAGTTGGGAACACAGCAGCGGAGACCTGGTTTGTTATTGATTTGTGAAGCTCTCACTGCATCATACGTGTCCATGATCACACGGTCCGTCCCTGAAGCTTGAGGGACAGCGGAGTGAGACGTTACCTCGCACAAAAATGCCAACTCACACAGCCGGTGCTTGAAGGTCTTGATTGGCGCGCCCGCTGTTGCAGTGCATTCTGGGATTTGTAGTATTGATAGTGTGCGCGCTGTATATTGGCGGGCCAATTATGATAGACATTTGATATTATCTCATGGGCCAGATATAATTGGCCAAATACATTCCTCTCAACCACGGGTGTCAAAGTCAAGGGCCTTGAGTTTGACACTTTTTTCATAACATATAGGCTCATTAATAACCATTACTTCTCCATAAACTGAAAGGCACTCTTAACTATGCCAAGAGTGTATTGTACACCTTTACCCTTTAAAGAAAGGAAAGGTCCCTGTGACTGTCCCTGAGTCTATGAATGATGTCAGACCTTTAAAGGTGACAAGGTTTTTGCAGTGCAGGCCAGATGGCTCCAGAAGACGGAGGCGCTTGGGCCTCCAAAATCAATATCACCTTTTAAATCACCTCTTAAAACTTTATATTAATACTATTACTTCTTATATTATATATTGTTAAACTATAACTATAAACATTTTTGCAGTTGTAGTAGTTGTTTTTCTGTTTTTCAAATAGTTTTGAAGTATAGTATAAAAAATGCACTGCTTCTACTGAGGTAATCCCTTAAAAAGTTGATAGAAACAATACAACTTACCCATCGATATCTGCTGTCTCCACATAACACAGACTGTGAGGCTCTGAACTGCACAAGAGGAGAAGGTCAGCCTGGAAAGAGAGAGAGAGAACAGAAAAATAAAGAGAGAAGGATGCTGTAGGATACAAACAGGGCTGAAGAGGTCTTAAATTAAATATTTGAAAAGCTTAGCTGCCACATGCAGCATTTCTGAAATGTTCCACTTTCTAAACAAGACTAGGTCTAAACCAAATATGTGGCTGACTGCATCAGGTCAATGTGCGCTTTTGTGGGCAGTGTGTTACAAGGACTGTCCTTATGAGGCCGATGACAACGTGTTTGAAAGCAGGTGCGCACTGCTGACGTAGGTGAGGACAGCGGAGGAGCAGCGGAGGAGCAGCCCCGCCTACTCCCCGAACAAAGTATCCAGAGCCGTATAGACAGAGAGTCACGTCGGTGGAGGTCCAATATGCTCCATGATCCGCCATTGCAATGTCACAACTGTCTCTCTCTGCCCTGAAAGTACTGTCACTCACTCAGTCAGTCAGTCATCAGATACAGACCCATGTGTACAGTAGGGCTGACCCCAGCGGTCAGCCAAAAGTATTTGGTGCTGATTGATGCAATCCTGCGCAACAATGATTAATCACACTCTTTGTTTTTTTATAGTAATGTTGATTTTTGTGTTTAGTAAAATAAAAAGAACTCACAGGGATGACTTGGTCTTTATGGATCCTCAGTACATCTCCCACACACAGATCCTTCCACTGTGCTGTGCTGAACCTGAGGACAGACCAGTAGGGACCGTATGGAAACAATAATCGATGGCTTTCTTCGCTGAAATGTCTTCTGGTGCAAATCTCATAAATATACAATGCTACCATGCATACATACATACCCAATAATTGTGTTTTTCTTAGATCAAGTAATGTTTTACTAGATTTCACATCGAGAACACAATCAGTAAAACAAATGCAAACAAATATCCACAAACATATTTTAAAAAGTATGACTGAAACGTTCAAAAGAATATGCCTAAAAAGCAAGGTTTCAGTCATAATAAGCAAGGTATCATGCTAATTTCAAGCTTCATAGTTCACTTTGTGATACCTGTGGAGTAGCTTAGCATAATTTACTGTTTAAACAAGACTAGGTCTAAACCCAGTATGTGGCTGACCGCATCAGGTCAATGTGCTCTTTTGTGGGCAACACTGGAAGCGTGGCGTGGCGACTCAGTCAGCTCTGTCCCTTTAAGAAAGCCCGCCCCTACAAGCCCGCTTTCTTCTGATTGGCCAGCTCTCCGAAGCCTGCTGAGGCTGCACTTTGTGACATCACAAAGTGCAGCGTGTAGAAAAAAACTGTGTGAAACCTAGTGTTCACAGCAGCCTGCAGACTGAGCTGAGAAGCCTGGGGATTATTCCAACATACTTTTACCTACAGATTTGAAACTTCACCCACATTTGGTATAGACATCCAACATTGTAGCATTATATATATATACATATATATATATGTATATATATGTCTTAAAATGCATAATACCCCTTTTTAAGGTTTTCTAAAGCTGTGAAAGATTTGTTTTCATCAAGAATAAAAGTTTAGAAATCAGAAATGCTAGTTTTCTCTTTAAATGAACATTTATACATGTGACTATATCAGTGGTTTACAGTTTTGATTCAGAGGCAAGCCTTTAAATCAAATCATATGTTAGTGCTAAATCACGAAGTGAGAATCCAAGTCTCAGAAACAGACTGAAAGCAAAGTATCTCTGAAGACAGGAGAAGATGTGAACAAGAGGTTGGTCATAGTTCATGTCTTACGGTGTGTGTAGAAAACGCTGCGTGTGTGTGTTTCTGCTCTGCTCTAATGCACAAAGGGACCATCTAGGGATTCACTCATTCACACTTCATTAGAGCTTCATTAGAGGGCTGTTTCAAACTGGAACTGTGCTGAGTCCGGAGAGAATAACCCACTGTCTTTGTCCTCACCTCTGGGCGATGAGTACGTCACAGGGTCGGGAGTTAATCACAGAGTCACTGCGTCTCCTCGCCTGAATCAGGGATGGAGAGAGAGAGAGAGACGCCAAAAAAGAAAGAAAGAGAGAGGAGAAAGAGAGAGATTGAGAAGCGGGACAAGGATGGAGAGGAAGAGTGATAGACGGGGAGTGTGTGAGAGGGAGTGAGGGTGGCCATGAGAGGTTGAACGGGAGAAAGGAGAAGGGAGAAACGCCATTATGGGGCTCTACAGTGACACCAGCTGGGAGATTTACGCCCTCCACTAAATGATTAGTCAATAGAGAGGGGTCAAGCAAGCGTTTCACCCAGAGCTGTTAACGACCGTAACTCAGTGATGCACTTAACCAGAGAAGTCTCCATGCAAAACATCACGCCTGCATTTAAAAGGAAAAGCTTTAATGATAGGAGAGAAAATTAATGCTACTGGGATGACTGGTTTTGTCAGTGAAGAGAGGACAAGGAGTCAATGAGGACAATGAAGGAGAGAAAAGAGTGCGTACATGCTTAAGTGCCAGGTGCATAAATGCATCCTGAGGCCGGTCGTATATTCATGATTAAGCTCATGCATTTGAGTGTGAGCGGGGAATGGTGGGGGGGCTATGAAGTGAGTGGTGGTCTCACCATGTCGTTGGCAAGGTCTTTCAGCCCTCTCACAGAGAGTACGGCAAGCAGCGGGATGATGGTGATGTACCAGGGGATGGATGAGATGGCAGGGACACACTGGAAACATGGATACACACAGAAGGAGAGGAAACATACAGTATGAAACTCATGGATGCACAAAGCACTTCCAAAGTAATCCTTACTCTGCTTAAAAAACTAAAAGTGGACCTTAGATTGAAATCATTTTCTAATGAATAGTAATTATAATGTCAAAGATTTTCATGTAAATAAATGTCTGTTTAGTCACTATCACCGAACAAGGCACAACAGTGGTGATTGAGTCTATGGCCCACTGATGAAAGCCTTTGCATTTGCAGTATAAAGTATTATTATGGACTGGGTGTCTGTGGCGACATTCGCGGAAAAAATCACAAGCGACGCCCAGTTAGTGACGCGTTTTCCATCACCCAGCTTTGGTTGGTCTGCCAGAGAGGGTAGGCGGAGCTAAGCGGCTGCTTTTCTGGTCCCTGCAAGTGTTGCGAGTAAACAGTAATCTACTATGGCTGAACAAACAAAGGCAAGGTCGATGACTGCAGATACAACTTCAAAAAAAATTGACGCTCAGATGAAGGCAATCAGTCTAAAAATGAAAGCGTTACAACCGGAGCCAACCGTGGACGTCACACATGCGACACTGTCTGGATATCAGGTAAGTTTGCTCCAGCAATTAGCGTTTATCACAATAGGTGCCGCCAAAGAGAACGAAACTGAAATCTTTGAGATTACAACTTTAAATAAGACACGTGATGCTCGAATGTACCAATGTGATCCCCTCCAAGATGAATTCATGATGCCACAGTGATTATGGCAACATGGCTTTTCTAAACATTTATAGTTTTTAAATATTTTAAGGTTTTGTTTTTAAACTTCATGCCATCCCTTCTTTGCACACTTATAAACGTTATCTCTATTGGATGACTGAAAATGGAGAAGTTGACCTACATTTTGAGGGTCCAAAAATACAAATCCCGTTTTGAATAAGTGGATTGACTGTATTACCCCAATACCAGCAGACTTTGTGTGACGCCACAAACTACTCGTACTCTTTTCCCCTCTTTTGGGACACAATATAAATGTAAACTCCCCTAGTTCTTATGTATAAAGTTACAGCTTTAATCCTTGTGTGTGATGTAAGCATATGTACGAAGATGTATGTATAAACTGTTTACAGTAAGTAAAAGCACGCATGGGTATGCATGTTGAATGCTGGCTGGTAGGGTGAATATTGACGTGTTTTTTATATAAATGTAAGTTTAACAGGATAAAATGTTATCTCAAAGAGGAACAGGATATGTAGATCGCAGTGTAAGGAGAATATAAAAGTAAGAGACTCTAGACAATGTTGCTTTCTCCCACTTTCTGATCATAGACTGTATATATATATTTTTTTGCTTTTTCGAACATTATATTGAGTATAAAGCTGAGAAGAGCTGATCTGACCTGCAACACCATCATGAGGAGGAAGTAGAGATTGGCCACTCGCTGAAACTGTTCAAACAGCGTCAGGGGCAGGAAAGTCAGGGGGGAGTACTTGTAGCTGCGCAGCACATTGTCCTGGCAACGAACAAGAAAAGAGAGACAGAGAAGCACAAGGGAGAAATACATATCAACACAGTCACCTGTTTTGTCTTTGCTTGAGCTTGCAAACAGGTGTTGTGTTACCATGTGGAGAGAAGGAAGTCGACCTGCGACAGACTCACCGCGTATCGCCCCCAGCGGAAGCACAGAAAGGACTTCTTCTGTTTGTGTTTGTGGTGATGGCGGCTGTTTGCTCGCACCTCCCATGTGAGGCCTGTCAGACACAGGGGAGCTCTTAGAGACCATTGAAACACAATGATTTAATGTATAATTTACATCAGCAGACCACAGATGAATGCAGTCATCACAAAGGGATTCTCTTATAGCCCATTCAGAGCATCAAAAGGGCAAAAAATACTCCAATGGCATCTGCTGCAGGACTTTCATTTTGACATTTTAGTCTAGATAAAAGATAAGACGAAAAAACACTGAACTCCTGTCGCCTTTGAATGCATCACAGTAAACCCAGTGAGATACAGAGACAGTGAGCAGCAGGTGAAGAAAAGGGAGATGAAAAGAGACGTACCAGATTCAACACTCTCCTTGGCCATGATGCTGATGGGACTCAGACGTCTAGAGACACTGGTTATACTAAACAACAGAGACAACAGAGTGAACTGGCTGCTTATGTCCACCTCTCAGATTGTCTTGTAACTCATTAAACTGTGTTACCATGCTCACCTTAACTATAGCACAACATACACATGGTTATAAATGACGGCAGCTGATCTAAACAAACTCTCCTGCTAGCTTTAGCTATGCTAAATAAACTCTGTATTTGCCACTTTAAAAAAAAAAAGAAAATGTTACTAAGGTGATTTGAAGGCAACACAAGGTTTGTTTTCTATATGATGAAACACTGAGAAATGTACCAACTCTTCGGGCTGAATCTCTGCTGGAAGCCGCATGAGCAATCCTGGTGAGAGAGAACAGAAGTGGATCAGATCCACCTGCATCAAACAACATGGAAAAATGTGCAGATTAACGTAATCGATATCATGTCAGACTATATTTTAACTGCTTCTGAATCCTGCTAGTGAAGCTATTAATAGAAGCTTAGTTGTTGAAGTTAATAATAAGCAGAAGTTATAAATAATCCATATAAAACAGAAAGAGTCATGTACTCGCCTGCATTGTTTCCAAGCACTGTCCTCTGCCATCGTTTAGCACCTGCAGCCAGGCGACATAGCCATCAATCACAAAGCCCTACTGACCGCAGCGGCAGATTAACACGATTGTTTTCATAACCATTATTTGGATGCTTTTCATAACACACCTGTTTCGTCCATCCCCCTCCCGTGTCTTTCTCTTTCTCCCGGTGAGGCATGTGCGCGGCCCCGCCCTCCGCTCACTCCCAGGTGAAGGATCAGGTATCACGGACTGTACTCCCCCGTGCACCTTCCCTAAAGAGAGAGGAAGAGGCTGGGAGGAGGGGAACCAACGCCACTGGAGAACAATAAATCACTGTTTGGTTTGTCGCATTTATGCAACTGCTGTGACAACCAAAAACATTTGTGGAAATACCATTAACAGGTCAATTTTTTTGAACTGACATAAATTGTGTCAGTGTTAAAGAAAGGCTTTGTTACAGTATGGTAATGTTGCTTTAGGCCCCGGCAACACTGGGAGTATTGGTTTACAGGAATGTGAAAGCAGTAAAACTTTGCATTCAGAGCGAACATGAATGACCTACATCAAACTCCAGCCCTCATTTCATGTTTTTTTTCTTCTAAGTGATTGCAACAACTGAACAGATTTACATAGTTTCCACACTTTTTCAAATGGCCTCTCTTGTCTCTGACTGCCTCCGTGGCCTCATTAAACTCTGGACGAGTGACAAGCTTTAAAAACTAAACTTAGATAAAACAAAGACGCTGCTGCTGAGTCCTAAATGTGAGAGAGAGGTGATTTTTTAATGGCTTCTGAAAACTAGCTCACCAGACTAACCCAGAGGTGAAAGCCTTGGTGTCATTATGCACTCTGATTTAAACTGTGACGCCTGTATGAGCAAAGTGACCGAGCTGAGAATGTGATTCATGCTTTCATTACTGGGTTTTACTACTGTGATAACCACTTCAGTGGACTGCCAAAAAGGTTAACAAGACTTCAGTTTGTTGAGATCTTTGCTACCAGACTTCTAACAAAGTCTATGGAAAAGAATTCAACTAAACAACTATATATGAGGGCAGGTATTTAGTTAATGTCAAATGTTTTTTCTTACTTTTATTTTGCTGTCTTTAAACTTATTTACTTTTTAATTTCTATTTCAATGCTTTAATGCAAAGCCCTTTAAGCTGCATTTTATATATGAAAGCTGCTATACAAACACAAGTCATCATTATTATAAGCCTGTTTTTATCATGCATGTAGGTGTCTTTAAAATGTTGATTTTATTCAATTAAATCTTCATCTTTGGACAAACTCAAGTCATCCCCTATATACAGTACCTAAGGGCTTTGGCAATCTATCTAATTGTGGCTATCTAATGCCACCTGGTGGAGGTAAGCACCCACTGCAGTCCAAGCATCAGGCAGAGGTCAAAAAAGGTGAATTTAACAACAATGGCATATGTGAAAAAAAGGCAGGTAACTGAACATATAGCTCCACTCAATGTCAGTTAAATGTGCCATTTGTGGTTTCATATCTCTTTGCCTCCCTTCTCTCCCCTATGTAAGTGAGGTTACCCCCACAAATGCCACATATCAACAGCTGAAGGTGTGTGTATTTTATGTCTTATATGTGTGTGTATGTGAGAGCGTGTGCATATCTAGGACGATCTTTCCTATCTATTTATACAGCTGGGCTGTGCAGCAGAGTGGTTAGGTGAGGTGCTGGTGGTATGGCATGGCTGCGCTCAGGCCTCCTCGAACAATGACATTCAATAGGCCTGACTTTTCCACCACAGTTTAACTGTTGCCCAACAATCGGCACGCAGAAGAATGGCCTCTTTAAACCTTGTGTTTCACTTATAGTCAGAATTTCAAATTAAAGTGAAATTTTTAATTTGAGTTACAATAAATCTGAGCTAAATGCCTTATTCTGTTTTTCAAAATATAGAGATTAAATGCTCAATAACATCTGGATGTTGCCACCAGAAATGAGCGCTATGACAAATTAAAAGATCCTTAAAGAAAGAAATAGAAGATAAATAAAACTTTTAGAGAGCAGGTTAACATCTTTTCTAGTGCGTCTAAAAATGATACTCACTTGCTCTTATGTAAATTGTAATGTGTTGCTCTAATTGTGCATTACTGGCGATAAAGATCCCTTTCTTACACAATTCAAATGTCACCTACAGTCCTCTTTCTGCTCAAAAATACATACTGGTAATACACTATATTATAGAGGCTTCATCAATCTGAGCGAGCCAGATCCACTGGGTCTCTTTCCAAGTAAAAAAAGAGTCCAGGGTCACAAAAAATTAAATAACTGTATTTATTATAATAATTATTATGACATTAAGATTGCTGAAGCTTAGTAATACTACATAGTAGTACTATAGAGTGTGTTATTGTATGAAAAGGGGACTGTGCACTTTAAATGTTACAGTAAAAGCTATATCAGGCAGCACAGATAAAAGTTGGGACAATGCAAAGATACTACTAGTTTGTCGCTGCTTAAAGCAGTAAACTAAACAGGGAGTAGTTTAAGATACTTTCAGTCAGTTATTTCTGGTGGTGCACAGAGCAGCGACAAAGTCCCTTTTCTTTGTTGCCATTTTGGTAGCATACATGTGCCTTTATAGATGAGGCCTGCAGGCCCCATGTGCAGCCACAGACCATGTCTGACACTGGACAGGTATTGGTTTGTGTACAAGTTGCCCCAGCAAAGTCTAGTCAACCCCGTTGTATGTATGTCGTATGTGCTACCAAGAACTAAGAACTAAAAAGGTTGCATTACCAGTAGCGTGGGGAACAAACAAGATACTGTTATCTCAGGGCAGTTGCCGACCAAGCACTGCAAGTATTTGTAACACCTCTTTTAAATTCTTGCAACTAATCAACTGACAAAGAAATTATATATGAAAAAAAAAACATGTCCAGGCCACAGATTGTGTTCTTCAAAGCATGGCCGACATGGAGGAAGACACAAGACGAGATAAAAACATAATCCCTGTGTTCCATTTGCTTCCTTTTTTTCTTTTTCCAATGCAAGCTACTGCAGCCGCCCGTACTATTATGTACTGCTATGTACGCTGTGCATGTAGCATGCATACAATTTGGACATACTACTGTATATAATAAAATAGCACTGTTCCTTAAACTCTGATGCATACGGATCATCATTTCGTAGTCCCTAGCACATGCATACTCTAAATAGTATGCAAGTATGATCTTGATGGTTATATTAATGAAGCAGGGTGCTGTACTGCAGAAATGTTGCCATATTATATAACTTTCAGTTATAGTTTCTGCTGCACAGCATCGATGTGTACAGCAAGATGTCACTTTCAGGACATCACTTGTCATTACATGTTGAATGTGAGCCCCTTGGTTCTCATCTTATTTTGTGTCACACGATCTCAGAAGTGCATGACCCTCACACCCTGCTGACTTCAGTACAGTCAATGTGAGAAAGCCCCCTGCTGTGGGAAGCGTCTCAACACATTTCTCAGAGACCCACATTAACACTCTTAAAGTTTTTAATGTGGCAGTGTGATAAAGTCTCACTGCATCTTACTATTAAGAGGAAATAACCTCCATGCTTGCTGAAGCTCAGCTTCCTGTATAACGTGGTTAACAGTTGTGAGTTAAAGAGCAGGAATCAGGCCAGCAGACACAAACCCTTAAAACAATAACACAACCGACCTCCTTCACAGGGTTGCAAAAAGGCTCGACATGCAAAGAGATGTTAAATAGGTTAAGATGAAGCCAAAGCAAAGCGGCAGTATTTCCATTTCAGTGGACTTTGAGTGTGCAGCAGCTTGCAGAAAGTAGAGCGTGGTGGCGTTCGGGTGGGAGTGTGTGTTTGTGTGTGAGGAGTGGGGGTGTCACATCAACAACAACATCGCTTATGGGAACTAAGTGATTAGACTGACAGCTAATGATGAGTCACCTCTTAGCGAATTTCACCTGAACTAAGAAGGATCAAAGGGATGTGTGGGCGCACTGAAACACATCAGTGATAATAAAATTGTGGTTTAGAAGGTATTATAAGACAGTGTGGTACTGCGGAGAGAATATCTCAGTGAGAATCAAATGTTCTTTCCTCTTTTGATTGGTACTTACAGCCTATTAAATGGTATTGAATGCAGCTGTACTGTTCCTGTTGGAAAGCAGGAAACGCTGTTTTAGTATACCTTCTGCATAACAGTGTAGACATTATTATTCACCGTGGACAGAACATATTAATCCTTAAACGTGGAATATAGTTTGTACAGTGCAAACATGTGAAAATATCAAATTATTCTGTACCGTTTACTGCATTAAAGCACAGCAAGATTTCTGTATTAGTCTGGTGAATGCATACAAAGGCCAGAACCAACAAAGACTTGATCCCATTTACAAGTACAGCTTGAAATAGCTTTTTCCTGTGTGCCATAAACATCTTTGTTGATGATATAAGATAACTAAATCTAAATAATAACATAACTGATAACTAAAAAAAGTTATCAGTTATGTTTGCCTCTTCACTGACAAATGACTCCCTTAATTACTGTATTCAAAAACATGGGTCTGATTTCTAAATGTTTTTGGGATTAAATGACTGAAAGGTACAATTTATAGAATTGCACCTACAGATCACCTCAGCTGGCAGCCACTAAAATGGCTGCAGCCAAATCCTTACAGGCAACGATTTAACTAGAAACAACGTCAAGGCCTTGTTCTTACATGTTGCAGCAAGAGGTGAGCTGTAGAGACCAGGGCTGGGACGGTAACCACAATACCACGTATATATGAGGCCAACCGCTGGGTGGACCCAGTGATTGTCATCACCATTTTTTTTTACTGTCTAACAAACATGCATTTACAAGTGCATATGGTGTGAAATCTGAAATGATGGTATTTTCATCTGAGAGCTACTTTAAGAAAATGAAAGTGGCCAAGAGCTACTTGCATTACATCGCTGTAATCGCTGGTACCGCCCCATGTTGATTCTTTTGTCGACTGAAACGTTGGTACCACAGATGAGGCACTCACACTTGCTTCCCCACTTCCTGTGGAAATAATATGTTTGTATGCTGACCTGTTGATGGAGGGCGCTGCAACATTGCTGTGATTGGTTAGGTTCAGATGCTGACAAACTTGCCAAGAGCATCACTGTTTTTTGACAGCTGATAGGCCTATCCTATTATTTTGTATTGGAGGGGGTGGGACATCTGTGTTTTTGATTGAAGTGGGAGGAGGCCTTCAAGGTGCCTTTATTGTTGTCAGATTTTTCTGTCTGTGAACTTCTTGGCGAGCTACTAAAATCCAGGCCGCCATCCAGGCAGCTACTGGTAGCTCACGAGCTACCTGATGGAGATCCCTGCTCTAGGCAGTAGTTGATTTGTTGTGGTTCACAACAATACAAGTGAAAATACACCAGATTCATACCTGTCAAACAAACCATAGGGGAATAGAGACAGGCCTTCGGGGTGGACCACAAAGTGAGATTAAAGGATTAGTTTGCTCTGTTGAGCCGAGAGTCAGAGTTTTACATGTCACAAAGCTGCCTCTCCTTTAACTTGGCTAGATCACCATGGCAACTTACTCTGCAAAGCTAACCTGGTTGGGACCAAGGTTATGTCAGAGGTTCGGCCGTAAAGCGCCGTTGTTTCATTAATAATGTCCTGACGATGTTTTCCGTGGGTAATATAGATCCTCGGCTGAGGTTATATGTACAGTATATGTAAACTTCTGGAGCCTATGACATCTGCATGAGCATTAAAGCAGTGTTGGTTGGTGCTCTCTTCAACTCCTTTGAATTCATGTCTGTGGCTCAGTGGTAGAGTCAGTCGTCTCCCAATAGGGTGGTTGGCGGTGTGATCCCTGACTGCTACAGTCAAATGTTGAAGTGTCCTTGAGCAAGACACTGAACCCACAATTGCTCCCAGTGGCCCATTTGTGTGTGAAGGGGATAAGTACTGATTGACAGTTGGGCACTTTATATAGCAGACTCTGCCATCAGTGTGTGAATGTGTGCGTGAAAGGGTGAATCTGACATGTAGTGTTAAAAAAAGAGCTTTCAGTTGTCACAAAAAGCTTCTAGTCTGCTTTTAAACTGCAGTGTACCAAGGACAGGCTGAACAACACGTTTTCAGATTGGCAGGTTTGAGACGTCACTAACGTAAAGGAGCCAATCCCGTTAATGGACGGGGTGACGCTATGCATATCATTATGTGCAACCTATGGCAACCACTTCTGCAATGTGCGAGCCAGCTGTAATCGTCATTGTAATTTTTGCAAACTCACTTCTGACTACTAACGTTAACGTTACTACTACTAATGACTACATTTCAAGCTAAGTTTTAACAAGTTCCCACTAAACGATGGCGGAGACGTGTTTTGTTTTCACGACAGCGCAGATGGTTGGAAATGTACCTAGTGGATGGGGACCATCCAGATTCAGGAGGAGATGCCTCGGGAGGATTTTCACAAGGTAATTAAACGTATTTTGCACAAATTAAACATATCAGACACAATTTATTATTTCAAGCAGAGCAAGTCTTGAAACATGACTGGAGCTAGTCTTCAAATAAACCAGGAAATGGGGGAGTGTCACCAAACGTAACACTTAATACGATGTAATATTAAGTGCATCTAATGCTACATGTGAAGGTAAACTGCTGGCTAAAGCAACACATAACTGTATGGTTAGAAATATATATTAGGTGTAAATGTAAAAACAGTGTTATCCACCAAATGTGTATTTCTTAGTTACATTGTTACCAGCTTTAAAAACTAGCATTTGTGAACCATTTTAAGATATATGTATTAATAGGAACAAATGAGTATCAGGCCAAATGCCACAGACAGGCTGGAACAAATGAAAACTAACCAATTGGTTTTGGTCTCATTGGCTTAATGCATCCTCAATTTGGGTTACAATTAACAAGGTGTTTGTTAGACAAGAGAGAGAAATATAATCCAAACAGGTCAGACACTAGTCAGCTGTGTGATTCTCTCCAAAGTCGTCATCAAACTGCCATCTAAATCTTTATAAAACTAACGTGGCTTATAATGCTTAGATAAATGATGTGCAACATGCAGTCAGGATGTGGTAGCTCCCACACAATGAGAAAGAGAAAGTGGTAACAATTATGCATGCCCACCATGACATACCACAATGCTCTCTGAGCTTGTTTGTGAACAGCAACAATGAGCCGTCCTTAAAGGGAGCCGACTGAGGCAGGACTGTGGAGTACAGATAATTAAAGCTCAGTGATATCTATTGAGACAGTGTGTCAGTCCAGATACAAGAAATCACCCTTAGCTGTGTGTTTATTCTGACATAATGTTCATAACTACATACTTTTTGTTACAGCTGGGTGGTGTGTGCAGCTCTGTGCCCTTCATACAGTGTGTGTGTGTAAGTGTGACCATACATTAACCCTGTCACTGAAAGCCATTTAACTTATCTGCAGGTATCAATACGATCTGATAACTAACCTCTTTAAAAATCTGTTGTACTGAAAGACTAAACTAACTGTTGGAGCACGGCTGCCTGTGGCCTCTGTGGTTACAGTGAGTCACAAAGAAAATTCTGCAGGAGTTTTCCAGAAGCACAGAGCTGAAGACTTAGAGGACATCCCCCTCCTGATCTGGACAGCCCCCACTCGCAGCACACCACAGAGAAAGTTGCACAGTGCTGTATAATGTAGTGTGGTTTTCCATTTCGGCGCCATTGTTTAGTGCGGTTGTGCTGTTGAGATCAGGTGTCTTGCACAGTCTTAATTCAGTAAGACAGAGCTTGGAACGAGACACCGCAAGGATAGTACAGGGGAATAATGGTTTTGACACCTGGACTCTAATGAAATATCACAAGGGTTGAAAACGTATGAGGATCCTGAGAGCTGCTTTGACATCCAAGGTTACATTGGACATAATCTGGACCAGATATCTGAGTTGTGCTGTAGTTGTCGGCACAGAGAAAGATGCTTAGAAATAAATAAATAAATGTAGGACTATTTGTCGATACACCTTGAGGCAAATCTTAACAGGAGTAATTATCTGTAGCAACACTTGTGGTCTTGTGAGGCTTCAATACACAAAGAAAATAAAACTTGAACACGACAGATTCTTTCCACCAGTAGAGAAAAAAATCTTTCAAAATGTTACACTTCTTTTGTATGTTAAGCATTTTATCATGCTAACTACATGCATGGCACCACACACTTTTCACACACACCTCTAAGCATGCTAACAGGTACTTTAAGTTTAGCCTGTTAACACAAGCACATGTAACATGCTAACATTTAGCATTACTGTCAACATGTGGCTAAGTTTGGGGCGCTGGTTAAGCTCAGTTGGCCTATATACAGAGGCTACAGTCCTCGTCTGCTGATCATTTGGTGCATGTCATCCCTCGCTCTCTCCTCCCAACATTTCCTGTCTATCTTCAGCTGTCCTACCAATTAAATGCAAAAAGCCCAAAAAATTATCTTTAAAAAAAAAAAAAAAAAAGATGTGGCTAAGTTTTATGGTCAACAAAAACCCCAAGTGATGTTTGGACAATGGATCCGTGGACCAACCAAAGCTACTCCACACAGGTTTCCTCCAGTGACGAGATCCCCAGCTCCACAGCCTGTCCGACTGTGTGGAGTAGCTGTAATAGATCCATGTGGACAAGTTTTCCTTTTACAAATGAAATGCATAATTGGCATTATGTTTAAAGATAGAATCTCAAAGATTTTCATGTAAATAAATGTCTCTTAAGTCACTATCTTTCACTGAATGAGGTAACACAATGGTGATTGAGCCTATGGCCCACTGATGAAAGCTTTTGCATTTACAGTATTATGGGCTGGGTGTCTGTGGGGACTTTCGCAGAAAAAAAATCACAAGCGGCGCCCAGTTAATGATGCGTTTTCCATCGACCAGCAGTGGTTGGTCTGCCAGAGAGGGTAGGCGGAGCTAAGCAGCTGCTTTTCCGGTGTCTGCGAGTGTTGCGAGTAAACAGTAATCTACTATGGCTGAACAAATAAAGAAAAGATCGATGACTACAGATATAACTTCAAAAATAAGTGAAAATTAGCACAGAAAGAAACAAATTCGACGCTCAGATGAAGGCAAACAGTCTAAAAAGGAAAGCGACCATCAGCGAGGAAAATCAAGAGTTACAACCGGAGCCGACCGTGAACGTCACACATGCAACACTGTCTGGAAATGTTGGAAGTGTGCTCCTGCAGTTACCGTTTATCGCCATAGGTGCCGCCAAAGAGAACGAAACTGAAATCTTCGAGATTACAACTTTAAGTTCAGTCGGTTAATATGAGCACATGCCATTCTAATCTTTAGCATTAATGATGCGGCGGATGGTAACTTGTTAGTTTTAAGGTCAGTGTAAACCCTTATGATGTTTGGACAATGGATCCATGGACCAACCAAAGGGACAGATTGTGTGGAGTAGCTTTAAAACATCCATGTGAACAAGGTTTCCCTTCATAAACTGGGAAATGAGTCTCCAACTAAATGGAGAGAAATCGGCATTGTGTTTAACCAACAGCGCCTGAAGGATTCAGTCTAATTTAGAAAATCTGAAAAAGAATGAATGCAAAACATCAAATTAAAGTTCTCAAAAATACATTTTGCGGCGTCACGTCTTTGACTGACAAGTGGGTCTTCCCAATAATGGTGCCTCTTTTAACTTGAGTTTAGGCACATTTGCAGTATTTGCTATAATGCCTCAAAGAGACGGAGTTAGAGGAGCAGAAATTACAGGTCAAGCGGGGTCAATGAAAATCATTTCCCTGCAAAGATTGGAAAAAGAGGGCTCTCTCTTTTGCTCCAAGTAGTTGACAGGTTTTCCATCTGACAGGAAGTAACGAGGTCTTTACATTTAGAGTAAATTTGGAGCAAGCAAATGACATTTGGTTCAGACTGAATGTTTTATGTCATTTCGCTTTTTTATTTTTTTTTTAAACTTTTACAGTTCCTGATGTTTCTCATTTAGGTTTTATGTGTGCGATTTTAATAATGCCTACTAAAATGCAAAAAGTCCGCTGTATGGCCGCACTGCGCAGGCGATCATGCGCACCGATGTGCAGAAACTAACCCAAAAGCACAATAAGTGGGGCAGCTGATCCAAAGTGACTCATTTCAGTATCACCTGTTGGTTTGATCGTGACCACACTCTTCTATCGGACTTCCGCTCTCCAAGAGAAGCTGTCTGATCAGTTCTCATTGCATTAAACAGCCAGCACGAGGACACAACGCGATTGGCTGCGTGCGTACAGTTCATGTGAGCGCCGCCCCGCAGATTGTGATTGACAGGTAAGCGCAGCCCTGACATTCACAAACTCGTAAATCTAATGAACTAAATCATCCAAGTCTCAAAAGTTGATAGTTGCTGTGTGTATATGTGTGTGTGTGTGTGTGTTGCAGACTTAAAACAAGCGCTCTCAAAGTTGATCCACGTCCTCCAAACCACCGCACAGCTGTCATCCTTTGATTCAGGTCAGTGGTTAAAGTTTAATACTGTGTCATGGTCTGATCATGAAGTGCAAAGAGAAAGGATTAAGGCTATTTATTAATCAGGTCTTTACAAAAGTCTTATCACACTTGATGTTCGCCTTTGATGTTAAACGAAAAGACATGTTGTTTTTACTCTTTGCGTAGAGCAACCACAGCGCGTAATACTCCACTACACTAAGTGGTAAAATAGTGAACGAAAAAATGTGGTCGAGAGGAATCTTGAGAATAGTTTCAATTCAAAATGTTTTCCTGTTTTTCTTAGCATAGCTATACACATTTTGAAATTAAAAGTAGAAGTCCTTATTGTGCAGAACTTTATATAATAATACAACATTAAAAAGTGATGTGATCAAGTACAGGTGGAGCTGATTGTTGGCTATGATAGAATAATTGTTTCATGCAAGAGCTGCCTTTTGTAAGTGGGCGTAAATGTGAATTATTACAGAAATATAATATAATAGCCTGAGAAATATGATTTTTCCATAGGCACCTCAGAATTTTGTACCTTTGATCTTCATTTTTTTTTTTTTTTAATAAATAAACTTTAGGTTTCACTCTTCAGGCCAGCTCCATGTCCACCCACAGGAGGTCTAACAGCCCTGCGGCCGCTGCTCCGTGCCTGCCCTCCTCCTCAGTCGAGAGCAGCAGCTACACGGAGCCCGACACGGACCCTGACCTCTTCATACCGGTGACCCGGTCCTCCGTGCTGACGCGACGACTCCTGCGCTTACGGGCCTGCAGCAGCCCCGTTACGCGCCGCAAGAGGGAGATGATCCCTACCGAGAAGAAAGATGCGACCTACTGGGACAAACGAAACAAGAACAACGAGGCGGCCAAGCGGTCCAGGGAGAAGAAGAGGCTGCAAGACATGATGCTGGAGGGTCAGCTGCTGGCTCTGAGTGACGAGAACTCACAGCTGCGCGCTCAGGTGCTCAGCCTGCATTATCAAAGCAGTCTGCGCGCGGAGAAAAGTTACCCTGTCCCTACTTGTGCAACATCTAATACATCAGCTGTGGGTTCTACTTCTCCCTTATCACCAAGCCCTCCTCACACTTCTTCCCTCTTCCCAGCAGGACTCTGGGGCAACAGCAAGAGCTATCCAATTTCTGCGGTGCATCCGTTTGATGCCTGCTTTAGCTCCAATCCACAAAGCGTTCACAATAGTGGCGCACATCAAGGTTTCTCTGCCCTCGCTGGGCCGTGTTACCTTTCTCCCAGGGCAGTTCTGGAGAGAGCGGAGGCAGAGATGGAGGCCCAGCGACAGGTCTCCTCCAGCGATGACATCCCCAGCTCCACAGATCCCGCCTCCTCCATCCGAGCATTCCTGCCCGCATCTGACACTTTCCCACAGGCTTCCATTCTGTCATACTCGCCTCAAACCTGGCTGCACCCCCGCGTGAACCCCTCTGCAGCGGGTAATAATTTTCTGCTGCCTTGGAGGTCCTCCTTTCTGGCCCATCCGGCTGTCTACCCCGGCCTGCCTCCCCTCTGCATGCTGGACAGACCAGGCCAGGGTCCCGGTGTGGAGGCAGACCTTCAGAGGGGGTTCAGGAGCCGCCGCAGTAGTGCAGCAGCAGGTCTGAGTCCACTCGGGCTGCAGCTCAGTCCTGATAGACGATAACACGGCGTTTATTACAAGCAGAGGGAAAGCTGATTTTCGGTGCTGCGTTCATGTCTTGCGAAAAGTAATGTCAACTGGGCGTTTTTAAATTATGATTTTTTTTTAAATGAGGCTTAAAAAGATCCCTAAATGAAAAGTACAAGCCTTTTAATTTATTCTCTTGACATTAAAACCTGGAAAATATTGGTTAGAGTATTCCTCGTGAAACAGAATGCATACAGAATATTTAAATGCAGCTTATACTGTGGAAATACTGTCAGGTTTCTGTGGTTTCAAATGTGTTTAACATAATGAAACAGCGCTTACTCTGCACTCTTCAATGCTTTCAGACTCGAAACCTTTGAAAGCAAATAGCAATTAAAATGCAACTAATGTATACGTTCAATTTAAAAATATCAAAGAAGAGGAATATAAATCTGGCTTAAAATCTTTAAAATTTGAGACAGAAATGAGTCTAGAAGAGTCTGTGATTTTTTACCGTTTATTTGCGGTGGAAAACACTAACGACTGAGCCAGTGAAACTCTGTGCTTGTTGTGTTGGTATTCCCCTCAATCCTCCCCACGTGATTTCCCAGCACACTTTATTTCAATGGGAAAACAAACATTGAACCGTTTATTTGAGCGGCTGCGGCTTAGTGAGACGTGAGCTTCTGCTGCTGGCTTCATCGTTTGCAGTCAGACATGTTAAAGCAATTACTTAATGCTTGCAACAAGATATATTAGGTCGTTAGAACCGTAAAAGAACGTTTCGGCTCATATTTTACAACTTAAATTAAAATATCAATACGTTGCTGTACCCATCTCTGTGCAAAATGTTTCTAGGGCTTAAGTGCAGAAGGATACCCAAGACGGCATAAAAAAAAACCCTGATAAAGCAAACCAATTTTTACAAAATATATATCATAATAAATGCCATAATGATCCAAAACAAAACATCATGCAATTTATGTTAATTTAGGCTTGTACATCAAAAAATGTCGGTCAACACCCGTAGAAAAGCTTTAATTCAAAAATCTTCAATGGCGCCGCGCCGTCACTATCAAATAACCTCAAATATGGCCTCTGTTAAACCGCTTTCTTAAGCCAGTTTCACATTTCATCACGTTTTTGTAAAGCTATTCCCCGAGTTAAACTTCCTGTGGCACTAGGATTAGGCTTTTTAATTAAAATATTTTTAAAGTATTAAAAAGATTCTTGTTGCATCTAGTTGCATCGTAGCAGGTGTCCCCCCCCCCCGTCCTCCGTCTGCCTGCACGTGTTCCGACTTCACCAGCAGGGGGAGCTGCAGCACAATACTGCTGGAGTTTTCTCTGTTGGGAAGCTGCAAAGAGATCCATTTCTGCCTCTCCAGGATTATAGTACCGTTTTAAACTATTCAAAATTAAATAACGTTAACACTTATACTTTTTATATAACATAATATATTAAAAACGTTATGAAAAAGACACACACATTAGTTGGAACATAATTAAGTCATTAATGAGAGGATTCACACCTGAATATTTGTGGCCCTCACAGAAACAACAAGGAAGTCAGACTTTTTCCAAAAAGGTACTGAAGATATCGAAATAATGCTGAACATTTCGTGTTAGAGCATGGAATTATTTGTAAAGCAGCCTACCTTGAACTTTTCTTGACATAAAAAATATAAATATAAAATTTAGTCAATGTTTGTTTGCAGGAACTTTTCAATGGGACAGAAAGGATGTCACAAAGATTTAGTTACGAGTCCAAACAAAACTGACGAACAGCCCAAACACTCGTAGTAGTACAGGTTAGAGTGTGTCTCCTTACCGTCTGACCACAACAAAGCATTTTCGGGCCCACGTTGACATCAGAACTTAAAAAGTGTATCACAACAGGAAGCAAAAATCTTACTCACATGCTACAGTGTCTTTACATAGAGATAGGGGCCGAGATCAAATGTACATCCTCGACAACAGCCAGTGGCTTGATTCCCTTATCACACAATAAGTGTTTCTGAAGCAAGCAAAGTGTAAAAAGCAGATCAGTGAGAGGATCTTAAATGTGTGGACACGTAGTTTAAACTTCCACATCTAAGCTGAAACAAACACTTCTCTTATTTTTTGAAAAATCTGAGGTGCCAAAGATTATTTAACACTTGATGTCAGTCACATCATTTTACACCTCTCAAATTTGCTATTTTGAATATCTGAAAGACACATACTACTGTCTGCGTGGCTAAAACATGCAATCAAATACAACACAACACATAATAATGCAGCTACAGTACAGCTAACAACACAGCAATGCAGTGGAAAGGTAAACCAAAAGGCATTATGAGTTAATTCAGGAAATTAAATGCGTTCCCCTCTGCAGCTTTAGCGATACAACAACTGTGTGTTTGAAATCGAAGGCAGCATCATACAGGAGAGACCCCATGTGTGGGCAAGCCACAAATATATAACACCCTGAAGATCAGACACTTGATGTGACAACAGAGGTGAACAGTTAAAGACACGGAAAGGAGGAGGGAGGTGAGAGGACTGAGAAAGCAACGAGACATTATCAGCCCCCCCCCTTCAATCTCATGACTGTGTCCGAGAACAGTGCTCAGAGTTCATACTTGGCGTACGTGAGATATCTGTGAAAAGGGTCGTGGACAGCGGACTTTCTGCACGTGCCACTCAAAGGTAAGGCCTAATGCCCCTTTCTTTACATCGTAAGTGGTTCAGACCATTTAGGTTACAGTCTGAGTGTTCACTGTTAAGACGTAGAGCGAATTCACAAATATACAACCTGGACCATCACAGCTATAAAGTAATGATTCTTTTTCATACTACAGGATTAGGATAAAAGTCATTGTATTTGTTCTAATCTTTCATATATGTAATCAAAACACAATCAATTTACTACTAATGCAGCACTTGAAACTGTTGATGTTTTATCTGTCAAGAATTGTTTGAGGAAGAGGAAGTGTTGCTATCATTTAAATATGTGTAAGATCATTTAAGACATCCTTTGTACATGCTGTGTTACTATTGTACAAGTCTTTAATCTTTGTTTTTACCCAAACTGGATTTCAATGTTGAATATAAGATATCTTATTTTGTATTTTAAAGTTTAAATGACTAAACGTTTAAATGTAAGATATCTGATCTTATATTACATGATTTAAAAGGCCCATGAAGGCATCAGTACTGCAAATAAGCCGAAGCTGCGTTTTGTGGCATCAGTTTACATGCTGCATAGTACTTTTTAAATAAACATGAAACAAATAAATGTTTTTTATTCCGTAAGAGAGAAGTGAAATTTGACTGAAGTTGAACAGATGAAAATTAATTAGAAAGACAGTATTGTATAGTGTGAAAGAAGTGGATTCAGATGATCTCAATCTTATTGATACTACGAGGGCACTGACCTCTGCCATGGCCAATATTTATGTTTGCTCAAGTCAAATCTGCTCTTTTTACTTGTGTGTGTGTGTTGGATACTAATCCTCTCTGAAATTGGCCCATGCTAAGTTTCATAATAATCTGGTTAACAAATCCCACGATAAATCCTGTATACACTTGATAAAGTTTAGTGTTGATTCAATTAAACCTTTCAAGGCTGAAGCTCCACTTACTGTTTAGGCTGCACAGTTGGTCGCAATTTCGTGTTAAGTTTCGTCGTTATCGCACCATGAGCATTCACACAAAAAAACATTGCAAAAGTGTGAATTTATCGCATGAATAAGGAAATGTATTTTTGGTAAACAAGCGACGCTTTCCCACTCAGCACGCATACATTTCACCTGTTACCCCTGGGTATGACATCAGTGCTTTTCCACCATTTTGATGTGATCCGCAGGACATGTGGCAGACCTAGATAGACCTAGAAACTAAAAGTTAGAGCCAATACGCACTCTTTAATGTTTGTTTATTTATCACACATCATATCGCTATTTCAATACTGAACTAAGTAATTGCAAATCGCAGTTTTCCCAAACCGTTCAGGTCTATTATTGTTTAAAATTGCACTGCAATGTAAGGATGTTTTGAAAATGTCTATTAATGATAGAGGGGAGAAATATTACATAAATATTAATAAATATATTAGAAATAATGTGTCCCAAACAGCATCATAGAGTTGAGCCAACAGAACTAAACCAACAGGAAAATAATCATCTGAAGTCAGGTTTTCAGAGTGTTTTTGTGTTGTACTGCATCACACAGGGTGTTCTTCTCTTTGGGCCAGAGGTTTCCGTACAATTTACATACAAATCACACTTCAGCAGGACATTATGTATAGCACATGCATTTCTAATTATTATCTATAACAACAAACGTATAGATTATTGTGTATAAAATAGAGTATGAAACATGATTTCAATGTTGAGCACTGTATATTTATACCATAATGGTATGGCTTAAATAATGTATTGCATGTATCGTTGAATGTAATACAGGAGACATCCAGTAATCACAATCCAAATCATCTACCTTCAGTAAATCTATCTTTTATGGTAGTAAAAGAATAAAGAAGACTTTAAATAAAAGATACCGTCCGTCCGTAACGATATCTTAATGCGCTGTGAAAATGTTTCCTTTATTTGCTTCCTCTTTTCATGATGCCGTAAATAATTTGTTTAGTTTCCATGTATTGTCTGCAGTCAAAAAATGTAATGTAATGTTTTCATTTACAATATGCAAAGTTCACAGGGAAAATGGTGCTATTAGATAGTAGCACTGCCCTATAAAAAATTCAAGCGTTAACGGACAATTCAAGCCAAGAACTGAGGCGAAGTTTTTAATCCCCCACGAGACCATTTATTTACCATAATTTCCACATTGGCAGTTAACAGGAGACATAAATACTGTACAATGAGGTGAAAAGCCACAAAACATGGACTGACCAACTTTTCCTCCGATGTGTAGTTATTTTAACAGTGCATAGCTGGCAGCGCGCACGACAACACAACAGCAGATGGTGGAGTATGAGAAAACGGATGGACACGAAAAGAAGAAGTTTGAGAGTTCCTTACTAAAAAGCAGCGTGGCTATAAATAGTCAAGAAGAAACAGGTGCAACGTGCAGCACAGTATAGAGCAGGCCTCTAGAGATTTCACTCAGGAACCCTGTCTCTTTTATTTTCTCTCTCTGTACATCTCCCTGTGTGATTATTGTTTGCTCTCTTCCTGCTGCTTCTTTTTTGGGGCTCGCTACAGCTCAGAGTCTAACACGCCTAGTCTTTGTGTCACACACAACCATGAAGGTGTGCACGTTCTTACACAGACGGACACACACAGGCAGGCCTTTGTTAAGGGTGGGCACACGCTTGCATATTTTTAACCTGTTGTGTGTTCACACCAATGTTAAAGGTGCATTGCCTCTTTGAAAGTTCTGTTTAGATGCTTCTTGCTAAATCTGACTGGCACGTCAAAAATAAAGCTGTGTGAATTGAGAAGTTGTTCCAAGTGTGGATAACAGATTAAAAAAAAAGAGAACTCAACACTGAACAGGACACTGCATAATAATTTGAGGTAATAGACTGTGAAGTTATGATTTGCGCTCAAAAGAGTACTGAGTTCCTCTTGTGTGAAATCCTGAGTGACAGTTTATTTAGCAGCTCATTTACAAGGTGTAAATATAACATGTGACATGAACAGATCAGCTAAAGTGTTGTTTGCAAGAACAAGGTGTGAGGAAAGCATCAATGAGATAAAAGGCCTCTCTGTCAGCTTAATGTGTGTTTCTGCGTACTATTGCACGCACACAGGGCTGACTGTGGTTGCAGCACCATCTTCATCCTTCTTGCGCAGCTTCCCATTAAACCACTCACAAACCCACAGCAGTGAGAGGCTATTCTCTCAGTCTGGTTCTCCAAAAATATTCATTTACCTCCCGCAACAAAATTGACAAACCCTCACTACTAGAAGAATGGAAAGCACACACTGAATAGTACAGCCACAGAAAACCTTGAGCAAAAGAAACTCTGAAATTCAACATTTGTTGATTTTCACAAATCATAATGATTTACTTTGGGACAAAAAAACTTTAAAGCAGCTACATTTTTTCAGTGTGATTGCTGCTGCACAACGTCATGGCTGTAGAATGACTGTGATCAGACTAACACATTGGTCCACCTTCTGTTCGTACATTCACTGCGTGCCTTCATAGTGTCTCATGTGGTCTACACAGGTAGGAGGTGAGACGAGGGTTTAAGTACTGGAAGCATTACGTTATGTTAGATGTGAGGGTGTGTGGTGGTCTCTGCTGCTTGTCTGAGCTTTGTGGTTTTTCTGCTACAGGTAAAAACATGCTCTACGATTCTATACAGTTTTTAGAGAAATACCAATTGCATATTGCACTGCATATTGTTAGAGTCTGGCAATATGATACAGGGATTGTAATGTAGCTATTGTAACCAAGGCAAGATATTGTGATTTTAAAAACTAATTTCACCAAAAAGTCACCACTGTATACGTAACATATGATTTACAAAATTAGCTTTTAATGCAATCAGAACTGTGGGATCCTTATTTGAACTGATCACAGTCCCAGGAACATACTATGCTCTACTGTTCATTCTGCACATTTGCCTGTATCAGTCAAAGAAACTAAATATTTGCTTGTAAACAATCCATTAAGACTGAATACAGTGTTTTTCGAAAATCAATACACTTTCAGAAAAACAAGGTCAACTCAGATAGGGTTACTACTATCTAAGAAGGAAGTACCTGTATTACTCAACCTCTACCCTCTAAGACTAAATCTTTATTCCTCTTGATTTCAGGTCTCTGTTGGTTATTACTCATTTTAATCCACCATGGAGTCCATGTCCTTACATTCTCATGGTGGCCAAGACATCTTACAAGCAGAAAGTGAGCTGGCACGCAAGGGACCCCGTCGCAAACGAGAGTTCATACCTGAAGAGAAGAAGGATGCCCTCTACTGGGAGAAGCGCCGTAAGAACAACGAGGCAGCCAAGCGATCCCGGGAGAAGAGGAGGATGAATGACTATGTGCTGGAGAGTCACCTCATGGCCCTGAAAGAAGAAAATACCAGGCTTAGTGCTGAATTACTGGCAATGAAGCTTCACTTTGGCCTGGTGCACTCTGCAGCCTACACTTCTCACCAAAGTAACCCACTGCAACACCACATCCACAGCAGCACCCAGCCAATCACTTCCACCAACACCCACCATCCGTCCCTGCATAGGGACTACTACTGGGGTGTTAGAGACTCTTGTGTTATTCCCAGCCACCAACCGTCAACCCCTGTTTTCATCCCTGCATATTCCCTGCAAACCCTGAGAGGCTATCCATATTTGAACTCATCCAATACTGCAGGTTCTGGATGTGTTCCCCTTCTCATCCCTCGAAATCTCTTGCCCAACCAACCCTCCCGTCCTGCAGCCCCTATACTGAAGCCCATTCCAACCGGAGGCACCTCAGATGAGGAGGAAGAGCAGCAGGTCCCTGGGGTGCTGTCCCCGTCCTGCACTGCTCCACCTTTCAAAATTCTATCAAGGGGAGACAGAAACTACTCACCACCAAGACATTATGTGTCAGAATGACTGTAAAATAATCAGGCTGTATTCATTTAATTTCTCTTTCAGTCCTGTCATGTACACAGACACTGTACCTTTAAGAGCTCTATTTTTATGAACTGAAGAAGAATACCTAGATGATAAAAAAAAAAAAGTTTGCGAGCATTTGAATAGAATCCATTTATGTGCAAGTTCACATCAGGCCCTGCTCTGTCATAAAAATAGAGCTCTGAAGCTACTTCAGCTCCTCTCTGTGTGTACTTTCTTCAGCATCTAAATGCGCAGGTTTAACTGTGTGTTGTGTATATGATTACAAGACTCACTGATCATCAGCCTTACTATAGAAGCCTGCTATCTAACCACTCCAAGCAGTGAAAACATAGTGTGCTTGAATTCTTACATGCATTATTGTAGACAAGAACTGTGACAGAACCAGATGTGTGTCCAATGTCTGATAAAAATTACTTGGTGCTAAAGTATATCTGTTAACCAGGGTTACAGTTAATTGCAATCAAAACCCAGTGTAATTGTATATTTTAACTAGAAAAAGAAAAAAAACTTACCAGAACTGAAGGCTTCTTCCTCTGTATGAATGGAAACCATGGAGTATGATGATGTATCTTTGTTTTTTCTGTGGGCAGAAGTAATCACCTTCCTCCATATTGTGGGCAGTGTGTTGAATATTCCAATAACCTAGGGGATGATATTGTGTTTTAAATATATTTTACAAAAAAATATTAAAAGTTTCATTAAAAGGTTGTGAATGTTGTCTTTAGTTAAATTCAACAAAAACAATTCCCAGGAGGGGATAAAAGGTGTGGACTTATATAGCATTAGGTTACATTCTTTCTCGTGCTGGCCTCTGGTGTTTCTTACAGTGAATTTGTGAGTCAGCTGTAGTACTCCAGACTACAACAGGTTGCTGGCTCCTTGCCTGACAGCGCTTATGGCAACAATGCTGCTGTCTAGGCAAACAGCCAGTCCTGCTGGCTCAAAGGTAAACTCAAAGAAACAGTTAGTGTCAACACAGGGACATGACAGCGGCCGACTGTTGACATAAGCCCCAATCAGACAGGTTGGATGGATGTTTTTTTTAAATAACTTTTTTGCCAGGGCAAGAAAAGCAATAACTTAGCAGCTACTGTGGTTATGACAATAAAACATGTCTGGAGCTGTTTAAAGCAAGTACTGAGAAGTGTGCATTAGTTTATCAATACTACAATACTAAACATGGTACTTTTGTCAGTCAATTACTAGTCAGGATAGTCTAATACATTTCTATTATTATAATGTAAAAGTGTATTTAGCCAAATCCCTGTAGGATTAACAAAGACTAAAAACAATATGACTACAAACAACAAAAACTCACATAGCCTGACTATGGTATTAGGGAAATGTTTTCACATTAAGAACTGGTTATATTTGAGCCCATAAATTAACAATTTGTTTCTTAATAATACTACTCTACGCTATTCTTCTTAAACGAAGCTAATTTGTTCATCTGAAATTAGACGTTACAGTTTGTTCACGGTAGTCTCGGCGAGTAACCATAGTAACAATCATGATTTTTAACAGCTATCTAGCTATGTGCTATGTGTGCAAGTGCCCTAAAACTACTGATTTCATTAGCAAAAAAAAAATCTAAATTGAGCTATTAAACTCGGTTTATCTGTTCTTTCCAACCTAACCCCGTATTATTTTCTATGAAATAACTGTGAATTGTTTTTGAGGTAAAGCGGCTAACTCAGCATTAAGCACAGTACAAGTTAGTTTGCTGACACTGTAGCAGGTAAGCTAGCTCGCAAACATGTGTCATGTGTTTTGTACCGGTATTGATGTCAAAGTATTTACTACTGAAGTGCTAAGGTGACAAAATAGCTGTCCATGTTGGTCTTTTGCCTTTGACGTTAAAAATAATAAAATTCAAATTGACTATGCTGCTTTTCTGCTAACGAGGAGAACCAACCGCCTATGAACTCTATTGGGGAGACTCCATTAGCATCATTAGCATGTTTACCTGTTACCTGTGTGTTTTAGGGACGGCAAATGGTGAGAGTGGTCAGGTATACTACTACCGTGCCACAACCTTATACTGTATGTAACCAGTAGAATTCGCTCATACGGCAACCAGGAAGTGAGCCCATGTGGCTTATGTTCCTTGAGGAAATAAAAGTAAACTTAATTTCGGAACCCAGTCCCAGAACCCAGTCCCGATATCCATAAAGAGCGACGGCCCACTTCTCCGGGCTTACAGTGTAGCCCGCCAACAAACTATAATATTGGGCGTGTTCTAAAGGGGGCGTGTTTTGGAAGGCCTGGTAGACCGCAGCTGTGAAGCCAGCTGTTATCAAAAGGGGACTTCCGGCCAAGATTTATTTTTTCATGCGTTCTTCATTAGCCTCTTTCACATTGTTTACAATCCGACTAGCAACTTGAGAAGCGATAATGGCGTTGGCTCTTATAGCTACAAAATGTAACCATAAAATAATCTATTTAAATATCCCTGTCATTAACATTACTTTTAATGTTTTAACAGTCCTTTTTCGCCAAGTAAGCCTAACCCTAGACAATGTATTTAACTTTCAGTTTGGCCCCACTTTGGCGTATGTTGAAATGTTATTAATTCAAAGTAAATTCAAACACAGTTCCTATCCTCTTTGGACACCTCAGCTCATACTCCCTCAGGCCAACAATGCCAAGAGCAATGAGCCATTAGCGTTATACTCCTTATAAAACTGAATTTTAATGTGAAGCCATGGCTTTGATCCAGTGTTGTTCCCTGTTAAAATACTCATAGGCCAGACAGAAGATGAGCATAACAGATTTGTCTTTTGCAAATGTAAGATAAAATATAATATTAAAAAAATATTTTTTTGCTGTTCTCAAAACCTATTCGTTATTCATTAGAGTGTATAGTTTAATGGGACTTGAATGTGATGCAAGGTCACAATTTTCTAGTTGTAAAACAGGAAAAATTCATCCAATCTTGACATTGTCATTTGTCCTGCATCCTTACCTTTGTACCGAACTCTTTTGTTGTTTGTCTTCACATGTTTGCAACCACACCATCATCAACAAGCTAAAGTGGCAGCTGAAATGGCCCGTCTTTAGTCATCACTGAACCATCTGGGTTTAAACAAATTACTCATGAAGTCAGTACTAAAACTAATGATATGCAAAGTCAAATGAAATTCAACTCATTTCGATCATTGCAGTCTGGTGTGATCATAATCAGCCAGTAAATCAAAGGGAGCAGATGAAAAACACACTGCATTACGGATATCTATTGCAAGCAAACAATGCCCGGATGAAGACAGGTGCACACGTTCTCTGCTCGTAAGTCTATGCCATTACAACCATCAGGTTTTAACACCAGAGTAACACTGAATGTGTGATAACTACCCACACACGTACCTTATACACATACATAGATGTGACGCAAGCACTGTGTTATGTAACTTCAATCCTCTATCAATGTTCACATCAGAGAGCTGATAATAACTTTGGTGAAGCAGAAGTAGAGTATATAGTAGTGTTTTCAGACATGATTTACTCTTACATACTTATATACTTTACAAAATAAAAAAGCGATACCTGAGGAGAGTGATTGAGAGTGTTTACAGCTGCCAGTATATTCAAGAAATGATTCAACTTATGAAATGAACCATCTGGATGTTTAATGATGTAATTTCACTGTCTGGTATTGGTGTCTATTACCTGGTTGATGACTCATCTTTCAGTGGCTCATCTGACATTTGAATTCCTCTTTAGTGATAACACCACCCCTGCAGGGTAAAACATGTGATAAAGTAGGAGGCTGTGTCATATGTTTTACTCAATGTGCAAACTGAGAAACCAAATTATTCAGAGATTTGTAACAAGAAAGCAATTTTAATTGAACTTTTAAACAGGTTTACATAACATCTAAGTTGGAAGCTAAAGGTAGAGCCTAGTGTCAGAAGGAAGTAGCATTCAGGAAGAGCAAGAGTGTAAGGTGCATTAATGAAGTTATTTTTTATAACAGCAGCACATCATTGACTAAAGTGAGTCACCAAATGTGGCAAGAAAACACACGGGAAAATTCACACTGGAAATTCTTGTGTAACATTTTTTTTTACTTGCCCCAATTTCAAAATATTTCAGACATCTTATGAGAAGTGAAAGAGAGGAGCTATAAACTTTCATTGTGATCACACAGAGCTCAAGAGTTACAGCAGAATGAGTGCACAATCATAACAGATGTCTACGCTTAGATAGGTGTAGTGCATGATGCAACAGGCACCCTATCGTGGTCCGAGCAGGCCCAGATGACCTAAATCTTCAGATTAAGTCGTCAAGAAGGCCGATTAGAGGTGCCAAAAACTGTCGACACCTTTCTACAGAGATGTGACAAGTGTGAGAGGATCAGATGAGTCATTCTTCACCATATTGTTGACAAGTGGGTGGGGATGCAAGCTTGGTGAGTGCCAAGAGAATGGTTCTGGTGTGAACTTGACCCCCACGGTGAGGGGGCCCTGCAGTTCTGTGACGCTCTGAGGAGACATGTGAGGAGACATTTTCCTGGCATGGTCACTTGTTCCCTGAGAGGGGAACTGCAAAATGATATTAGTCTGAGTAATCACCTTCGTCATTTATGAAGCATGTCTGTCTTGGTGGTCCTATCTAAGCTGTCACTAAATGATGGATGAATCATGTACTTTGGTCTTCAATGTGACCCTTATGGGAGATGTTGGACCAATAAGGCAGCATT
Organism: Semicossyphus pulcher; assembly: GCF_022749685.1. Taxonomy (NCBI): domain Eukaryota; kingdom Metazoa; phylum Chordata; class Actinopteri; order Labriformes; family Labridae; genus Semicossyphus; species Semicossyphus pulcher. The sequence continues at coordinate 14,853,466 of NW_027211715.1, forward strand.
TGTTGTCCCAAATGAAGGATAATCTTGCAGTAGATTGAACCCTTGCGACCCTGCACAGGATAAGTGGTATAGATAATGGATGGATGGGTGATAAATCCAGAAGCTTAATAAATAAGTCCTAGATTTAAAATGTATTTAGGGTGTGCGTAAATGTCTGAAGGAGAGCACAGACAACTTCCTTCCTCCAGTAAATAGTTGTAAAAACAACATAATCATTCTGCACAGTAAGAGTCAAACATCAAAGTGAAGTACCAATAAGAAAATACATCTTAGCATGGAAGGGGGTTTAAAGATGATAAAAATGGGATCAGGTTTTGATGTTTTTGAAGCTACTTGGTGATTAACATCTCCCTGTTGCTCGACACTTCCCCTCCCTCCTGTACTCCTCATACAGTATAATACAGTGAGAGCATTTCGCTCTATAAGCAGCTTAAATTAAACAAAACAAACCCCTGGTAGACACATAAAGAACAAGTTTGCAACACAAAATTTCACAGTGACGGGGTCACACGTTTATTGTAGACTCTCAATCAACTTCTCAGACTGCCACCATAAAGGTCCAGCGACCAGATAACTGCTATAAAAAAACAGGGACAGGAGACAAGACATCATCATAGAAGATAATACAGCATGCTTTATAAACAGTGTGCTTCATTTATATAAAACAATACGATACAAAACAGTCCAGCAGACACAATGGCTTCAATATTTACAGGATGGGTTCAGTAAAGTTAATGGAAATACTATAAATGGATTGTTTGTTTACATTTCTAAAATGCAGACAAGATCAGTCTGGTAATATATATTCACAGTTTTAATAATCCCACATTGTAGCTAATAAAGTTAATGTGAAAAATTTGAATTAATTACCTGCTTCTAAGTGTAAAGGCTAACATACTCCGGTAAGAGTGTAGGATGCAGTTCCATCTGTGTCCAACAGAGGGCAGCAGAGTCACACTGTTAGAGGCGCTGTCGATGAAACTGGACAGGATGTGCTTATTTCTGAACTGGTGTTATTTGTTCCAGAGCCTAAACCTGAAAATGAAGATGCTGTAAGAGTAATATAAGCAGTTCACTCTCCAAATTAAGCCTTAAGTTATGAGGGAAACTGCTGTTCACTTTGTTTCCCATATTGTATTCTATTTTTGTTTACCTTAATGCACCAATAAGACAAAGACAAATGTGTGAACCTACTTGGCAATAAAACCCAATTCTTATTCTGATGCTCTACGTTATAGTCTTACCACCGCAGATGCTGCACGAGATCGCAGATTAAATGCTGAATTAATTATAATATCACCTTCAGACTTATAGGATGTACACAGCCATCCTTTGGATGTTAGTGTCAGTGTCTTCCTAGAATACTCTCTCTTTCTCTGGCTCAGTTTCATTATGACCTTTGTTCCAGTCTGCAAGGTCTTTACCACATTAGCATTTTCTCCCTGCGTGTCTCAAACACACCAATGTCCTGATGAGAACCCGTTTAACTCCTTCCCCCCGCTGGTCAGCCAAGCTTCCCCGCTGTCACTCACGGCTGAAAATAGGCTGAACTGAAACCTGACGTAAACGCCCTTCATTATTTGTTGTGTGAGCTCCGGGAGCACGTCTCAGAGCAATATCTATGCGATGACATTTCAAGGTGCGAGCTCTGGACTGGATATCTCTGCTTTGAAGAGGAGAGTGGAATTATGGTAGAACAGAAAAACTCACTTAACAGTACTACAGACAACCACAATGATTTGTCAATGATTACAAAATATATGATACATCTTATACAGCATTTATTTTATCTATTCAGAAAGAGCAGTTCAGCTTTTGGGATGTTCGCACCCCAACAAATGTACAAATTAAACACAACGTAAGAAGCCAACTCTGTACATGCGTTCATCTTTTATATACAGTTTTTCATCGGGTAGTTTTACACACTCAATAGACAACAATGGAAAACCTAAATAGCAATCTGCATGTACTGTGTCAACACACAGGCGTGCATCGGGTAGTTTATCCTGTAGAGTCCCATTTTTACTTTAAAATGACTGAGCAACTTTTAGTGGTATCCAAACGGAAGTGACTTTCTCTTCCATGGCATTGCATTGACATTACATGGTGCTTTATGGACAAATTGGCAGTGTTGCAGAGAGTAGTCTCTGAGTATCTAATGTATTCAGTACAAATCTAGCATCAGCAAAAAGGCAGAGCCTCTATATTTAAGTCATTATAGTGCTCTACAGTCCTGACTGTAAATAAGTCTAAGTATGCAGTATATAGCTGGAACTATTCAAATACTTATTGGCAAGTCCTTGGCATTCACTGAGCACCACCCAATTATAATGTATTCATGAGTTTGGAGATAGAGAGCTGGAATCAGCCGAGAGGTGAGGTCCTTTAAACATGAAGAGGACAGAGTTCCTTGTCGGGAGGAAGGACGGCGTTGGCAAGAGCTTTATCGAGGTTAAAGACTTCTGGGACTCTGAGTGCTTTTGTTGCTTGGTCCTTTAACAGTCTATTCAACATTTCTAGACATCTTTAACTATAATCCAGCTTTTCCTCTGCATAATAATGTGAGCACACAACAAAGCAATAGAAATATATCAAATCCATACAGGTTTCATTTTCCTTATATGTACAGCAGTTTTAATAACAAAACCTCGTCCTCATAAAATGTCCTACAAATAGTTTTTAGTGTTTTGCAAGCACAACGGTCCGTTCCAGGGTCTTTTCCTCTTACGTCCCCCAAGGAGAGCTCAGAAAAGCAACAGGGAGGAATACTAATGAGAGAGACAGATCCCAATAATCAAATCATTTTCATGTTGAACTTGCGCGCCCCACCCTGTCCTCCACTGGCAGCAGGTCCGTCCACTTTCCTGAAGGAATATTCCACAGAGAAGTTGTTCTTGTGCTGCCCTCTCCCTCGACTCCACACGAACAGCAGGATGAAACAGAAGAGCACCACCCCCAGGAACATGATACAGCCCATAGCTGTGGATATGAGGATGGTCTTTAGGTCCAGAGTAAACTTCAAGAAGACTCTGGTGTCGTTTAGATTTGTGTCATTTAGGTCCCCGGCATAGTAAGTGCGGTTGGCCATGAGGGCTGCGTCTAAAGGCAGCCCGCTGACTGTAAGTGTGGCAAAATAGGTGTCGTTTCCACCTGCATTGCTGGCTATGCAGATATAAGTTCCACTGTCTGTTACCTGGGCGTAGCGTATTTCTAAAGTGCCTTCTGGCAACACAGTCAGGCGGCCGCTGCTCTTTGTAGTGATGCGGCGGCGTTGAGGAGAGATCCAGAATATAACTGGCGTCGGCTCACCTTCTGCTTTGCAAATGAACGACACCACCTGCCCCTCGCGGGCAGATATCTGCTGCAGCTTCCTGTTGCGGATTTTGGGCTTCTGGCAAGTAAAGTGATCAAAGAGAGCTGAGTCTGAGAAAGCATTTAGAGCCCTACCCTGCACCTCCACAGGCGTCGTACACACCGGGGCAGCGCCGTCAAAATTAAGAGTCTTCCTGCGTTGAAGGATCCACAGCAGGCGGCAGTCACAAGCCAGAGGGTTGGCATCCAAACGCAGCGTCTCCAGAGTGTTAACAGACTGAAAGGCTCCCTCCTCCAGGGTCACCAGGCTGTTAGTGGAGAGGTTAAGAAGGCGGATTTGCCTCAGACCACCCATTGCATACGGCTGCACTGCTGCCAGGTTAGTGTTGACCAGATGCAGCTCCTTCAGCCTAACAAGGTCCCGCAGCGCCCACGACTCCAGCACGGAGATGGGGTTGTAGGAGAGGTTGAGGCTGGTGAGGTGAGCGAGGCTGCGCAGGGCGGAGGTGGGCACAGAGGTGATGTTTGTGTGCGTGATAGACAGCCAAGATAAGTTCAGCCCCTGCAGGCTGTGAGGGGAAATGTACTCTAAAAAGGGCCAGTGGTCGATCTCCAGGCCCCTCAGGTTTCCCAGCTTTCGGAAGTTCTGGTCCTCTAAGGCGGAGATGCTGAGGTAGCGGAGCCGCAGAGTCACCAGGTTGTGCAGGTAAGACAGAGACTGGCTGGACACAGACGTCAGGTTGCACCTCTCGATAGTCAGCTCCCTCAGCCCCACCAGACCCAGAAAGGCCTTGTTAGATATATAAACCAAATCATTGTCTCCAACTTCCAGGTTTTTTAGACTTCTCAGGTCTTGGAAAGTAAAGTCCAAAAGGATTACGATCTTATTCCCACTGAGGTCCAATGAAGTTAGGTTGGAGAGACGAGAGAAAGCCGCCATGGGGACCAGTTTCAACTGGTTACCCCTCAATGAAAGCGTCTGCAGGTTCTGCAGACTCGAAAAAGCATTCGGCTCCAGGACACTGATCATGTTCTCACTCAGGTCCAGCTTCTCCAGACGTTGAAAGGGAAGCAGGTCGCCATGCTCCACCCAGCGGAGTTTGTTCCCACTCAGGTCCAGGATCTTTGTGTCCAGTGGGATGCCGTCTGGCAGTGTGGACAGGCGTTTACCATAACAGGACACTGTCTTGAGTTTTGTGATGCACTCACATCGCTGAGGACAACCTTGGCCCTGTGCGGGTGACACTGTGACCATCAGCCAGAACAGGAACGGCAGGAGCCAGCCTACATCCTGACCCAGGCCCGTCCCCATGGCCCTCGTTTCGTCTGCTTCCTCCTGCTCCTGTCTGGGGTTGAATCACTGGGCCAGACACCTGAGGAGAGAGAAAGGATGGGAAGACGGAACGGAAAGAGGGAGAGAAAAAGATGCAGACAGTGAGACAAATTAATTAAACTCAATTCCCCTTCAACAGCAGTGATTAAACACTCTAAATGAGTGAAATTACAATTACAGACTCTAATTGACCCGACACAGCAGTGAAATTAAAGCTAGAGCTCCAAGATAATCCTCAAAGGACTGTGTCTGCATTCAGCCGAAACCGGTCGATTTACAATGGTCGACTGTGCCGCGAGAGCAGCCAGCTTTTCAAATCATGTGCGCATACACACAGAAAGAAAAATTCCTTAATAGCTGTGAGTCCATTTTATATCTGAGGGTTGTTTTGCTCTCGAACTTTTTCATGCATTGTAAATGAAAAAGAGGAAAATTGAAAATCTATTGTATTCATGAGACCTCATGTGAGACATCTTAAAATGCATGGAAAAGGAAAACAATCGCAGACTCTCGGAAGCCTCGATAGCCCCGCAAAATGCACTCGAATGGTCCATTTATGCAGCGCGAGCAGGCAGAATACTCAGAAATAAAATGAATGCACCAACATTTAAACAAGCTGAATAAAATATGTGAAAGTAAATAATCCAATCAATATAAAAACAGTCTGGTTCATACAGCCGCTTGTGTCTTTGGGTAAATGCCGGACAAGGTCATGCACTATAGGGGGCTTCGATTCAGTGCATCACAATAAGTCAGTGCATCACATCATCTGCATAAGTCTCTGAGGCAGGAGGCTTATCATGAGCCTGACCTGCCTATGGGTTTCATATGACACACGCATACATATTCCCTGTCTCTCTCTCTCTCTCTCTCTCTCTCTCTCTCTCTCTCTCTCTCTCCATCCCTCCACCGCTCTGTCTGCTGGTGGATGTTGGCAGCAGAGTGATAATCTCTTTATAAACCCATTGTGAAATACCAACTGGTGGGATGGAAAGTAACTCCAGAAAACATATTCCATAGCAGCATGATAACTGAGTGGTGAGGGAGGCCGACAGTGTGTTAAAACATACTGAAAGGACACTCGCTGGTTTACACATCAGGGGGTCTGAGATGGGCTGCTTACGTCTCTGAAAAATATGTTCATACCTAAAAGTGGCACACACATATCAAGAGAAGTCACCACCAATCATTTGTAAAGCCACGAAAAGACATATCTATGGCTGTAGAAAAAGTGGTACCACGTGCTGATGTTAAAGAAAGTTAGAGGAAGAATCTCCGATATATGTCACTGCTGTCTTTACAACTATTTAGACACTGCCTAGAAACAGACACGCACATATCCACGCACCAAACTGCCACAATCAATAAGCAGTCAAAAGACAGGAGGCGTTCTGGCATTTGGAGGAGCACTAACAGTGTTGAAGGGTTTTAAATCCCCACCTTCTACTGTTACCGATGATTTAATAACTCCTCTAATGTCCCTCACCTCTACAAATGTTCTAATTTACAATCCACCCTGGCTCGGAGATGAATACTTCCATTAGCCAACCTGCCACTGACTGGAATTAACTGCCTGAAAGTGTGAGCAGGACTGTCTGCTAGCAGAACAATGTTCAGATTCACTTAGGACAGAAAATATGATAATGTCAGACTTTTGAAAACCCATTAGTAGTAACGCACGCTGTCAGTGCCCCCACCCCCATCCGCCAACCACACACACACACACACACAATGTCAGAAATAGCAGCCTGACACATATCCTTTTACAGTCAGCACACAAACTTTGTGTCGTTCAAAGGAGGAAAAGGAGGAGCTCTTCCAGCATCTGAGGCAGACAATAATAAAAAAGAACAACTAAAGTATTTCCAGAGTCCTCAGGTACTCGGGCTTCCTCCCGCAGTCCAAAGACATGCTCGTTAGGTTAATTAGTGACTCTAAAATTGCCCACAGGTGTGGGTGTAAGCGTGAAAGGTTGTTTATTGCTGTGTTCGAAATTGGATACTATATACTGCATACTACATACTATATACTAACTATATACTACATACTACAGCTGTCGAGTGTGCTGCTGTCCGCTATTTTAACTGTTTTTCCAGTGCTTTGCATCATGGGATACAGTAGGCAAGGCAGACTTGTCCAAATCAGTACATCCGGGTATTTTTGGCACACTATAAATGTTGCTTTTGTTTGCACACTACATACTACATTTTGGCCAAATCAGTACGTACTGCTAGTATGGCATTTTGAACACAGCATATGTATCAGCCCTGTGATTGACTGGCGATCTGTCCAGGGTGTATCCCACCTCCCGCTCCATGACAGCTGGGATAGGCTCGACCCCTCCACGACCCTGAACAGGATAAGCGGTATAGATAATGGATGGGTCTTTCATTCTATCTTCACTAAAACCTGATGCCTCTATTACCCACAATGCAGCTTGGTTGGAGGGTAGGTTGTGTTAGTGTTATGCTAGTAGCAGCCTAGCCTTAGTATCCTTGAGGCGGTTGGCTCAAGCAGATAGGGAGCAGGCTACAGGCTACTTGTCAGCTCTTTTCTTTCCAACCCTGAATTCTGATTTTTAAAATAATTTGACCCAATCAGAATCTGAATTAACAATAATTTTGCAGTTACCTCTGGAGCCACAAAAGGCTTTATACTATATTTTGGTTTACACTTACTGAGCTCGATGTATTCCAGCAAATATTTCAAAACTAAAGTCTGATGGAGGAAAATGTGTTTCATTTCATTAAATGCTTACTGGTAGAAAATCACAGCCTCTGCTGATGCTGCACACAGCCATAGCTTTTCCATAGCTGCTTGTTGTAACGTGCATGTGTGATTAGCCTGCTTTTTTCAGGGCAGATTCTGTGTGTATTTGTATTTGATAGTTACTTTCCCCATGATACATAATGTTTAATGTGCTTAATTAATAAACCTTCTCCATCCACTGGCTTTAGTTTGCTTGAGCAGGTCTGACATCAGCATGGCAGGCAGCCTCTCTAAGAAAACAACATGCTTCTGCACAAGTTTAAATGTCTTTCTTTCCATAAACAGCTGGTATACAGAGACTGAAACAGAAAACCACAAACATCCTGCTCCGACCCCCACCCCACATTTTAAAATGCCAGTCACATGATCGGTTGTCCAAACCCATATCTGGTAGCAGTCATTCTGCAGTAAGCCGAGGGGCCCCGGACAGCTAATGCTCCACAGGTCAACAGCAGGTGGATGGAGCTGTGTGCACTCTACTGTATACAGAATGATCCTCTCCCTGTGGGCCCCGGCAGCACACAGAGCTACTGTTACCTGGTCGTAAGCTGCAGTCCAAAATAACCACCGTAATTTTTGATTACGCAGCAGGAGGACAACAGAGCTCTTCCCTGGCGACCTTCAGCTGCTGCAGGTAACAGAAGGCGCTGCTGAAGGAACTGTTTGTTCTGACACAAGAGAGACTGACAAACACTTTCAATCAGTCCTTGTACTTCATTGTTCATGCTTTTATACATCTGAACTATTTTGTACAAGTAGGGAAAAGAGATAATGAAACAAAAGAGATACAGCCCTTCTGAAGCAGCACAAAATAAGAGCATTAAAGACACTTCAACATTATTACAGCAGCTGCTGTATTAAAGTGACTGCAGTGCATCTTTTAAATGATGATTATAGTTTGGTTAAAAGTGCCCAGAGAGACGAGGTTGCTGTCAGAGTAATGTTCAGTAAAGTTCAGTTATGTAAAAGCTGTACTCAGAGGATGTTCGGCAGACTGAACTACAGCAGCTACAGTTTGTCTCGCAGGCAGAATCAATACACAGCTCTGATATAAACTGCAATGTTCGGATCGACTTCGGAAGGACAATACTGTATGTGTCTTATGTTGTCATGGAGATGCCTGCACCAACATCTCCCTCCAACCCCCCCACCCTTCTCCCATCCTGCTTCAAACTCTCCTCATAGCTGTTGTTCCCATACTTGGCTGAAACACACCTGTCCAGTAGCCCTCGGGGAGTCTCCTGCCTCTGTGCTCTGCCCTCACATGAATTGCTCTTTGGCTCTTCATTAAGCATGTATTAATTTCATGCATTTTACACATGGTTAATATTGCTTTGCTGTTTCAGTATTTGAGGCATTATAGTTGCCTCTTACTAGTTGTACCTGTCCTATTGCCTTTGGATAGCTGTGTCCCAATTCAGGGGCTGCATCCTTCAAAGGACAAATTAAAAGGCCGTTTGCATCACAGCGCGTCAAACGCTGTCCCATTTTGAAGGCTCCTTCAGATTCAATTCAATTCAAACGAGATGATGGACTCTCAAGCGGCAGAGGAATACACTTTTAAATGTTTAAGTTGTTGGTTTCAACTCAATCAAATAGCGTGCAGATTGTAAAACAAGGGCGGGAACAACTGGTGACACAAACAGGAAATCCTCTGTAGACCAGACCGTCTCATTTTAGTTCGGCTTTAACGGTCCACACGGGCTACGAATTACTCATCTTTCGCAGAGCGCGTCCTTCGAAGGACGAAGCCCCTGAACTGAGACACAGCTTCTGTTTTGTTGGCGACATTGACTTCCTGTTTCCTGCTGCCAAAAACTCTGACAAAGTACTTATGGAAGATGTCTGTCATTATGAAACACAAGAATTACATATACAAATCATTGACAGTATATACTGTACATACTGAGAGGTCTTTATCTTAATATTTTATTATAACTTACTCAACCTGTACTTCCTGTTAGACTTTACTGCCTGAAGCTATGTCTATTCTGGAAATGCCTCGATAATCTTTACGGGGTGAACTGATTTGAAACATCTATTTTGCAGCCTTTCTTCAGAGTGTTCTGCTGTTAGCCACGGCAGCTTTATGTATTTGGGCTCCTCTGCTGTCAACAGACTGTAAAATCGTTTATGTAATGACTTTGTAAGGCCAAAGGGCTTAAAGAGACACCAGCAGCATCAGCAAGTGTGTTGTGGCCTTCAAGTGCATTAAAAGATGTTTTACTTAAAAGCCACAGAATCAGACTGTATTGAGTGAGAGGGGTAATAGACCTTTTCACGGCAGACATTTTGACTTGGCTGGCAAGAGAAGCTTGTGTGTAACTGATAGTGTCCCATTAAGTAATAGCAGTGTGACAGTGAGCCTGCTTGCTGAATGCCAGGACCCTGAAACATTACTGAGCATCAGAAGAATTCAGCCATCTTTTATTTAAGCAATATCACACGAGAGGGATTGATGTACTGAATATCAGCACTGCTGTGATTCGGTCCAAGATAGCAGTGCTGATATTCAGTATAACATCACGACCGTGAGCGTGATATTGCTTTTACACAACAGTTATACAAGCAGCAAATAGCAGTAAAAAGTCATAATCTACAACAGAATATTTTTGCCTCCACCAACTCAACTAGTTCCACAATTTAACTGACACAGAACTTTTGTTGCCAAGCAACCCAAACATTCTCCTGCACTCCGTGTCGACAGGTTACCACAGATCAGCTGTTTTTTTTATCATGAACATTTATCTGTATGTTTTAATTTATCATCAACCAGTGAAAGAAGAGTCTGCTGTGTGATTCAGAGGTACCAGCTTGATTAATGTCAGCATACACGGTCTGCTGTAATGTTAATTAAGAGTATTCAGAACACCTGGCTGAGGCGGAGTGATACACAGAGTGAAAAGTCCCAGTGATGTTGTTATCAGCTCATGGAAGGCCTCTTATCCAATCAGATTACTTGGCTTTCTCTTTTGTGTCACGTCAAAATATTTACAGTGAAAAAGGTATTTTTTTATAAATATATTTTCCTGCATGTTTCGGCTTTAACACCCCTCTAAATGTAAGAATTACATTTTCTCAAAAAGGTTAGCATCACAAGAAAAGTGCAAATGTCTAGGTTTGACCTGTCGTGTTGTGAAAAATTAGAAGCCGAACACATAATCTTCATAAAATTACAACAGCCTGCTTGCGCACTGCCAACACATGGCACAATTATACACACTGATAATTTGATGTTTTGTCCCTGCGGAGGTAAATCCATCCAAAGTCCTCTCCACACGGTACAACAGAAAGAGACTCAAACTGTGCTGCCATGACAGTGAAAGACAGAATGCAGGCACAAATCAAAGATGATGGCTTCATACTGTGGCTGGCTGCTCTTGTTGTGCTTGTAACTGCGGCTGACACTTGCACTGTGATACTAATCTGACAAGTTTTGCAGCAAGAAATGAAATCACGATGCCTGAAGCATTCAAGTACTTACAAAGTGTGTCTTTCTGGCATATAAAAGCAGTAGATTCCTGTTGCTTCAGTGAGATTCTCTCAAATGTTCTTGTAAACACGTTTTGTGAAAGCCAGCTGTAGTTCACATTTAACTTTTAGGAACAAATCAAATCTTAGTGCAGAGCTCTCCAGCTCTTACAGCCGCTTATGTGCACATCGATCACATACGGCCTCACATAACAGCCAGTACAATATTCGGTACTAGTGTGTGTAACAGCAGCCCCATGCAGTGAGTGTAATGGTATCAACAGTAAGCCGTCTTTATTCAGGAGCTGACGGAAACAGCTGAGAGTATGATGTTGTTACATTTTCATTAAAGAGACTTAAAGAGGAGCTTCTGTTGACGCCTTTTCTTTTATGATGTGTTTTACATACTGGCTGTTGTATATGCAAACAGAGATGCTGATTGGTTGCTATTATCTTTATTGTTTCACATGTGTCCGATCTGGGCTGATCGTGTCCCTGCATGCCTTGTTTTTTTTCTAGATTTAAATTAAAAGGAGCAAAACATCAAGATAGCATTGTCATTGTGAGCATGTTGGCTGATGTTTAGCCTTTAGCAATTATTTAAAGCCCTATAGTTCCCAAGTACAGCTTCACAGAGCTGCAAGAATGGCTGCAGAACAGGCCAGCATGATAAGAGGATAGACTGTGATGTTGTTATGTATTGTGATATAATGAAGATATGTTTATGTTCTACAATTAGCTTGAAAGCACTTTTTTTTTCTGCCGGTAGCCTCTACATTGATATCAGCTAATCTTAGGGCAGCTAAAGGCTTAAGCAGGGTACACACTACAAGATAATCGGGACGATTTTGGGCCCGATTCCCCCCTTCCGAGAAAATTGAGCAAAGTCCAGATTTATTGATGGTTCTAAAGATTATCTTGCCAGATTTTCCTGTAGTGTGAGGTTTGTTAAGACTGATTTTACTGCCCCCGATCTGCTCGGAAGAACATCAGGGCCGCTCAGATTTCAAATCGTAAATATTAAACATGTTCAATAGTTACAATCCGTTATCCTGATGTGTGGGGGGAACCCTGAGGGCAGCCGAGCGCGCACTCTGTGGATTGTAACGTGGGACGAAACAGTAGCCAATTGTGAATCAAGCTGCCTGAAGGAGGAGGCAGAACTCGCACTGTAACATGTACAGCCCACGTTCACGCCATCTCCACGACTTTCTTTGTGAATTCTCAGTAACGTCCAAAAAACTATCAATCGCCAATTCTTCCTGCCTGTCGTCCTGCCAAGTCACGTCTGACTGCGAGACACTTTGTGAGATTTCCAATTTCCAGGTGAATGGAATCTGTTCGTGTGTGGTGTGCTGTTTTCGGTCATATCATTGCTCTCCAAACAAAACTGTTTATTCTATCATTATCTGTTGTAAGTGTGGGGTCTCTCACATTTTCAACATCTGTTAAGATTTTAACAATCGTTTAGTGTGGGCCAGGCAAAACATTATTTTCCTGTTCATTGTGAGTCACGCTTTGTTTTGCGATGTGTTTAATTTGCATGTTCATATCAGGATGATGAAAGTGTCATTTATCGTGCGGCCCTTCAGCAAACTATTCTCCTTTAACTTGCTTTCACTGCTTGCGCTTTAAAAATAAAAGATGATACTGTTAACTGCTTCTTCATTACAGTTCAAGCACAATTATTTATAGTGGCAAGAAATCATCCAACAATTACAGACACCCTGTTCTCCTCAGATTGCCTGGTGTCACCTCTCCACATCCACAGTCAGCGTGGGTGCTCCTGCGCTCCGAGTCTGTAAAGTGCAGATGGCAGAGTAGATGACCCGGAATTCATTTGCTCTCTGACCGCAGCCCAATTACCATCCAAACACCGCAGAAACCCGGCGAGTTGGGGAGGGCGCGAGAGAAGTGTTGCTTTTAAGAGAGAGAAAAAAAAAGCCAAGTGCAGGTTAGATAGCAACGGAGCCAGATTTAGACGGTGGAGTGGGCTGTGAAGCTGCAGGGGCAGGGGGCTCGGTAGGATGTTCTGCCACCTCTCTGCCCCCTCTTCTCGCCACCTCTTCCTGCACAAACCACTACATAATTTATTTCTAAGACCACCTTTACTCCCTCCTCACTTCCTCTCCAACCTCTTTTATATAAACAGGAGCCATTAGTGCTTGAAAGACACTAAATTACCCTAATGGGCCTTACGCAAACGTTGTCCTTCTCTGCTTTTCAGAATAATAGATGGTGAGGCCCTCACATGTTTCAACATGAGCACATTAGGTTGGGATCAGACAGAGGGCACTGCTGATGCCGGGCTCAAACTTACACATAAAACACGCACACATCCCATTAATGTATGCATAAAGCTTCTCTAATAAGCCTCAAAGTGTGTGTATGTGTGTGTGTGAGTGGAGAGACAAGAGATTTGAATGCAGCCCGGCGGCTAGCAGACCGGGCATGTGTATGCAAATGTAGAGCAATGCACATGTCTTAGCTCTCATCTGGCGAGATGTGGGATGTTAGAGGATGGAGATGTTCTGTAGTTCTGTGAATGTTTTTAAAATCCCTTTCATTTTAAAATGTTTCGCACTTTTAGTTTTTTAACACATGTCACTCAAACAGGAGAAGAAGTGCATTTTTAGGGGACTATTTCTTTCTGCGCATTAAACCACATTTGCTGCTTTAGTGAGCATCTCTGGAAGCAGGAACGTGTATGTGGGATGGACTTAAAATAAACAACAGGACAAAAATGGAGCCTCATTGCACAATGGAATAAAACATGTCAGGCTTTGGATGAACAGAGAATTCATTGGACTTGCTGACATTAAAAAAATGTTAAATATCACCAGACTTTTCCTTCAACATCATGGAAAGAGAACTTTAAAATATACCAGGGTGTACAGTACTGTTCCCAAGCATCCCCATCCCTGTGCAGCTATATATAAGAGCCTTCAGATAGAAGCTCATGTATCTATTTATAACTGTGTATCTTTGTTATCTACAGCAAATGGGCTGGAAGAATCAGCCGCAGCAGAACTGAGACTGCAGACCCATAATCATGCTGCAGGTGTAGGACACAGCTGACAAATGAGCAAGAAGAGCTCAAGAGTGTGTAGGTGTAGTCGAGCGCTCTCCAGAAAGACACACAGGCCGAAGCACAACATCCACAAAAAGCTCCTCAAATGGCTGCGCTCACACTCATTCCTCCCATGCCCACTCACTGCGTTTTACATAAGCGCATACTCATTGCGTTTGTGTGGTTTGTGTGTCCACCACAGCAAACATATTACTCATTCCCTCACCGCCGAGGGAAGCCATCGCCACTGTCCATCAATCCGCGCGGGGAGACCCTGGAGCCCCTGGCAAGTGCAAGGTCCAGGGAACACACACACATAGTCACAGAGGCCATTACACACACGCACGCTCACCTGATGAGAGAGAAAGGCAAAGAGAGAGAGAGAGAGAGTGAAGGAGTGAGTTTTATGACCCTAACTTCCACTCTGCAGTCTGGTGATGGATCGTTGGTACAGGCGGGGCCGCGGCACCCACAGGCAAGGACACCCAGTCGCTGGGGCTGCTGGTGTGGAGGAGAAAAACCTGGACTGTGTGTTTTGCGAGCATGTGCAGTCGTGAGGGAAGGAAGGAGAAGGAGTGCGTATTTACATGAGCATAAGTATTCGACCACACAGCAGCTGTTGGCTCTGAGGTGACAGCCGAAGTCAGAGGAAGACGGATGAGAGGCCTCGTGTGCAAACACTCCACCTATGTAATGTGGTTCGGTCCTCAGGCCCTGCAAAGTAATAAAAGTGCCGCAGTGAGCCGATCAGATATGAACAAAATATCCATTACACCCTCACACTGCCTGCAGATTGATATGAAACACTAGTCTGAGGATGCCAAATGGGATTTTAATTATAATAATGGATTACAGTGAGATTCTTAAATTGCACTTGTGTCCTATGCAAAGCATGAGCAGTGAAACCAAAGGACACAAAGGGGTGATTCAGAATGTGTCTTGCCATGTGCCATGAATCTTTAATAAGCCAGAACTGTTTCAGGGCTTATGGACGTAAAGGCTTCTACGAACAGGAGCTGAATTATTGACGATGTTATACTGCATGGTCATGTCCTACTGACATGGAGACTTTGACCTTACTGGGGGCTGAATAGCCTCATAACCAGAGACATGGAGGAGCTAACACATGATACTCATTATACCTCAAACAACAGCACTGATAAACAACACGGACATACATGACTGATGGCTCGTATTCAATTTGAGCTGAAAGTTTTTATGCATAAAGTCAAACTTTGTTATGTTTTAGTTCTAAATTAGGTCTGAAAACTTCAGACTCATGTTATATAAAGTTTGATATCCGCCTGCCTCTCCGTTTCTCATAGGGACTACTCAGACCTGTGAGGCAATTAATCACTCTAATTCATGTGACTGTACTTACAAGGGCAATACCATATGATTTTACCATCAAGCACCTAAGTAGGACTTAAGAACATTTTCTAAAAGTTTTACACAGCAAGGTGCTTGTAGGTTTGATCAGATCATAAGGCTTTCCGAGGGAACCAGGGGATTTGTTCTTTAGTAACAACAGTGCTCAAAATCAAATTATAACTCAGCACACCAGAGGAATTTATGGCGTATTTCTTTGGTTCCTTCTTCGAATCAAACTTTGCTATTAAACATTATAAGACAGGCTGTCTCTGGGTAATTGGTTCTGGTTTATAGCACCAACAACACTGGATAGAAAGTGTTGCACAATTTCATTTTGTATCAGCTTCAGTAAGACTCAATCACATTAACTTACACCAGTAAATGTCAGGTTTCATGTTCCCTTGGAATAAAGGGAACCAGGTGTTAAAACCCCTTTCCAGTTTTGTGACTAAATCATCATCAGAGGCCAATTTATTACAAATGGTGCTGTTTTCCTCAGTGAAATAATCCACAATAAACCAGAATTAAATGTATATTTTAGATGTGTTAAATGGAAATGTTATCACTTAACTCAGTGCATTTTTTACGATTCTGCATTTGGACCAATGACTTTATGTAAAGATAGACGACGCGTCTCCATCTACTCTCATTGTACAAAATTGATGCCAAAATAGCCCCTGTGATAGGCGCTGCCATCTTGCGCTGGTGACGTCATTAGAGACACAGTAGAGATCGGCAGGTGGAGCCGCTGTAGCCAGTTCCGCTAACCAACACACACACTTAACTAACCAGAAAAAAACAACAAAGATAGAACAGCTTCTTTGTGTTGGTCTGAAGCAGACGTTCACAGATATGAAACTTGAATGACTGTAGTGATTGTTTTAGTTACGTCTCCTCTCGCCGATCCTCCTCTACTCTGCTAATCCGGAACAGATCGGCTGCAGGAGCCGTATTTGTGCTGTCAATCATCCTTTTTACAGCATCAAATAGCTAATTAAAAGTAAACTTGTCAGACAAATGAACACTTGGACATAAATCAGCATGACAAGGACTAACTATTATGACAGAAACCATATTTGAGAAAAATGTATTTGGATTTTATAGTTTGACTCATCTGTTAACATGGAGGAGGCGGGCTTTATGACCTATACTGCGGCCAGTCAGCAGGGGGCGAAAGAGATGTTTTGGCTTCACTTTTAGGGAGCTGTCATGTCGTACATCTCTTATACTGTCTATGTTTCGGGACGTTGAATCTTACAATGCAATCCTAAAGTATGATTGGCTAATTGCCTTGTCAGGGGCGGGACTTAGGTTAAAATCAACTATTTGGGCTGTGTTGCAACAGGCAGCTAGCTTGTTTTGTTAGCACTTTAAATTGCTGGATATACATCTTCTTTCTGAGTCCTTAAAGAAATAAGCTTAGAATATGTAGATGTTGCTGCTCTGTTGTTTTACTTTAAGTTAAAAAATATGCACAGAAATACATAATTTAGATACTTTAATGTCAGTAGTCAAAGTAGATATGATAAATGGAGATAAAAGGGTTAATATATGCTATTTGTGTGTGTTTGTGTGGACCCTTGCTTCATGTCACCAGCTGGGCCACCCCAGTGAAAAAAGGCAGTAAACCTTGGATGAAGTGCTATGATGATTTTTGTCCAAATATATTATATTCTGAATAAAACCTTTAAAACACACCACAGATTATAATATTATTCTTTTTTTATAAAGGTTTCTTCATGGAAATGAGAGACTAAGAATAACCTTAAAGAAATGGTGGGTTTGTTATGATATACTGTCTCACTTCTACTCCTGACGGGGCCTGACCCGTCTGTTTCTCTATTTGTACTGAGGCGTGTTCACAGCTGAAGGTTGGAGCAAATATTGGACTCTTACACAAACACTCTCACACAATCCGAACCAATCCAAGCTCAGTCACTTCGAGTTAACGCAAAGGGATCTGTGGCTCAAAAGAACATTAAGTTTGATGCCAGTCTTTGAGAGGACACGGGATGTCACTGTAATGCAGGGTGACATGTCTTCCCCTGGTCACAAATACTCACTCTGTGATGTCAGCTGAGGCTTATAGTCCCCTCAGCAGGGTTATGTTAGCAACATACAAGCTAACACATTATTATTTTTAACATTCTGCAACACTATTTCATCACTGTGCTCCATCAATTTAGGTCTATTACATGGATGGCTGACTTATTCACCCCCTGCATATTTATTTCAAGGCCTCATGAGACCCGAGCGCTCCATGTGCACAGACTGATGATAATTCAAAAATATCCAATTACACTCATTAACGGTTCACCTCAAATATTTGATCATTTAGCTTTAAAAGCTTTGACTAAGTCAACAATCATTTCCCCTTTGATATGAGAGAAAACATTCCTGAAAGGATTTTTGAAATGGAGCTAATGGTCAGCATTAAATCCATCCAACTGAATCCTCTTTAAACAAATGGTATCTTTCACACAGCACACTTACAGTTAAGAGTTCAATTCTACTCTCAAGTGATTAGTCAATTAATATGAAGCTGGAGGCGTCAAATAGACCAAAATAAGTGAAGTTTAAATAAAGTCAGAGAGCTGAACACAAATACACAGGCACAAACCCAAAAATGCGTCCTTTGCTAACTAGCTTACAGCTAACGCTCAAAAAAGTCAGCACAAATGAGTTTTCTATCTGATTTCATCTTATAGAACTTTTTAATTTTTTATATAGGTTTAACCTACAAAATACAAAGTGTTTCACATACTCTTTTTTTTATGCCACTAAGGTGTCAACATGACGTTAGCCAAAAGAGTGCTGGCCAAGAGGCCAGTTTCACCAAGGTGTTTTAGACTGGTCTATAGTGTTAGGCCAGTCTTAATGTTGCTCATAGATTAGTCTAATGCAAATTAGACCGTTTCAGAAAAATAAAGACTGACTAATTTCAAGCCAAAATAATTAGACACCTTACCCCCAGGCTAACTCAGCTCTAAGACCCATGTTACCATGGTAACAATCAGTGACTCCTGCTGACCAGTGGCACCAGATTTTGAACATCGTTGATGGTCCTTTCAACGGTCAGATTAACACTGTTTACTGTTGCTGCAATTTTTTTTCGATATCAGGTTTTCTTGGCTGAATTTTCCAACTAAAATGTCCCTAAAACTGATGAATTTCTCCACTAGACACACATTATTTAAACGGACTTGAGCGGTTAGATGCGGTTACTCTTTCTCCCATTTTTTTTGTTTTAAAAAAAAGTCTTAATTTACCCAGAATTCAATGTACCATATTCCTGCTTAAAATAGTCAAGAACTAAACTGCTTTGTGAAAAGGATTAATCTAGTCTGACTGTTTGTTATATCTAAGCCACAGTCTATCTTCGTGAAACCGGCCCCAGAAGCTAGCTAGTAGAAAACACTCGAAACTTCTATTTGTACAGCAGTCCTAGTTCGTCACAAAGCTCTCTCCATCTTGGAAATGCCACACCAATATTAACCCTGTTTGGTTAAACTGTATGTTGATTGTGGTTCAACTTCAAGGACAGAAATGACAATGAAAAATGATGCTACTGACAAGCATCTCCTGGCAACAAATTTAATCAACATCGCTATTCCCATCTCACCCTAAGCAAGCAAGCACATAAGTGTATATCCCAAATCATCAAACTGTTCATTTAGTTAGTTTCTTTTTCTAAACAGCAATTATGTTAATGTATTTTAAATGATGAGCATTTTTGTGAAACTCCTTTCAAATGATAGCCAAGTCATTCTGGCACAAAACTAAATTAATTAACGGCAATATGGAGATTTCTGGAACACTTTGCTTATGGAAACAAATATATGGGTGTAGCAGTGGAACAAGGACGCCAGTCAGACACCCGTCTGTCTCGCCATGTGGACAGGCTGCTACTGGCAGCTATCCTATTAAATGGCCATCCTCTCCTTAAGCCCCCTGATCAGAGTGTGTCAGTCAACTAGCAGCCCCCTCCCCAGGCAGCCTCTCAGGCTACGTACACCACTTCAGCAGGGATGAGAAGTGACAGACCACCAGGAAAGAGAGGACATAATTGGGGGAACTGAAAGAACGGAGGGACTGTTTGTGCTCAACGAACGGATAAATATGTTCATTTGTCCTTGTCCAAATCTTTTGGGGGCTGTTTTTAAAAGAAGGGAAATAAAATAGAATTTGTTATAAGGCTGCTGCTCTGATTGTGTCTGGCAATCTCTGATAAGTTGACAGAGCAACACAATAAAGTTTGAAAGCATCAGGGGCCATTTAACCGCCAGATTTGTGTCCTTGAAAGCACCCTGATCAAATTCTAAATGTAATGACTCAAAAACATCCATTACTTTGTGACTATCATAACTTTAGAGTAAATTGCTGGTTGTCAACTCCTCCGCCACCATTAGCCTCAGTATGCATGGCACCTGTTCAGGCTATAACTGTATAACACTCTCTTTTATTTCCCTTATGCTGCTGAAATAGAGATCTGGGGGCAATTTAATGCAGAAGACTTCTGTTGTTTTCTCTCCTCGCCAACTGGATCGGACACAGTAGAGCCAGACGGTTGTAAATTTGTACAAATAATGACAATTCATCATCTGGCCTCAGTGGTTATGGCAGAAAATACAAATACTGGGTAATTTAAGGTGAGCTATTTCAGATGCTGTGAATAAAAACACCCTTAGAGAATGACTATCAGAGCACAAATTCAACCCAAAGTCAAAGGTTAATAAGAGTCATTTCCACAAGCTTGAATGATGAGCTACTCTGTTAGCAGCTTATTTTTATTCCTATAACCACTTAAGGGTCCTGTATATGACTGTGACCTTTAACTTCTCAGGAAGATGCACAGGCACAGCTGTTAATCTGTGTTAAAAGGCGCTTTGCAGCGACAAGGGCCCGAAAGACAAAGTCATCAAGAGGTGGAGGTGAGTGTGATCAGTGTCTCCGCTGGCATCTATTTCCCGCCTGGCTGGCCCGTCTGCCGTGTCACCAGCCATCTCTTCAACTCGGGCTCTTTCCATGCCAATTGGCTCGACTCTCCGTCGCTCTCACACTTCCTGCCATATCCAGAGAGGCAGAGACGGGACATATTAGGCCGGCATCCCACATCACACGCTTCACATCAACACAAACACACAGATTTACGTGTCCTAATTTACACACGAAAACGCATGAACGCATCGAGACACATAAACAGACAGCATGCATATTCGCACACAACGGCACAGGAAAACACAGTCCTCAGCCTGCAGAGGAATATGTGTGAGTTGTATATGGAAAGGTTAGAGTCTTGGGGACTTGACCTTTAGGAAAAATTCCTTTTGTTTATGAACATCTCAGGATGGAGAGCAGCTAAAGATCGAGGTAGAACAGAGGAGGAGATACCACGCACAGTGTAAAAGATGTAAACCCTCATTCTACATCCTGACCCCGACACTCTCCTTGTCCTTTTTCCGCCCCTCAAGGTTGATAGACCGGTGGAAGCATCGTAAGCCTAAATCTGCTGGAGCCTGCTCTAATCCTTCTTGAAGCCTGCAGGCTATCCGTGTCCTTCTCATTGGCTTCATTAAACGGATCCCTGTCCTTTCTACTTCCCTTTCACTGCATGCTGCCTGCTCATCAAGCAGGCCAATTACAACCAGTTATCTGGAGTCACACATGCCCTTCCTTCCCAAGGAAAGTGAGAAATGTTATCTACTGTAAGAAGCAATGCCACTGGTGTAGGAGCCAAACAGAAGGGCAGCAACACGAGCGCTCATTGTGTAACTATATACGTTGCATTGAGCATCCATAGAGGTTCATTTCTCAAACTTTTTACATGATTGGCGGGGGTTAGAGTTTCAGGCGGCAATCTAATACGGCCCCCTGAGAAAGAGGTCTGACTAGCGGTGCGAGCCAGCGAGGGAGCCAGGGAAGCGGTGTGCAAATTGAAAGTAATCCTCAGGCCTGGCCGGCGGTGCAGCTGGATTCACATCTATTCATAATTCATCACCCGACAGCAGCGAGGTGGAGAAAGTTCTGTCCGTGTAATAAACCAGGAAGAGACGTCTTTGAAAGGCGCTGATGGAATCGGGCAGATCAGCCTCTGTACCGCTGAAGATCCCAGGTGAGAACGGCACTTGTTTAAAGCTGGAAGACAGATGGAGCAGATAGCTGGCAGTCTGGGCATTTCACATCATATTAGTTCCTACAGCTGTCCATCCACAGGGTTCAAAAGAGATTAGCTGACTGAGTCACTGTCAGGGCTACTTTCACTGTCAGAAGTTGAATTAAGCAGCTTCCGCACATCCCTAGCAAAGACTTTCATGACTGACACACCGGTTTGCCTCCAATTTGAGCCATTTAAGCTTTTACTCGAATGACCACAAGAGAGTCCAACTGCCCAGAACCGCTACGGTGCTTTCACCAGACCAATGAAAGACTATTTATTATTATAGAAGAGCTTGAACCGGCAGTAAATTGGCCACTTTGGGGCAATGAAAACAAGCTGTGAACACATAAAGATTCAGCATTATCACCTTTAAAGTTGATTTAGCAAATCATGTACCAAGCAGACATGGAGCAACATTAACATTCATTTAGAGTCTTGTTTAGTCTAAGTCCAATATTCACTCTCTTTTAGCTCTGTTTTTGGTCTCCACCAACTGCTGAGAAAAATGTCTGCCACTAAAACCTTGGTCATGCCCAGACAAACTGCAAAGTTGCGAGATGAACATACTGAAGCTGAAAATGTACCCCACTTATGGGACACAGGAGGCAGAACTCCCGTCAGTAAGTTGATACTGACAGTTTGGATGACCGCCACAGTCATTCAATACGATTGATGATAACAGACAAGATGATGGACAGCTCACCAACAACACTCACCAAGCTTAACTGATCTGAAAAAGACATTATGAGATGTGACGCCCTGAAAGTCAAAACGAGTTCACAAAGAAAACAAAACATATCCTGAAAAAATTAATTTAAAAGCTTACTGCGGTGGCTTTTCACCTTCAAAGCACTTGCTCACAAAACACAGGTCTACTGAAATGTCTGTGCTGAAACAAGCACAGCTTGTCTAGTGACAACACATACTGTACACTGTGGAGGTGACTTTGGTTGTCTGGGATGTTGGTTTGTCCTGAAACACGTTGGACACCCATAGTTTTGACACCAGCCTGAACTGAAGGTGAGGAGGAAACTGTGAAAAGAGCCCAAGAAGGATGAACTGAACTGACATTGAGTACAACAGCACCAATGCCAGCAGTGGTTGATGATTATAGCTTGACATATAGTAAATGTGCTTATTCCCAGTCTTGTTGTGATAGAGAGAACTGATACCACTTTTATGTCTATACAGGGAATAATAGGCTAAAGCCACAACGACTGGATATGTGACAGGTTGCATGTGTCAGACAAGAGTAATTGATTTAATTGAATTCTCCTTTATGGAAGTTGTTTGAGTATTAACTTTAATAGATTTGGTTTCAGTCTTTGTTGTCAATGTGCACTCGTATTTGTTACACAGTTAGTGATAATGAGGAAGGGACACAGATAATTAGTT
Source organism: Semicossyphus pulcher (assembly GCF_022749685.1). Lineage (NCBI taxonomy): Eukaryota > Metazoa > Chordata > Actinopteri > Labriformes > Labridae > Semicossyphus > Semicossyphus pulcher. The sequence continues at coordinate 14,876,344 of NW_027211715.1, forward strand.
AGATCCTTGAATGAGTAGGTTAATTGTTCTGTGATCTGTTGGTAATGTCTCTGGGTTCCACTCCAGGAGGCGAGATCGCTCTCTGCTTCATCAGTTTATACAGACGAGTGGAGGCAAGAGCTGCGTGTGTGTTTCCCTCATTCTTATCTCACTAGTAATTCCCTATTTAAGGTAATTGGCGTACATAAAGCTCTGTAGATTTGCGGACACATGTTAGCAATAGTTCTCCTTGTGTTACTGTGATTTTATGTGAAAGAAAGATATGTTTTGTACTTATTTGCTGCCAAAAGAGTTTGTGGCTAATTCAGACGATGTGCAAGCTAGCGCCAGGCTAGTTAAATTTGTGTACTTGTACTGTGAGGTAAACTTGTGTATTTTGCCCTTGTTTAGTTCATATAGCAGCGGTAACAAGTTAGAGGGTTAGAAATACAATTCATAATTAATGTTGTGTAATATTTTATTTAAAAAGATACACTTGTAATGGTACATGTGGTCATGAAACTGAGTGCGTTTCTGAATGTGTTGGTGCTTTGAAATACGTACATTTGGTAATTACAGTTTGCATTGCAACTGTTTGTGTTTCCCTCATTCATAACCCACTTCTATTTCCGCTTTTTAAGGGTACAACAGAAACATGTTTCCAGAGTTAAAGCATATTGTTGTTTAACCTGGCCTCAAACGCTCAACACCATCAGGCATTTACTGGGTAGCCGAGCCAAGAAATAGTCAGGCACATAACCCCTCCATTAAACCAAGAGTTAAATGCATGGTTTTACTTTTTAGATTCCTTATGCTAAGCTAAGCTAACCAGCAGCTGCTGTAAGCTTGACATTTATTGAACAGAAATGAGAGTGGTTTTAATATTCTCATCTAAATCTCTGCAAAAATGACCCCAAATGCAGCTCTATTCCTTCTTCCTTTAGTTCGGTACTTTTCTTTCAGGCGTTCTTGGAACAGATGCAAAAAAAAAGATGTAAAAGATTCAGTCAAGGGGGAGAGGGTTGCTCTGGTTAGAAAAGTGAAGATCTAAATGTATGATACAGCAGCACTCCCTGCAACACGTGCCTCACCAGCTCCTTGCAGATAAGCTTATTGAATGTTGTGTCACTCAGTCTCGAGGCTCAAGAAGCATAACATGAAATGTGGCATTAATGCCGGTTTTCAGGATACATTTGAAATCTGAAGCTGCCTTACTCCCACTCTCACATGACGCCTGCTGTCATGTCTGACCTCTCCGAAGCCCCGTTCTCATTTTCATCTGTCTTCCCTGTCTGTGGATTGCACGGGCTGATCGTTTCCACTGAAACGCAAAGAATCTTTTTCCTCTCATGTCGTTTCATGTAGTTACTCTCATTAAAATTCTTCTGCATCCGAGAAGGTCTGAAAGGGGTCATTGGCATCCGTCGCTCAGCTGCTCCGAGCTTACATCTGCTGTTTAATATGTGTCACCGTCTCCGCTTCATTTGCCATCTAACTTATGTGAATTCTGTAGTTAGATTGTATATTATAGTGCATACAGAAGATTATTTGAATATCTGAATGGCAAATAGCTATGGAGCCAGATCAGTCTCAGAGAGAATAAATGCACACAGAAGGATTCACAAATATATTTTACGCTTTATATATAAATGTCATAACTCTCTTAAAAAAATATTTTTCAATGCGCACAACAATATTTGTCCTTCTATATAATAATGGAAAAAAAATACCTGCATTTACGAAGCGTTTGTGTGTGGGTACTTTGAGACTCCCCTGCCGCGGCTCAATTCACAAATGCGTTTTTGTCAACAGGGAATAATCGATAACCAATCCGATGTCTCCCTTATTTTCAACCAATCACATGCCTGTGTGCCTGATGCGCGTTCTGCTGTCAGCTCATCGGATAAGCTAGCAAAGCCGTAACCGACAAAGTTTTGTATTATCCTAATTTTTGCCTTAACTCCAAGATTAAACCTACAGGAGACCTCACGCCTGATTGTAACTTCAAACAGATGATTTTTTATTTTTTTGTGATCACTGATTTATGAAGACTAGAGAGACTAGAGACTAGACTCTGGCTCATGCTGGCATGGCTAAAACCGAGACTAGACTTCCCTGCAGGTTTTCAAATGACTTACCTGATAGTTGACACATTCTCAAATTGACCATCATATCGTTATAATGGAAAATAAGAACAACTATATAGTGCTAAAATACATTGAAATTTAGACTGAATTATGTCCAACACCAAAAATATAGTCAGATGGGGGTCTGCACTCTGATATCAATGTAGTATCCTGCATTATACAACAGTTAGTTCCAACCAAGTAATCTGATTGGACAAGAGGCATTTCATGAGTGGTGATATAGAGAACAACATCACTGGAACTTTTCACTCTGTGTATCACTCCGCCTCAGCCTGGTGTTCTGAATACTGTTAATTAAAACTACAGCCGACCGTGTATGTTTACATTGATCAAACTGGTACCTCTGAATCACACAGCAGACTCTTATTTCACTGGTTGATGATAAAATAAAACAAACAGATAAATGTACATGATAAAAACAGCTGATCTGTGGTAACCTGTCGACACAGAGTGCAGGAGAATGTTTGGGTTGCTTGGCAACAAAAGTCCAGTTTCAGTTCAGTTGTGGAACTATTTGAGTTGGTGGAACAAAAAAATAATCTGTAGTTGATTGTTACCGTTTACTATTTGCCATTTGTATAACTGTTGTGTAAAAGCAATATCACACTCGAGGTTGTGAGGTTGTACTGAATATATCATCACGACTGTGATTATCTGCGACCCAATCACAGCCGTGATGATATTCAGTACATCACTCCCTCTCATGTGATATTGCTTAATTAATAGATGCCCAGCCCAAATGAGCTTACAGGGCAACCTCACAAACCAAAAACTCTTTGTAAATGCAGGTTAAACGCTTTGTATATAAATGTCACAATGTCCAAAAATGTAATACTTTTAAATACATATATTTTCATTACACATATTTAAAACAAGAAATATTTGTGTGTGCGTCAGAAATACATTTGTGGATCTTATTTTTTTTAATTTTTTTTTACATTCATATAGGAAGACAAATATTTTTGTGTGCACTGAAAAATATTTTTTCATAGTCATTTACATATAATTTATAAAATATATTTGTGAATCCTTCTGTGTGCATTTATTCTTTTTGAGACTGATCTGGCTCTGTAAATAGCTCGAACAAAGATCCCACTGTAAACAACTGGCAACACAGCTTACAACTAAATCTACACTACCATAAGATACACGGTGCCAGCATTTTTTAATTTGTCTAGATTCGTCACAGGCCTCTGCTCAATCTGTGCTCCGTAAGACGAACAAAACATTGAATTGGACTCTTCATTTTTGAATATTACACAATGTAATCTCTCCCCAAAATACAATGTCTGATAAAAATAGGGCACGTCTGATTAGAGTCTTGTAATACTGCATCAAGGTGAAACAGTAATATCCACAAGTGTCCCTGAGCAGCCACATGCAGCCGGTACATCAGCTGGCCTGGGATTACAGCGTAATGACATGCTGATGAAATGTCCTGGCCCATCCATTTCTGTCTTTGTTATGGTCCGCTGTCCATGTTTCAGCTCAGCCTGTTTGTATGGCCTACTTCACTGTCCCACCCTCTAATCCTGTGCAACTGGGAGCTGCCACACTGCCCCGTCCACTCCCCGTCTCTCCTCCACTGCGGTCAAGACTCTGAATTTTGAAACAGCCTTGGCTAAAATGTGACCCCATTCGTACGCAACAAAAACCAACCGAATTACTGAAGTGAATTCTCTTTATGTTGCACAGAACTGACAGATGAAAAGAGCAGTAAATCGTCCGATCTGGACATATTCTCTGTATGTGCGTGTGCATGTTTTCCTTCCTGCAGCCCCGAGCCTAATAATGTGGGAATAGCGAGGTCTGGGATTCTGGCGTAATTATCCGAGAGTGTTAATTACAGGAAGATTTCTGAGGCAATTATAAGATCTCAAGCAACAACACTGGCACTGAATCTGCTCTCACGGCACGCAGGCACAGAAGGAGTCTCACGGCACATCTTCGCTGCTAATTGTTGATTTATTTTCAAACATCAATATCACGTTCTGTTTCCTGCACTCACGGAAAAGGCTGCACAGAATCTACAGGCATTATTATTCATTTGTTAAACCCAAATGTGTTCATTTCCCCCCTTTTGTGCCGGTTAAATAATGTGTGTCTGTAAAGAGAAGCCTGTTTATAGCTGCAAGTTGAAGAGAATAGTAGATCCTGTATCTGTGCCATGTCTTCTGAGAGATTTGCTAATGCAACAATGAGCTCCTTGTGAAACAGAAGCAAGAAGTCAAGCGTTTAAAGATGAGAGGCAAAGGGAAGACGGCAGAAGAAGAAGAAGAGCATAAAGGAAGCTGCTGACCGTGTGGAAATAAGGAAAAGAAAAGAGAAGGGAAGCGCCTTCAGACCTCTATTAGACGTAAGAAAAGAGGTGACCGTGCAAAGATTAGATTAGAAATTGACATAAAAGAGAGATTTTTTTTTTTTTTACAAGATGACGGATGAAAACAGAAAGCAGAGATGTGAGCTGGCTCAGGCAAGGTGATGAGGGATTATTCCTTTTGACAGAGCCACGGAAGGAAGAGAGCCTTAGAAAATGTTTTTGACAAAAGTGAGGCACTTCTGAGGAACATAGACTGTAACTGTGCGTGTGTGTGTGTGTGTGTGTCCTCAGATGGCTGTTTGACAGCCGCGCTCTCTTATCTCTCTGGCGTAAATCTCAACTGGAGAGAGATTCCATCAACGGCTGTCCGATGCTACAACTCTGACTAATAGGACGGCATGCAGGCTGACAAGTATGCACAGATAAATTCTGCTAAAATCCACATATGCACTGTCAGCTCAGGCTCTGCTGGGAGTTAAAAGTGAACCCTGGCAGGTGACACCAGGTTGTCAGCTCCTGCGACGAAGGCTTAGAGAGAGAAAACAGAAGGAAGGTGGAGGAAGGAGGAGCAGGAGGATGAAGAGCGGGAGGAGATGGTGACTCAGCTGCTCTCCCTGAAGGCCTCCAGGAGGAAGAGAAGGATGAAGTGGCATCATGCTCCCTCCGCTCCTCACAGAGTCAGCTCAAATTTTCAAAGTGATATAAAACAGGAGCCTTAAATAACTCTTCAGGGGGGAATTTACCCACAATGCCAGAGTAAGAGACGAGCAATCAGTGTCCTAAAAGGGGATCACTGTGCCATGCCATCGCACCAACCGAGTCTGGAGGGGATTACGAAATCATGGCCTGTTTTCTGGCGTGCGAGGGGGCCTCTTTAAAGTCTCTAGGTACAGCTATGGGCACCGAGTAATTGGGCTCTGCCTGCACATTAAACATAGATCCGTTCTGACATCACACAGGAACTCAGCACTGGATGTACTGGGATGAAACAGCATGCAGGATGGAGTTAGAAACATTCACACTGCACCACACCAAAAAAAAAAAAAACCTCGTCCGTGCAAACAGACACAACCGCAGCTTCATCTTGACGTAGAAATAATTCAAAGGCTCTCAGGAATCTGTTTACTCTGACATGCAGAAGCCGCCTTCCCCCAAACCGAGGCTGCCGAGAGATCCATTGGAAGAGGTTCTGATGAGACGTTTCAACATGAGACAAAAGCAAGAGGCAGTGGGAGTAAAAAAAAAAAGAACTGCTCGTAAAGACAGCTATGTGTGTTCACGATATGGGACAGAGGAGGAGGAGCACAGGCGCGGCTGTCTTTGAAAGAGATGAGGCCGGTTCTGACAGCTGCTGTCATGAAGGCATGCCGATCCCTGATTCTGTGATCAATGATGTTTTTCTAAGAAAAAATACAAATGATGAATAATTCATCTCTTGGCGTGTGAAGACGAGAGGGGCGTCAGACTTCTGCGACAGTCTCTCGCCGCATCGCTGCTGGCTCCTGTGATATATTCATGACGTCCCCCTGATGTCCACAAGCGGGTTGTCCTCTTCACCTCAGAGTGTGGCATCAGCTCAGATCAGGAACATAGAGTGTGTATAAGAAGTGGACGAAGCCTCTGGGTGTGAAAATGTTGGAGTGCGTTCAACCTGCATTCTGATTAATGGCCAGCAGGGGGCGGTAGTAGCAAAAACAAGTGAGAAAGACCCTACTTCTCACTTGATTTACTACCTCAGTAAACATTTTCCTCATGAGTGAATCGATCACTCAATCACTCTTGAATACAGCATGATGTTTATTATGTTAATTATGTTCCCATTTTTAAAGGGGGGGGGTATTACGCTTAGTTCAAGCTACATATTTCACTCTGTGATACCTGTGGAGTAGCTTAGTATAATTTACAGTTAAAAAAAAACTTTACTTGAGATAACTCAAGATAATTTTTCTCACACTGGTGCTCTGTGCCCTCATACAGCCTCTGCCTGAAACGACTCTGTCCCTTTAAGAAACCCCGCCCCTGCAAGCCCACTTTCTTCTAATTGGCCAGCTCTCGCTCGTGGTCACAAAGTGCAGCGTGTAGAAAAAACAGTGTGAAACCTGGCGTTCACAGCAGCCTGCAGACTGAGCTGAGAAGCCTGGGGATTACGCTAACACACTTTTACCTACAGATTTGAAGCCATCCACGTTTAGTCTGGACATCCAACATTAGCCCTTTTTACACTGCGGTTCCACCTCAGCGCTGCAACAAAGCTCTGCCATAATGCAGTCTTTGCCATTTTACATTGGACCAAGCAACGGCAGCGTAAATCCGCCCCAATGTGTGTTTTTACATAGCATTTCGGCATTACGAAAGCAAAACATGCGCGAGGTGTAAACAAACAGCGCGAGCTTCAGATAATCACACACGGCGCTGTTCCGCCCTGCCGGCTACGCTATTTACACAGACGCTGTTTCGCCTCTGTTACTACCTCCAAAGCCAGGTCAGAGGAGGAATGACTTCGTCCTAATAACCCCACCTTGAACTGGCAGTGTAAAAGCCCTATTGTAACATTATATATATATGTATGTCTTAAAATGTGAAACAGCATAATACCCCCTTTCTAAATAAAATAGACAAAGGGTATGCTTTGGGGTGTGGCGTACCTTTCTGTTGACAAGTTGCTAGCTGCCAATCAAGATTGACGGGTAGCACAGAGCTTCCACTGTCTTGTCTAGATAGGGTCACTTCTGAAAAACCAAGATAGCGACGGCCTTGATGTCAAATTGAGGCTTCACCACAGTAGTCCACAAACCGATGGGTTACGTCATGGTGGCTGCAACCCTTTTATATATACAGTCTATGATCAGAAAATATGTCTTTAAACAGATTCATAATTGTTTATGTTAGATACAGACAGATATTCATGGACACACAGATACGCATTATTACACATTATTAAGCAGCATGCAGCCAGCCCCTATCCATAAAAATGGAGCGAGTACACAGAGTCTTCACACTATTCTACAAGAGAACAGCCTCTATGCTGCCCCAAACAACAGAACAGTAACTCGCCACAGTAGTGAGTCAGTTCAAAGCAAAGATTCTCAGCAGACAACTTCTGATCAAACACTTCTGACAGGCAAGAAGAATCCGTCTGTTCCCAAATAGAGAGAGAGAGGAAGAGGAGAGGAAGAGTATCCACAGTCTGTTAAGCACAATCTCATCACATCCATCTGTCACAGTTACGCATGGACACATACAGCTGCAGATTTATTAGTTCAAATGATGCAGAAACAAAGCAGGGGGAGATTGTTCTTCCAGGCTGTGACATCCGTCTTGAACAACAGGCTGGGAGGAGGCGTTCGCTTTGAAAAATATGCTCTTCTCTGAGGCTGCATGAAGAGAAACACTCGAAAAATGTTCAATATTTTAGTCCTACAATTTAAAACCAACCACATTCCATAAAAAAATCTTCATTAGCTATAATTGCAGCATCTATTCAAACTGTACTGGTATCAAAATAAGTCACGCTCTGTATTCGGATCACTAACAACATCATCTTTAATTCGAAGCTGCCAACTTCAATATTCTTCAAAGCCTCATATCCAGGCTGAAAAACTTCTGTTCCCCGTCAAACTAAAAGGTCACTTGAAAAAACCCACCCAGAACAGATTAAGAGCTCAATAATGAAGCAATGTGCTACATTTTTTGTCAGCAGGCAGATGGTCGTAACAGCTTCCAGCTACAAGCTCTTAAACACTAATGAACACAGGAAGTACAACAGAACGTTTCTGACCCCGGCGCAACCTCGACTTTATGAAGACGTATTGAGGAATGAGATCGAAATCCTGAGGTGATGAAAATCTCAAATAACGATGATGAATGATAAATTATCTCTCGCAGAGCTTTAGCAGAGGGAGCAGTTAGCTAGTTATGTAGCTGTCGGCTGGTGCTGCGGAGAAGGGAGAATTTGTTACAACAAAGAATTTGCTTGTGCGCAACAGCAGGCTGAAGAAATAGTCCCTCAAATAAAACACTGCAAAACTGCAAATTGTTGTTTTTGCACTTTTTGCTTTTTATACAAATTAAACAAAGAAGACATTGTGGATTAATTAGTGATTTTAGAGGTGCTGTTTGGTGGTTTTTAACTCCTTTTGGACAGGGCCAAGCTAGCTGTTTCCTCCTGTTTCCAGTCATTGTGCTAAGCTAAGCTAACTGGCTGCTGGCTGTCGCTTAAAATCTCAAACAGGAATGTTGCTGGTATTGATCTTACCCAGCTCTCTCCCAGATAAAGAGATTTTTTTAACAACATTTTTAATAGTGAAGATAACTCAATGAATGAAACATCCAAGGTGTTTGTATGCCAGCTCTCGCTCTGTGTTTCATGCCTCTCCTCTTCCAGGAAGCAAACAAGCGTCCATGCACACATGAGAGCTTTCAAAGGGCTACCTAAAAAAAATGAAGGTAAATAAAGCAAAGACAAACAGCTTCATGGAGCACTTCACTCTCATCCCTCACTTCTACTGATCTCCACTTCAGGAACATTGATTTGATCAACTGATTATTTTTATGTTGAGCGCCTGAGAAGAAGTCGGCTTTAGCTCTGACGGTGTGATCCACCGAGCAGAGAGAGAGAGAGAGGCGCATTAGCGGTTAACGACTGATACGAAGATGCAAAGAGGCATGAATCTTTAATCTTCATTTATACCGACGGCTCACTGGGATATTTAAAATAGGTTTGCGAGGTTCAGGGACCAATTTTTTAATGAGGATGAGAGCGGGAAGCGGAGAATACCTGAGAGGGCTCCGTAAACAAAACAGACGTAGATCTCTTGTGCAGGAGGAGCATTTATTTTTGCACAACTAGTCACATTAATCTTGATCTAAATGCATCATCATCTCCCCACAAACGGCCGACTGCACCCGAACATACCAGGATGATTAATTTAGACAGCGCTTCATAGGCTTGCACGGAGTAAACATGTCAAGGCAACATGTGAAGTTCTCATTAGAGCTGCAGCCATCGGTGGATCCAAGACACAGAGGAGATTTATGCAAAGAAAAGATAAGTATTTACAAATCAATTAAGCAAGATGTGTGTGTAGATGCATGCACTCTGTTTCAGTCCTAATGCCACAAAAGCATGTGCACTTCAGGGCAGAGGAGACACAAAATAGTGAGTGTGTGTGCTGCAGCTCAGTCCTGATCCAGTCTTACAGGGAAATACACACTGCATGCCATGTGTTAATCTAATTTCATTCATAATGACATAATTGAAGAGAGCTGATTAAAGAGCTATCTCGTGTGCGGGGCCCGCAGAGAGAGGCTATGAAAGATGTGTGTAACTTGAGTCGACCCGCAGGACACAGCTGGGTCTTCACAGATACACTCAGCCGTGTCTGCCCGGCTCAGCTGCTGCGAATGAGCTCAATAGCAGACAGATATCCTTTCAAGAATAAAGTAATGACATCTCTGGAATCCATCACCTGGTTTACACCAAGAATTTTTAAAAAAAATCAGGGATTAAAAGTTAAATTCCATCTCTGTAGATCTGGGTATTTTTCATTTGAAGAAGCAAAACATTTCAAACACTATTTGGAGAAGGAGACAAGTACGTCTCATGATTTCATCGTGTAGATGAACACAACATGCCCTTCAGTGCTCAGAGTGTGCGCTATCTATCTAAAGTGCAGAAGAGAAGGAAGGTTATATTCATCAAAAAGAATCATATTAAATGGATTTGCTGATGCAGCTGCAACACTTTGACTGAGGACTGTTGTGTGTTAATGAAGACAGTGCTGGGTGTTACAGAGATCACATAAGCTGATACAGATATACTGCAGTAAAAATGCCCTTTACTCCGTTTATCTGCCTCCTCTAGCTCGCAGCTCATTAGATGATCTCTGCAACGCCACCGTATACATACTGTCTGTAACATCGGCGGAAAAGGACATTCAGGGACAAAGCAGAGTGCACAGTGACGCCATGACAGGAATGAGTTCATATTGTAGGTTTGCTCAGGCTGGTGAGTCATGAGGATGACTTTTTAGAACGCAGTGTTTTGGTGTTGAGAGGAGGTTTACATCAGGCTTAATCAGCTGTGTCAATCATTGTTTTTCTAAGTAAAGATTTCTCTATAAATCAGCATAGATAATGACTCACAAGTTTATTTAATTTCGATTGACAAATCTGTTTAGCAATCAAAGCAAACACCGAGTATTAGTTGGATGAATTGCATACCAAGAGCAGCACGCTAACCTCAGTTTATAACTGAAGCTATTAATTACTAAAGTTACTTCTAATTCATGTCCACTTGTCCCAGAGTGACTTCAGTTCCTGCCTTCTGTCTTTTACAGGAGACAATGTGAGTGAAGCCTGATATCGGTAAGCCAATGATATCAGGACCATTAAAGATATATCGATATGAACTTAATATTTTTTAGATATTTGCTGATATTTACAGAACAATTAATGCGATGATTTAGACCGATGATTGTCCGGGTGGGCTGAATGTGTGAGACTTTTTCCTGCCAGCCTCCTGGTAAAATGTCAGCAAGAAGTCAACTAGCTGATGTGTGAACCAAGCGGCAACCTCCGGTGAAAAATGAAGCCAATGCAGAAGTGCAAAAAAAAAACTGCAGTTCCTCGAGTGGCCACTTGAGGCTGGCTCCAGAAAACAAGAAATAACATTAGTCCAGATGGGAAAATGCCAATTTTTACAGCAGAAATAAACATGTTTACAGCCTGATACAAAAAACAGTTTTGTTATAAATAGCAAATTTTATTGTTCAAGATAACTGTACGGGGGTGAATTTCTTTGATAACACACCTGTTTTAATTATATTAAGCTTTAAATCATTGGGGCCGGCTCACTTGAGTGACAGGGGGATCCTGCTGGCTGTCTGCTAGACGTCAACAGACACAGTCACTGAACCTACCTCCACCTGTTTGTGTAGGTGGAGCCTTTTGGGTATTTTTTCTTTGCCATATTTGGGCATTTACACAGTCGGGAAACCAATGGGTGACGTCACAGTGGCTACGTCCATTATTTATACAGTCTATGGTGAACGCAGCAGGTATTAGTCAGGAACATTCACCGCAAGCTAGTGGGACGTTTATATCATGCAACCGGTGCAAAACCAGAAGAGCGACGCATAAGAGGATGATGATTTACAAGACGGCAAGGATGTCAAATTGGAGAGATGAAGAGATTCAGGAGCTTCTGGCTGTGAGGGCAGGCGGCGAAATTGTTTGCTAGTTGCGGGGATCGTAGCGTACTTTTAGCGTCATGTCCTGCCTCATGAGACCCCCAGCTCCCCCGTTCATCCTACTGTGAGGGACATGTGTGACAGGGCAACTCTGGAAAGTTTCAGGGTGGGACTGTCTTAAAGTCGCTGAAAATTGTCGTAGAGGAAAGCAGCTTTCTGAGCATGTTTGCATAGTAATGTTGTTGCACAATCTACATATAAAAAGGTTTATTTTTATTTCCGCACCAAAATTTAAAATACCGTCTGCCATATTGTATAATCTGTACATTTTAAATTGTAAATCTGCTTCATCGGCCTCCAAAACCTCATGTCTGTGGGGCTCTAAATGTGGGTGCAACAATAACCGTGTAACATGCAACAATAGTGATGAATCTGACTCGTACCCCTCAGAGGGAGATGTTGGGTATTTCACTGTCTTGCCATGTTGTTGTTGTTGATTGAAGCAGATTTATTCATGAGAAGCTGTAGCCTACTTCAGTCAAAATCAATCACCATCTACACCTGTCAGCACTAATGTAATCTTTGTACTCCTGTGAAAATCATGGCCTGTGATAGTAAGGATGATACATTCCTGAAGAGAGCGGAGGCAGGAGCCTTAAACTCTATTTTCTGAAGCAATCTCAGTCATGGCGGTCGATCCGTGGTGGAGAATATTGTTTTATGGCTGGCCAGTCTCAGCGCTTCAAGCTGCCAGCAGCAATAGAAATACATAAAATGAAATGAGGCGGAGCGAGCGACAAGTATATAAACTCCTCAAATACCTCCTCTTCATCCCATAACACAACTCAGGGTCGAGACGCTTTGCTCTCTGTTCCACTTAAAGACACATGTCCTTGCTTTGCTAATGTAAAGAGGTCTCTGTTGCCTCACATTGTTAAAAATAACAAAAAAAAATCTAATCTACGAATAAAAAGGTGTAGTTTCTGAACTCCTCTTACTGTAGGTGTGTAAGCGCTGCCTACCTACACTCATGAGATTCCCTGGCTTCGCTTTCAGTACTTATGTAATCCTACGGCCATCTCATCACACATTCTTTCATCCGGAGACCTCCGAACACATAAAATATGCAGCAGCCAAAGAGCGAAAACTGTTTCTCTCACCCCTCAGCTTCCTCTCCGTATCTCAGCTTTGTGAAGCTCTCATCCTCCTGAGCCTGATCCAGTAAAGTCAAACAGGACCTTTGTCTGTTAAAACAGGCCACATTTGATTAGTGATGACTTCTGCGAAAGAAGGAGAGGGAGAGAAATGCGGGAAGAGCTTTCAAAAAAACAGATTAGAGAAGAGTAAGACAGCCATCCCGGTGCTTGTTCTCGATGCTGTTGTAGCTCTATTGAGCCATACGAGTTATAAATAGCTTCTGCAACTAGAAATGCATAAAGGCTAATATAGTTTTAATTTAAAGACAATTACATTTCAGAGTGGGCCATGAGCTGAATTGCATCATCTTCATAAAACAAAAACACATTGAGTGAAGATGAATTGACTCCTCAACATCAGAGCACGTTTATTACTCTGCTGTAATACTGCGTTGATGTATTGCTCTGGCTTTAATCCTGTAGGTTTAACAAAAGCTCTGCAGTTACTAATGGCCCCATTAGAGTATCTAACATAGCACACATGGGCACATATAGGTGCACAATAGCACACCAAGTAGCACTCATAGCTTCTCTGCCATATCTATTTGTAGAGAGCTTCAGTGTATTTCAGATACATGTCGATAGCATGGTTTGGAAAACTAAAAGCCTTTTGTGTGAGGACATGCTTAGGCCGAGGAAAATATACCTGCGTGTTATTCACTATACTAGATGTGTTTTACAGATTGAGGCCAATTCAAATGGGATGCTACGGAAGCGTTTTGCATTTCTGCTTCAAAACCCTGCGAGAGGCTCTCACGTGCTCACACTAAGGTGCTGCCAATCAGCCTGATGAACAACAATACCATCTATATTACGTAAAGACACGAGTATCTCCCACTGTCTCAGCCCCAAACTGAAATAAAACAGGATTAAACTCAACAGGCGGGACATGCTTGCTTTCATAAAACCGATCTTCCGTGTAATGAGACCCAAGCGCAGGATTTTGAGGTTTATTGTTAATTCAGAAAAACAATTTTGGGGGTTTTTTTAATGAAAACTTTTCTCATAATTCCGAGATAATTATCTTGTTAATTCGGAAAAACAGAGCAGGTTTTTTTCTCATGTGAATGCAATATGCTTTCATATGATGCTCAAGGTGGTGAAATTATAGGTAGCTCAGCTAATTTAACTTAAAATATCCACATTTTGGGGCGCTGTTTAGCTCAGTTGGTAGAGCGGGCGCCCCATGTACAGAGGCTGTAGTCCTCGTCGCAATGATCGCAGCTTCGACTCCTGGTCTGCCGATCATTTGGTGCCTGTCATCCCCCACTCTCTATTCCCAACATTTCCTGTCTATCTTCAGCTGTCCTATAAATAAAGCCAAAGGCCAAAAAAATTATCTTAAAAAAAAAATATATATATATATATATATTGAGTCAGCTTTACACCTGAACACTACATAATGCAAGAGCTGCTAAAATAAATGGATAAATGCTCGTTAGGCCTCCTAAAATAATAGATAATGGTTAGCTAAAAGCGATGGTTAAAAAGGTAATATTTGGCCAAACGTAATGGATAAATGTTTGATAGTAAGCTAAACGTAATGGATAAATGTTTCAAAGGGCCTCTTAGAAAAACAGATAAATGGTTTGAATGGTTAGGTAAAGGCAATGGATAAATACTTCTTAGCTAAAAGCAATGAATAAATGATTGAAATTGTTCAAGCAATTTATAAATGGTTTATAGTTCAAATAATGGATAAATAGTTGCTAGCTGAAAGTATTGGATAAATGGTGGATAATACGGGCCTTTGTCCAATAATGCCTTTTCTTTGCGCTGGCAGCACCCATGACCTCAATTTCACCGCCGCTTTCTGTTGCTAGTTTATGAAAGTTGTATCACAGCACTTCCGCTTCCCTTGGTAGTGCCCTTCAATAAGAAATGTAATGTAAAAAACAATGGAAAGGATTGACATCAGAAGTCTCGCTCCTTCTTGATTTTGATTTAAAAAAAAAGGTTAGGCAGAGGGCGTTTCAGTGATTTGGACGCTGGAAATAATAAAAGAATAATAAAAGAAAATAGGCGCTGCCGGCACAAAAATTCCATTAGTGGACACAGGCCCTAAGTCCTCTGTCTCTGCTCCACTGATGACTGTCAGTGAAGTTGGTTAAACCGCTTTTGAACCAGACTGTAATTACATTACGTTACGTTACACCGTGCTCTGCTGCCATCTGACACGCAGGGATTTTATAACCGGATTTCACTGACCGTGTGGAAACCTGATGTTTTCACAACACAGATGACGAATGCATTAAAGCGTGACTCACAGGTCATCAAGGCTGCGACGAGAGTTTAGTGTGGTGCTGAACTGAATAAACAGCATGACCAAAAATACTGGGGGGCAGAGAGGTCGCAGGCACCCGCGAGAGGGGAGAGTGCTTCTACATTGAGATGGTATGATGGTCAATAACTGTCACTGGCGATGGAATATAGCATCCTCATCCAGGGATAATTGGTTGACTCTTACAGTTCAGCTGCATTAAGTAATACTTCAATATAAAATCAAACAATCATAACAAGTGGCATCATTGCTTTCGTTCATCTGACCAGCCTGTCATGTCATCTG
Source organism: Semicossyphus pulcher (assembly GCF_022749685.1). Classification (NCBI taxonomy): domain Eukaryota; kingdom Metazoa; phylum Chordata; class Actinopteri; order Labriformes; family Labridae; genus Semicossyphus; species Semicossyphus pulcher. Next base: position 14,891,742 of record NW_027211715.1, read on the forward strand.
ATAAAAAAGGCTCTTAGGTAATCAGGTCATCCAGCCTAGTCACAAATGTCAAATGAAGCAGCCATGTTTGTAAATAGATGACTTGTAAGGCCCAGATGCTCTCTAAGCTCAGCATCCAGGTTACAGCCCCATCTGAATGCCTATAATGGCATTACAGCAGTCAGTGAGTGGGAGGGCGGCCAGCACACGCCGGCCCAACATCGCTCCAGCTGGACATCCTAACAGAGACAGCTGACGTATCAGCGTGCCTGCAGGTATCTGACATCCACTCTCTCCTTTTCCTCCAGCACTTAAAAGCTGGTTCTCCGCTCCGCTCTGCTCCTCGCCATAAGAGCAGTGATGCCCTCATCTTGCTGACAACAGATGCATCTCTGCTTTACTGCCCTCATAAATACTCCAGAGTTGAAAACAATGAGGCTGGCCATTGGCAGAGTACAGGGCAGGTAATGTCACTATTAAGCTTGGGTGACGGCTTTATGTGCGACAGGAAGGATCAGAAAGGGAAGGTAAGTGTAGGTGTCGTAATGGACAAGATTCAACAAAGCACTCAGAGGGCCACACAGACCTGTCAGCAGACTTTTCATTACTGACACATAAATCTGACAAATAGGGAGGCTAAGTGGCACCTCGGGCACCATTAAGTGCTTTTGTATAATTGCCTGCACTTCAGTGCTTGTTTTTTCCCTCTTGATTTTGAGACAGTTAAAGCAACTGTGGCTTTCAACAAGCAGGCAGCATCATGACACCGTAATGACATGATAAACAATACTGAATGTGAAAGCTGGTGTTGTCTTTAATCCACAGAAGCAATAATATTTGAAATTGCTGTGGAGAAAGTTGTACAAACAGCTCGTGGTTTCGCCCATTCTACATTCCTACAACACCCAGCATGCATTGCGCCCCTCCCCCTGAAAGGAACGGCCCAGCGAGAGACGCTGGAGTGAAATACTACTGTTTCGCTGCAGGCAATGGCTCAGAGCGGTGCAGAATCCAAATCGTCTAAAAAATCTTCAGGTCTGCAGTCTACATTTCAAACCTGACGGTTTTGAGCGAGACATGACATCGGAGGCGGGCGTCCTAGATTGAGGAAGTGTAGTTTAGCAAGCTCCCTGGCCTCCACCAGATGACGCGTTTTACGTAGTCTGGTGGAGGTTTTCCAGGGCCCATTGGAGAAGCAGAGAAGTCCTCCAAATGCACAAAGCCAAATTGAATTTTTTGTACCATAATGGCATTAGCTCCCCATAATAGCATGATAGGACCGAGGCCGAATTCAAGAACACTTAAAATACACAAAAGTTGCCGAAATCAAACGACAAAGTAGACCCAGTCAAGGTCAAATGCCGCCAAAAAAATTAGATCTATACAGCCCCCTCAGGGTTCATACTCCCACTTTCTTGTGCGCACGTTTTGTGTACCCATTCTACCACACTACCGTAACATTTTAGAGAATAAAAGCTTGAGATGTTACATTTGATGGTCGACAAAGCTGGTGAACCTTGTTCAAAAAATGGCACAAAAAAAAAAGGTAGAGTTTGACTGATGTACCGGCAATGCAAAAATAAAGGAAGCACAATTCACCGGGTATTTAGATCGCTGCATTGGTGTGATTGGCTTTAAACTGACCATTCAGTTAAGGAGCTAAAAATTAAATTGCTAAAAGTACTACCTGTAACTCAGAGGATGAAAATCAGTGTAGAAATAGAGCCTGAGAGGTACCGTGGTAGCCTAACGGAGAATTCGAGTCCCGTAAAGGACCTTCATTGCATCCATTTCCCTCATCTCCAGTCATTTTTCTAAAACTTTCCAATACAAGCCAAAAATGCTCCCCAAAACAGATAAAAGTAAAACCCATAACGCTTGTTTCCCTCAACAAATGTGCAGAGATCTTTATAGCACATCTCCTCGTTACGTTTGTCTCAGAAACTGAAAGAAAGCTGCAAAATCTCAGCTATATTTGCAGTAAGAAACATGTATGCAATTACTGGTGCACTGTAACAGCAAAATCCTGACAGACAAGGAGAAAGATTAAAGCCAAACTGTAGTCTGCGCTAAGCACCGAACAGAGCCCGTATGAAGGCAGGAGCAGAGCTGGGAGAGGGCTCAGCAAACACAGGCAGGGGCTTAGATGTGTCAAGCCGACGACAAGCACCGAGCCTCTCTCACTGAGATGACTGCAGGGATCGATCAAAGGCTGCCTTCCCCTCTCTGCCCCACGTTTAGATCATTAAAACCTAATTGAGAAGTGGTAACACAGAGAGAGGGCGAGACAGAGTGGCCGTGCTTGCATGGATACACAATCTCAAGGATGACAATAGGAAAGCTCAGCCGCTGTGATAAAATGAGACTCGATGTCCATGTGAGTTAGAGAGCAAATCGATCAGGCGGGACTGCACCATCACAGGGAGAGAAAAGAGGGGATGAAGAAGTGTCGGGGTGATCACAGGGTGAATCTCACGCTCCGCAGGTCATCTGTTAAAGAGGACCCTGACACACAGAGCAAACTGGATGAAAGGGAACACACATGCAGGGGCAGCAAGTGAAGGCAACACGAGATAAACCACATGTGCATGATCCCTTAGCTCAGATCTCTCGAGGTGTGAAAGTGTCTCACAGCAGATTAAGAGGACCAACAGATGAGTGTGTGTGTAGGTAAAGATGTGTGTGAAGTTGGCTCACCCAGGACTAGAACTTGCACTGCGCTCCTTCCACATCTGTAAGCCTGGAGGTGCTCTGATCACTGCTGGCCGTCTGCTCCGGCTGGGACTGTGCAGGATAATGTTGCTCCTCCAGCCTCTCCACACACAGAGCTTCCTCCTCCTCTTCTTCCTCGTCCAACAGCAAAAGCAACAGCAACTGGACTGGACTGCATTCACTCACCTTACCTCCTCTCTTCTTCTTCTCCTCCTCCAAGAGCTGCTGCTAAATTATCTACCGCCTCCTCAGTGAGCTCCCTGGGTCTCCTCTCTCCTCTCCTGTGTGCTGTGAAGGCAGCAGGAGCTCCTCTCCCAGCGGGCTCCCAGCGTTGTGTCTCGGAGAGGCGGAGAGGGCTGCCACCGGCGGCGGAAGGCAGCTCGGACTGACGGTGCTCGCGTTGTTCGATTGCATGTGTATGAGTGTGCTGGCATTTGTGTGTGTGGGATGTGGAGCGTAGCGCGCTTCGGTGCGTGTGTGTGTGTGTGAGTGTGTGTGTTTAAAAGAGGACCTGGCTGCTGTTCATTGGGCCTCATCTGCACTGTTGCCGCTCTCTCTCTCGCTCGCTCGCTCGCTCTCTCGTACTCTTCGGCTGCTTCGTGCTGCATTCACGGCCTGTGGGGGATACGGAAACGAGATATCTACTTAAAAATTCAGCTCACTTAAGCTTTCAGGTGGTGGGTTTACAAACGCTACTCTGCAGGGACATACGCATACTGTATGAAAATGTCCACGAGCGACAAAAGATAAAATAATTTACAATTCATAAATATGTAAATACTATGCTACACAGTAATGTAGCCTGTAAATGTAGAATAAATAATTCAGTATTATTTAAATAACAAATAAATAATAAAAAGAAACATTATTTAATAATTTTTAACTTTGTTCCCCTTTATTACCTCTATAATAGAAATAAAATCAGCTATATGATTCAATAACAAGGTAAATCTCAAAATGTGCTTTTATATTTCTGGTACAAAGTTTAATCTCAAAAAGTTTATTCATATTTTTAAACATCTCGATTTCCTTTATTTTACTTTTGAGCCGTTGACGCTACTTTCCACACATCCCTTCTCCCGCCCTCACACCAAAAATATGCTAACATGGTTGGCAGTTGACAATGAACTTAGCTAGCTTACTCCAGTTTAGTCATTTAAGAAATAAACAACAAATCGATATGATATGAGTGTTAGCTTCTTTTAGGCTACAACTGACAGACACTGAATGGCGTTAGCTTTCATGCCAAGTTGAGTTTGTCTTTTATTTGGCCCACACTCAACTCCATAGATAAAATCATTTACATTCTATCATGTTTTACCTTGTGGGAATATCCCCACACGTTTCTGCTGGTTGCACCCATAGTAACATCAACAAAACATGCATGTCACACATGCGCAGATTTCATAGACAACACTTTAGCACAAGTGGAATTAAATACATTAATTGAGGCTGCATTCCATTTAGGTGAGTCAGCTCCAGGGTTGTGGCCCTAAGCATGCTCACTGCTCACTTGACACTTAATGGAATGGAGCCCTTGTTAACATTATTATTCAGACCTGTGCTTTTCCTCCAGGAAATTCTGCCATGAAAAGGTTCAATTACAGTTCACTTCCATCAAACTAACAAAATGAAGAATTTTTAAGACACAAAAAACACCCTCTGAATTTCTTACTTTTGTCATGTTATCATGATAAGATTCTTACAGTGCAAGTAAGCTAGCATCGTACCCATTTCCTCCTCAACCTCCTATTTCCAAAATATACAGTATATATTTTTAAATCTCCAGTATGTTTGCTCATGGGGAGCAATTTGTGGTGGCTCCAGCACACATAACAAGATCGGGGGATCAAACCACCAACTCTACCGACTCACTCGACCAACAGCTGCCCTCACTACGGTGACATTGGGGACTGCTGAGAGGCTGCTGGTGAGCTTTAAGTGTTGACAGTTGGATTGTATTTCGCTTCATAGAGAGCTCTTGCCCTTTAAATCTCTACGGGATGGATGGGAGCACATGCCGTTTACTATTGATGTCTGTACATCTCTGAAAATTACCAGAGAAACTCCACAGTACTGTAGCAACTGCAAAATATTGCACAACATTTTGAAGCTTGGTCAATTATACACAATGAGAATGATACCAGAAAACAAACAAAAAACTGGCGTGTTTGGGATAAAGATTTTTATTCTGAATTGTTTCTTTAAATTCTCAGACTATCAGATAATACAAATTACATCTCAGCATTCAAGAGTCAATATTATCCTATTACCACAGGAAGTAGGCCTGACTGTACTAAACGATGTAGATATAGTTAAGTTTTAAGCAGACTGGGCACTTTTCCCACTCCATTCATTCTTAACCTGGGTGTGAGGAGTCCCATTTTACTCTTTAATGCCAACCAGGAGGGGAAGACTCACACTCTTCCTTCAGGCATCCTTACACATCTTTTACATTTCACTTGCCGCTTTTTAACAGAGCATAAATCGGAGCCTGAGGCGGTGCAGGAGTGTCATATTCAGGTGAAAATGGAGACTGTGCCACGAATCAGCCTATCTGCAGTCTGTCCTCACAAGACACAACGGAGCTCTCCTGTGCTGGTCTCTCTATGCTGCAGTCTCTGTGCTATGATGGACTGGTAGTGTCACGCTCCTCTCTGTAGAGTTAAAAATTAAAACAGAGGAAAAGGCATGGGTGGATTTTAATTACTGAATCTGAACACTGCCACCGGTTTTTGCATTTTAAAACACAAAGTGCTGTTCTGCAACAGCCTGTAGCTCGGTGACCTTCATGAATGTCATTTTCCCCCCAACCATTTCCTTGGTTTGCTGTAAGAGAAAGGCTTTGATGTGAGTTGGAGGATATTGTGTCACTTGGCTGGGCGCTCTGCAGCAGCTTTACAATAATACCACACAGCACAGTAATAATCACTCGGCCTCCCTCCGTGCCTCGTATACCTGAGGGCAGCGCTGAAATCACGTCCGCTCTGGGTTCCAGGGGCTTCTCAGGCTGAATATTTTTAACGGTTTCTGCAGAAGTATGGAGGGTGTGGGTGTTGATAAATACGTTATACATAAAACATGAAGGCAATGTACCTGCCTACTGTGCAGGTTGGAAAGCCTCTACATCAACTCTAGGACTCTCCAGTCATTTGTCAAATTGAAAGCGCTGCTAACTCTCTCTGTCTCTGTGGAGGTGTGAGGGGTTGAGTTAAAGAAATCACAGTCGTGGTCCTTGGAGTCAAAGCCGTGGCACTCAGCATGCAGTTTAGTACATTTATGTCAGTGTGGTTGTTAAGTACAGTTTTGAAGTAATGGTACTTACCCTGTGAGATTTACGACACTTTGTACACAGCATTGCAGAGGGGAAATGTACGGTGGCTGACAAGGGCAAATGTGCTGCAACGCCCAAAGAATCCATGAGGCAGGAACAGGCAGGAAATTCTGAAACAATGCAAACTCAAAAACACCCGAAAGTCAGAAACTAATGCAACCACGGAAACGCTCTGCAAGGGAAGAAACACATGCATTGATGACAAACATGCTGCAACATAAATGATGCAAAGTGAAAACACAGAAAATGCATGTAAAAGAAAAAACACTGCTAATCCAGAGTCACAACGGAGGTCCTCCAGGCCTGTAGGGGTGCAGCTTTATTTTAAACATTAGAGACAAATGGAGACGAGGCAGTGAATTTGATGATGATCAGACAACATAACAAATGGAAGACGACGCCGGAGTGGATTGTTTCAAAGGCCTAGACCTTACGACCTCTACTGTGCAAAAACACAACTTTATTTAACACAATAATATTACAACTTTAGTTTCTGATTTTGGTGAATCCGGATCATATTTTGTGGAGAAATGGTTTCTGATGGAAAGATAGCTTCGCTAAAGTAACCGCTGCGAAGTGTAGCTTCCATTAGCGTCAGATCTTAGTTAGCATACTTCGCCATCATTCCCTGCTGAGTTCCACACCTGCCCCAGGCCTGACACATTTTGACCTCCCGGCGCTCCAAAGCTCCTGTGCTAGTTAGAGGACCAACACAACAACTGAGCTAGCATCACGGCTAACTGAGATACGTTTTGTGGTCTGATGATAAGACATTCAGGGCCTGGTGTTTCCCTCTCTCTCCGGCTGAAAATGTAGCTGTTCCATCGAGCCTCTTCAGGCCTGGAGTATTTCCACGTTGATTTGCAGCACGCACATTGTTTTTTGGGTTTGTGTGTTTAGTTTGTGTCGATGCATTTGCTTTGGTCTTAGCATGCGTTTTTTAAATTGGCATCATTTCTGAATTTACAGCCCGTTTCTCCAAATGGAAATGTTTTGGCTACTGCAGCCAATGCACTCTTTGGCCTTCATCAAAGTGAGGAAACCAAAAAGTCCTGCTGCACACTGAGTTTATGAATAAAGTTTCAGTCCTTAGAGCTTTATATGGAAAACATATATAAAGTAAAGCAGCATAATTTACAGTATAATGCTCATTGGCATTATGAGTTTATTCTGATAAAGGTAATTTGTCACCTTAGCTGTAAATGCTAATTGGTTCCTCGGGGGAAATAGTGTAGAAATATAAAATAACCTTTTCTGTAAAGAAAGTAGTATTTCTTTTGTTACTTTATATTTGCCCCAGACATTTTTATTGAAATGAATGTCGTTGCCGTCTTAGTACAGATAAGATTTAGTTTTACACGTGTAGGAAGGTTAAACATTGAGAACACAAACTCTCAGTGTGTTAACAAAAACGGTGACACAGCTGAGAGGACAAGACCAGAGCCCAAATCTGTACTGTGTCCATATTATAACAGTTACAATGGATACAAATGTTTTTAATTTTACTGGACAGTCTGATTTGGTTTTGATGTCTGATGTGTAAACAAGCAAACAAGATAAAAATGGAATGGTAATATGAGCTGTCGGCTCCACATAAATGCACTGTTATCTCATTAAAACAGAGTCCAGAGCAGTTTGTAGAGTTAGTAAAATATCTTCCCTTTACAACATAAATCTTGCAGTAGTGCTCCAGCACTTCAGTTGGCAACAACAGTTAATCATGATAACAAAGCTGTGGGAAAGTGAGTCATATAAAGCTGATACACATCAGCAGTGTGCAAGTGTCAGTGTTAATAAAGAGCTGGCTTTAGGCTTTTAAAGTGGATCTAAAAAGAAGGAAAGCTGCATCAGCAAGAGGAAACAGATATCACACAGAGACTCTTATCAGCGCTGAGTGAAGACATTTCACAGGATAGTCCCTAAACATCACAAATCACCATCGAGCTGTATTATCACTTTATCACTATCAACGGTCTTACGAGCACCACAAAGCAGTTATTTACTACAGCACTACAGCACTACGGCTTTAAACATCTACGAGCACAGCTCACCTTGACAGAAGGCCGTTAGCACAGACTCACCACACCTCCAACACTCACCCACTGAAACAGAAAACAACAGGCTAAAGGCCTCAGGCTACTTAAAGCAGTTCTGCCCATTAATGCACACCCACTCTCTGAAAACAAAACACAAACAAAGAGAACAGAGCTGCTTTAAGTGAATGGAGGACAGAGAGAGGCAGAGCAGGATGTGGCACATGTCCACTTTACTTTTCTTATAAAGTAATTATACCAGAACGCAGAGAGGAAAGAAACAAAGCACAGGAGTACACGGACGTCATAAAGTTTGAGTTATTGTGATACTTTGGATTTTTGGCTTTTATAGACCCTTTTTTGTAAATAATAGAAAACATCAAGATATGCATGTTTTGTGCGGAGGCTCCCAAACTTTTGCTTGTGACCTTTTAAAGTGAGTCATTGTCTCCCAAACGCCCGTGTTTCATATGCCACTGACGTGCAGGGAGTTCAAGGAAAGAGTCACTTTCCCTTCTCAAAGTATTTAATCTCAAGAGTTTTTCACAAGTCAGAAAAGTTTTGTTGTGTTCATTTCTCTATCGAGATTCTGCAGCAGCATGAATTTGGCTTGTTAGCAGTCAAACGAGAGGTGGGACAAAATATCGATACAGCAATATATCGTGGTCCTGACTTGTGCAATACAATTATCGACAGGCTGCTGAATATCGATATTGTGATTTACAAATATAAGGCGCTCTGAATACTCACCGTGTCACTGCTTCGTGACTCCGCACAGTTGCACGTATGATATGAATGAGGGTGAACGGAAAGTAACTGGCTCAAGAAGTTGAAAGCAGGATAAAAGAAGAAGACGGTGGGATAATGTCGGACAGCAGGGAAAATAAGTTAAGAGATGCACCAGCCACTTTCAAATCCAAAGTCTTAATTTGTTTTTACAGTTGTTCAATAGTTCTGTGAATTATAATTTATTGACTGAATTCTGTGAAACTGACACCAAATTGCAGAGAATAAACACATTAATCCTGCTCTTCACCTCTTTGGGGGCATTTTTTATCCTTCAGTTAATCAGATATCGTGATGTATCATTATGTGATTGTCTCGCAATATATCAATTATCGCAGAATGGCTGTATTGTATATTATCATTATCGTGGGCCAAGTTTCGCGTCTCGTATCGTGAGTTACGCTGCGATTCCCACCCCTAATGCAAAACATTTGCTTATTATTAGCACCAAACAGCAAGAACAGCTGAAGCTGAATTGAATGTCATCAGTTTTTCCAGTATTGTGTAATAAAGCAAAGTACTGTTAAACTAAAAACATGACCTGGTGGAGGGAAAATCCGAGGATTACAGAACAGGATCATTGGGTGTACCAAATTAAAAGGCGGTCCTTCGAACGAATTTGAAGCTGCTGGTGAGTAGCTGCATTAATGTAGCTCAAGGCTCGACAAGCCAGAAGAAACATTAACCTAATGTTACCTAATTTACCTAATTTACCTAATGTTGGTAACACAAATGACTTAATGACGTTAATTACCTTGCAACACTTATAAGCGTGAGATGCATTTTCTGCTGGAGTATTACAATTAGTATAGGTGTGTGGGGCCACCTGTGTAGAGCAATGTAATGGTGACAATCTTTTTGTTCATATCAATCATTTATTGCAACAGATACACAATAACTGAAAACAATACACGCAAATGAGGAAAGAAGAAAAGAGTATGAAGCAGCGGAACAACACCAACACGCCGCCCGCTTGATCCGGACAGTTACCTGCTGCGCTAACACGTCTGCTCACTCTGACGTTAAACTGACCTCGTACAAGAGGGCCGGCAGGTCTAAGCCTGTTGAAAGACCGGATCAATGGATTTGCTTTCCCACATGCAGCTCCTATGGAGAATGTGTGGACATCCTCAGGAGTGCAGTGCATGTGTGAAAGGAGCTATATGGTACAGAAAAAAACCCTATCACACTATATTACACCCATCATGTCATACCCATACTATAATTGTGCTACAAGACATTAACAAAACAGTAATAAAGTGTATGTGTACATATGAAACATAAATGTTACGTGTTCTTTTTGTGCTAAACAAAGAATAAAAATAAAGACACTGGGAAAAATGATATCATATCTTAGTCCGGAAACCACTAAATGAGTGTGCGTGAGGCATGAGGTGTTACATTTTTGTGCATCCATGTGTGTCATACCTGCTTTGCATGCACACCAGTGTGAGTTCAGGAGTTTGTCCTGCAGCCTAACAGTGAGTTCGTGCTGAGCCCATCTGGCCTTTGGCTGCTGTTGGACCGGTCAGAGAGAGGCAGCCGAGCCCCGCTGGAGCGAGAAGAGCAACCGAGAGAGCGTGTGCACGCGTGTGCAACTGTGTAGACATGCAAGCAGAGTGTTAGCTCTTCAGCTGTGAAAAAAAAAAAAAAGGCTGCGTGAGTAATCGTTGCTGCTCAGCTCGTCTCCCTGCGTCGGTCTCCCCGCGGGCGAGGCGAGCTCAGAGGTGGCACATGTACTTCACTAACAGTGCCGACATATTCAGGGAGCGAGTAGATTCATCACGCCGCAAGTGTGAACGTACACAAACACACGCACAAAGAGGCGTGGGCGGCATGTGTCTCTGCTGGTGTTGTGAGCTGCTGATTTCTCATCTGTGCACTCTGTTGTGCGATTAGGAGGACAAACTGTCTGTGAAGACAGAATTTAAGTGCTGCATGTGTAACACATTACGCAGGATCCATCTGAATACAGGCCGAAACCACGTTAAACATGATATCTATGTTCATGCTAGGAACATGATGGTGGCTAAGAAGTGTTTCATTAAAGTCTGCTAAATGTAACTTTCCTCTGGGCTCTGTAGTCGTGTTGCAGTGTCCTCATCTTTCAGACTGCATCATCTCCTCAATGACGTGTCTCTCTGATAAGCGTGAACACTCTTTGTTTCCCAGCTTAATATCCTCTTAATATGATGTGATGACTTGAAGTGAGGATTTCCATGCTGCAGCCAGGCAGAGGCAGGATGAGTAATATGCTGGTGCTTCATGCGTGACATGTTATTGTGTGTTAATATGTGTGTGTGTGTGTGTGTAGGCCGGACAGTCCCACACCCGCAGGCCCGGACAAAGGTTGGTGACTCACCACAGCCTCAGCAAGACAAAGTGAAATAGAGGAAGCATAGGGACTGGATTAGTGGTGACACTAAGAAGAGGAGAAGAGAGGAGTGGAGGAGAGAAGGATGGAGGTCTTCAGGGAGCCCAAAGGAAGAGGAGAAGGAGGCAAAGAGGAGACATCTCCTTCCCCCTGCAGACTTATCGGAGGGAATGAGGGAGTAAATAAAGAAGGGAGAGACCAAAGAGGGATGCTTAGCGGAACCCACAGGGACTGTGCAGCAAGGAGAGAGAGAGGAGACAGCTTGCAGGATCTCTGGAGACGAAAGACACACACATATTTCTTTAGGATGTTGGCAGGAGACCATATTTGCTCGAGTAAATACAAAGACGACTGGGGGACTCTCTGTGTGTGTGTGTGTTTGCACAATTACACACTTTCCCCTCTTACAGCCGTGTTTACACAAACAGGACCAGAGACAGAAGCGTCTGCCGGCTTCCAGCATCTTCCGACTTCTTGCATCACGTCAAAATTCCCTTCATATCTTTGCAGCCAGGACTGCGAAGGTGCTTGGTTTAAATGCTTCCACTGGGAGTAACGGGATGATTAAACAGGCCGACTTGGAAAAATCTTTGCTGAACTTCATTTTAAAAGCACCCTGCGGAGTTTTGACCTCAAGTTACTGTAAAACAGCGTTTTGACGAGTGGATGTCTGAGGGAAGCAGTGCATATAAACAAGTCGGTGGTTGTAATAAGCATGATAATGAGAAGGCAGATCAGATGCTGGTGTTTAAAATGAAGAAAAGACATAAAATAGAGCCTGTGAATCTAAGGAGGTAAGGCCTTAAAGGGATACTTTACTACACCATCTTTTCTTTATTAAAAAACTTTCTTAAAGTTTGATTTATGATGGAAAATACAGATCAATGCAAACTTGAGTAGAATATCTTCATAACTAAGATATATCAGTTCAATATAACTGTAGGGCTGCTTTCTAATTACTGTTTTCAAGAGGCAGTTCAATACATTATCAGAGATCTACTCAAATGAAAGAATAACTGATTTAAGGCTGCAATAACGACTTAACGATAGCTCTTCCTGTCATTCCCACCAGAGGACACTACAGTCTCAGCACGGATCTCGTCATGCCTTGCTGATATCTCTAAAAGGATGAAAGAACGCCACCTTCAGCTCAACCTATCCAAGACTGAGCTTCTTGTCATCCCAGCCAGTCCCTCTATGCAACCACAGATCAATATCCAGCTCGGACCAACTGAGCTCATACCCACTAAGTCTGCCCGGAACCCGGGCGTCATAATTGACGACCTTCTAACCTTTAAGGTTCACGTTGCCTCGATTGCTCGGTCACGTCGATTTGCCCTGTACAACATCAAGTAGATCAGAGGCTACCTGTTGGAGCATGCAACACAACTGCTGGTACAGGCTCTCGTTATATCACGCATTGACTACTGCAACTCCCTACTGGCAGGCCTTTCTGCATGCACATTCAAATCTCTGCAGATGATCCAGAATGCAGCAGCTCGACTGGTCTTTAATCAACCCAAAACAGCACACGTCACTCCACTGTTCATATCCCTCCACTGGCTCCCAGTCGCCGCTCGCATCAAATTCAAAACCCTGTAGCTCGCAACAAAAAACGCTCCTGCCTACCTGAACGCCCTCATCCAGGTCTTCACTCCTTCCCGCCCACTACGCTCTGCCAATGAAAGGCGCCTGGTACTCCCATCAGGACAGGGCCCTAAGTTGCTAACTAGACTCTTCTCCTCTATAGTCCCCAGGTGCATTCGGTCCGCAGAGTCCCTGTCACCTTTGAGAAGAAGCTAAAGACCCAGCTCTTTCATGAACACCTCTGACCTTAATGATATTGATGATGACGACATCGGCGATGTTGTTGATGTTGATTAGGATATTCATTATGATGATGATGACTATATTGACTTACTGACTTTGTTCCCTCCTGTCTTGATCGTTGCTTGTGTTGCATTAGTTCTCAGACGGAGGTCGCTTTGGACAAAAGCTTCTGCTAATGAAATTGTAACATCCAAATAATGACATAAATATGCTTTTCTATGAGGTTTTCTGTTGCTTTTTGAATGCACTTGGGAAGTTTATAGCTAAATGTATGTTTTTATTCAGTAATACATCTTGAAAAATACACTGAGAATGCATACCAACCAAGCTTTCTATTCTTTCCACAGCTGCAGTCAGAGCCAGCAGGGGTGGAATATAAAAATGTAAAAGCCTTTAAGGAAGAAGCCCGAGCTGCACACACCTTTTTACTACTACTACACTCACACAGAATGACATAAAATTGACTGCAAACTGCGCGTTTCTAGGTCAAAGTCAGTCCTGTTACAGTGCGAGGTTGGCGCTGCTCTTGAGGACAGTCTCAGCCTTTAGTGTCGAGGGTCATCGCTTCCCAAAAGGGACGTGGAATATCTCCCCAAAGCCGCCTGCACACATCACTGAGTCAGAAGAAAAAAGCCCCAGCAGCCTCCTGCCAATGTCAGGGACACACAGGGCATCAAAAACAGACACCCACAGTGACAGCAGGGACAGGAAGCGACAGAGACACATTTGTGACAGATCTCTGATTAAACACAGACGTACAAATATAGTGTTTAATTCTCTCCAGCAGAAGTGTGCGTGTCTGACAGCGGGACCGACAGATCCAGAGCCGTGCAGGCAGCTTCCATGAAATGTGTAAATAATTGATCGTTGCCTGGCAATAAGAAAGGAGCAGGTGCATGTGTGTGTGGATGCAGTTCGTAGTATATGACTCTGGCTCAGGCAGCGTATGAATTCATTAATTAAGTCAAGGCTTCGGGACAAAACCAAACCCTGTAGATGAGAGTAAATTCCCCTGCCAGGTTCGTTAATTAAATCACAGCAATTATTTATAACGCAGTCATAAAGTTAAATTAATGTTTAATTTTAAACCGAGTGTAGGAGGGGCGGATGTATGCAGAGGAGAGCGAGGGTAAGTAGTGTTAGCGAAAGGAAAGGAACATTTGTTAGTGGAAAAAGGCCTGTAAGAGATTGCGCGGTTGTGGGTGACATAAACATAACTGAAATAAAATAGTACATAAAACATGGCCGCAGCTCAAGGAGAATACACAACAGCTGAGATTATCCATCATGCAAAGCTTTTAGCCCGGAACGAGCTGAGGCAGCAAATGAAGGAGCAGGTGGAAATCACTCATGAATTTGTGCCTCAGTAAAGCTGAGGTCGGCAGGAATGGAGTGAGGGGAGGCGAGCGGCTGCGACGGAGGAGGAAGACGGGGCAGCACACAGGAAGCTGCGTGAATGTTAAGATCGTGGAAGGGACGGAATAAACAGCCTCAGATTGAGTTATGTATTCATCATACGACGTCAAAGTCATGTCGGAAACTATTTGTGCAGGGCTTAAAGAGACTGACAGCCTCAGGTCGTCTGCAGCCGTGTGTGTCATTCTCACAGCCTGAGCAGGCAGCCGAAGCATACATGTGTGTTTCATATGTCCTGTTTCATACGTCCCATTTAATACATAACACACTATATCTGTCATATCTAGCCAATAAAGCAGAGCTGGATGCCTAATTCAAAGCTACATGGATCAGATCAAAACGAAAAGGCGTTCATTCTAATCTCACAGATTTGGAGCGCTCGGGTCCACAGAGCCTGAATAGGGAGAAGATGGCATGATGTTTATACACGGGGGAAATGACAACAAAATGCTGATTAGTTCTAAATGAGGCACCGGGAGCTGCTTTTAATTGCTTTTTTCTTTTTTTTGACAGGCGTGTTTTGCATGTGTATGGGTAACACAATGGTTATCTCGCCCGTGGCAACACAAGCCTCTGTCATTATTAGAGCTACAAGCCTGACATTCTGCTAAATGGGACTTTTAGCAGAGCGGTCGCTGCTCCTCGCTGCCTCCAGGGAATGATTGTTAAAAATGAAAGTTTGCAGGAGATATCAGCTCAAAGTAAGAGTCAGTTATAGATTCATCTTTTCCCCACACGCCTGTTCTTCATCCTCCTGCACGCTGCCTCTATACATCTGGCTCAGCGGCCCGGCGTGTTTTTAGAAGAGGTGAAATTGAGACGCCTGGCCTCTGCCTGTGCAAATTCAAACACGGCTTCGCTGCATTGTTATTTGCACCATCTGCTCCTGCTGATACACACGGCACACAGGCTTTTCAATAAGATCCACACCGCACCTCCTCTGTTAAATACACACAGTAGAATAACACTGGCTGTTTCTATCCTCCAAACACACTCTGTGTTCATACTACCGGCTGTGGAGAGATACTGATGTCGAGAGAAAAAGGGTACTTATATACACCGATCAGCCTCAGCATTACGACCACTGACAGGTGAAATGGCCCCTGGCACAGGGTGGGATATATGAGGCAGCAAGTGAACATTTTGTCCTTAAAGATGATGAGTTAGAAGCAGGAAAAATGGGCAAGTTTAAGGATGTGAGTGACTTTGACAAGGGCCAAATTGTGATGGCTCGGTCAGATCATCTCCAAAACTGCAGCACTTATGGGGTGTTCCCGGTCCGCAGTGGTCAGTACCTACCAGAAGTGGTCCAAGGAAGGAAAACCATAGAAACCGGCGACAGGCTCATTGATGCGCATGGTAAGCGAAGGCTGGCCCGTGTGGTCCGATCCAACAGAAGAGCTACTGTGGCTCAAACTGCTGAAAAAGCAGACCAGTCACGGTGCCCATGCTGACCCCTGTCCACCGCCAAACGCAGCTACAATGGGCACTGAGCGATGGAAGAAGGCGGCCTGGTCATATGAATCACGTTTCTTTTACATCATGTGCATCGCTTACCTGGCGTAGACATGGCACCAGGATGCAGTGGAGGCAGTGTGATGCTTTGGGCAATGACCTGCTAACCTTGGGTTCTGCCATTCATGTGGATATTACTTTGACATGTACCATGCCTCGACGAGTCAGGGCTGTTTTGGCGTCAAAAGGGGGGCCTACACAATATTAGACAGGTGGTCATGATGTTGACTGATCGGTATAAACACACACACACACATGCCCAAGTTTACATTAACAACCAAATGAATAAGAAGACAAACTGGATTTCACTAAGACTGGATGTTAGGATTAGCCTGTAGTGGAGCCAGTTTAAGGTTAAAGCATGTGCACAGTTTCTTGAGGTAATGTTTCCATGCATTCAGTAAATGGTTGACAGATCCTTTTAAATACATCATGTCTATTATTCAGGACATGTGTGATTTCTCTAACAGCAAACAGTTTGATATGGAGAATTAACTTTTCTGGAAACAATAGGCGCTACAGTCCAGATCTGAACACCCTCCCAGAATGTGATGGATGGTCACAGAGCAGCAATGTGAAAGTCTTCCAAGATGCATGAAAGCTTTAATTAAAATTCAAGTTATTCCACCAAATATTGATTTATGAACTCTTCCTAAGTTAAAACATTAGTGACATTAACTTTTTTTTCTTTGCATCATTCGAGCAAAACATCTTTTTTCTGCATATTTTTGTTGTCTTTTTCTGCAAGAACAATCCTCAATGAGAATATTTGATTCAGAAGTAATGAGAAATGTTGTAATCAATAAAACTAAAGTTAATCTAACAGAAACACAAACGTATAAAAATTAACTTCAGGCTCGTCACGTTTCCTGACAGATCTGTGGATCTGGTTGGATTGGTGTGTCCACAATTTAAGTTATTTCAGTACATTTCCATGTGTAATGGATCATTGTGCCCTCAGTGATAGCACAGCTGACGCACAGCTTTAAGATGTTAGCATTATAACTGTGTTGTTTCTGAGGGGCAAGGTAGAGTTGGTGAGTTTGAATCTGGCATTTATAGTTGTTAATAATATCCTGTTTTGACAAAGGTCAGATTATAGGTCTTCATCTGTAGAAATGTCCAAGTTGGATTCCCTCCTCTCCCTAAACATAAGTTTGGGATATTGATCTATTATTATTGAACATATTCTGCAAATAACCTTTGTTACCGTGAAGGACATCTTCCAACTTTGTCACTCGAACCACCCAAACTTTTAAATGCTTGCTAATATATAAAGTTGGAGTGGTTCATTTATAGATTTTCGCCACTTTATTTTTAACAAATCTGCACAGCTTCCTAACTCTGGTTTATTTCCAACTCTACCTGCTTTATTAATGTACAGATACAATATCTTGTGGTGCATCCCATCGAATCTTTTGGAAACATTCTATGGTCGTGTCCTGTTGATCTTCACCTACAGCATATCATGAGCGCACGTGCATAAGAGGAGTCTTTCCGATCATTAGTGCCCGAGCATCGGCCCCTCGTGTTCCTCTGTGTTTGCTGGCCTGGGTGCAAATGGGGCAGCTAATGAGCGATGTGAAGTCCAGCCAAGCACTCGATCAGCTGCCCACAGCATCATGCTAGAGCACGCCTGGGCACAAAGCCAGGACTCGAACTCTAACAAAGTGCCGGGCTGTCACGGCCACCACCCGTGTGTGTATGTGTGTGTGCACTCCGGCTGCAGGCTTTAGGTGGGCTCTCCATCATGCTTAAGAGCGAGGATGTGAATGGACACAAATGACCTTTGGGATGTGTGTGAGATTACACTTGAGTGTTAGTGTTTGGAGGGCACTGAGACAATCTGCTGTGCATTTAAGGGCGAGTAAACAATAGGTAGGGAGACATTGATTTCTTTCGTTAGCTTTTGGATATAGATGTTGGTGCCCTTTAAGTGTGTGTGGGCGCATTTTCAGACGGAGCCATCTGTTCCAGTCTATAACTTTAATGTATAATCCTCCCTTACTGTCAACACTGGAGTCTTATGATAACTTCAAGTTAAATTATGTGCAAGCACGCCAGTAAAATGAACTGAATCCAGTTTAAAAGGAGGGACTGAGAGTGTGTTCATAGATTTTAACCACTTTTTCTTACAATATCTCTTCAAAAAATCACAGCCTCCTTCTTCAGATAAATCTTCCTCACTTTAAGTACAAACAAGGTCTATTTCAAGGAGAGGGAGTTCAGACAAACAGCCCGTATTTACTCGCCCGGCAGGAGCCTTTGCTCCCATCTTATCAGACGGTAATGACAGAACTGTCTGTAGCTGTCACCCGGCAAACACACTCGCCTTGATTAATCTACCTCTTCCCCTTCTCTGTTCTCCTAATCCAATCTCAAATCCACTCTGTCTTTTTCCTTCTTCAATCTTAACAAATGGACTGTCCTCTGGATCCACAGAGAGAGAGAGCGAGAGAGAGAGAGAGAGGCTGGAGAAAACACAAACGATGTCAGGGTCAGCTATTGATGAATCCCTGAAGGCAGCGAGGAAGCCTGAGCCGCATGAGAGAGATGGGAGGAAAGAGAGACATCAGGAGGGAGAGAAACAACTCGCTTTACTGTGTGGTGTTGGTCGACTCTAGAAGTGAGCGTGGCTGAGAAACAGTGTGGAAAATGTGATCACAGTTTCAATTTGAAGCTGTCAGGAGTAAATAAGGAGTGTGTGGCTGGAAGGCACAGAGGGCAGGATTACTGAGCCCCGCTCTGCTGCAGCTCATTTCCACCTTTGCTACAAAAAAAACCCAAACAGTGAGAGACTTTAAACTGCTTAATGCCAGCAGAGGGGAGGATAAGCCTACAAAAATGTATGGATCCAATAGATGAAACTCTAAATGCATAATGATGAAAACTGGATCGTGATCCTGCATCTTTTCAGGCTCGTGCATCTGCGTTTCCTCATTCAGGGGGAATAAGCCGCAGATGTGATGTGATGTCACCCTCTGCAACCTCTGAGCCTAGACAAAAATAACTTCAACTCAGATGTAAAAAAATGCATTCAGTGGAACGTGTCAGAGGGGATTACGGGGAGCTCGGTCAAAGGGATATCGAGCAGTACGTTATAAATCATCGCAGTGCTTAGCGAGGGGGAGAAATCAGGGGAAAGTTCGCCAGAAAAGCTGTTAAATCTTAGACTTCCCTCTCAGCAGTTTTGTGGGTCAAATATGAATCAGTGAAGTCGAGCGTTATAATAACTGTACAAAAAAAGTCATCATAAAACAACCCTCTCAAAAATGGTGTCGTTCTTTTGTGCTGCACATGTGCTGATTAGCAAGACTAACGTGGGTGTTTTTGGAGCTCAACTAACTGAACTGTCTACCTGCAATGCTCGCAGAATGCAGAAACAAGGGACCCTGCTTAGTCAGGTGAAGATGCAGTCTGTTGCTTTCCTAGAAAAAGCATTCACTATTAAAATAAACGCTGGTAGAAATATTGTTCCAAAAGCTAAATGACGGTGAATAAACATCCCCAAAGTATCTTCAGCCTGAGGCCATATTTGCCTCACATCTGCAACAGCAACTAAAGCTTATTACCTGCTGATTTTAAATGAAAATAAATTGAAATAGTGTTGAAATAACTAGTTTTTAAGTAGCTATAGAAAACCTTTTTTCTTCTGGTATACCCCCCAAAACAGGCTGTGTCTTATATCCTGGATTTTACAGTAATTACTTAATAAAGCTGAGTAAAAATAACTCACATAGAGACAATTTTTAATGCTCACACTCATAGGCACTTTTAGAGTGACCAATGAACCTAACGAGCATGTCTTTGGACTGTGGGAGGCAGCCGGAGTACCTGGAGAGAACCCACACATGCACGGGGAGAACATGCAAACTCCACACAGGAAGGCCCACTTCGTCCCAACCACTGGGGTTCGAACCAGGAATCTTCTACCTGTGAGTCGACAAGGCTAACCTCTGCACCACTGTGCAGCCTTTTGGGAATTCAAGCTGCTCAAATAAAAATAATTATAATCAACAACATTAGCCTGCTCATGTAATATTCAGGAAAGTCAGGCCGACTACTAAACGTCTGCTATATCTTACTAATAAATATATAAACACTATCATTCATTCTATACACACAGCACAATGTTATCTTACCTTCAACCCTGATAGCACACTGACACTGGCGATACTGCCACCAATTTATCCAAACCTGGCCTGCAGCCAAGAACAAATGTTGACCAAGCGGCAACCTCAGGTGTTGAAAAATGAACCCAATGCGGAAGTGCAAAAAACTGCAGTTCCTCGAGGCTGGCTCCATAAAACAAGAAATAACATTACAGCAGTTTCATTCAAAGTTTGGACAAATAATCTGTCTCTGTGGAACTTTATGGTCGTGCAAGAAGTCTGAGCTCCAGCTTTTCGGTGACTTAAATGCAAGTATAATTGTATTAATATGTTTTTAGCACTAAGTAGCAGGTATACTGTGCCCGCTTTAGCTGCTTGTTAGCCTGTTCAGTGTTTATCAAACATTTATTTAATCGTCGGCCAATAAATAGTAGTCAGGAGTTGTTGGCTTTTCCCCGGAGAGATTACAGCAGATCTTAGCGATGAGAAGATCGGTTATTTTACATTTCCTGTCACATGTCGGCTCGCCGCAAGTCCTTTAGTCTGATAAATACACCTGCAGTCAGTCACCGTCACAAACAGAATCTCCTCTGTGGGAAACACAAAGTCAAACTAGCTCATTCATTGTTTATACAGTCTGTGGCTAATAACCACTAGCTACATTGAGG